>NW_006399876.1:5980327-5991766 GCF_000299155.1 Elephantulus edwardii
AAACCCCACCCCCTACCCCCAAATATAATCCACTCTGCAACCCTCATTGCATACTCCTACCATGCCCCAATTATTATGGGACGTTTACAGCTCTTTCTTCTCATTTTGAGTTCTGCCACAACAGCAAATGAACATCCTTTATTGGGTGAAACTTTATTTCATCCACATAATTATGAAATGGTCAGTTCTGTTGTTCATAGGGTTTCTATGGGTTGTACTTAGTTCAACAGTACCTAACAACAACTTTGAGGGAGCTCTGGTGGCTTCAGTGGTAGGGAATTGCACTGCCAGCCAAAAGGTACACAGTTTGAATCCACCACTTGCTCCATGGAAGGAAGCCGGACAGTCTCCTCCTCTACTATGTTTACTGCCTCTGAAAACCTGCCAGAGTGTCAGCTACGAGTCAGTTCTGACTCCACAGTGCTCAACACAACAAAACTACTTTTTTAAAATTTTATTCATTTTAGTGAACATTTACAGAGATTTTGGATTTCCATTCGTTTACTGTTGCACTTTTCTCCCTGCCTAGTCCTGCCCCCCAGTTTGCTCCTCTCTTTGCAAAGTAAAAGAAATATTCTTTCATTGGTATACAATCTCCCCGCACTACTCCCACTGCCCCGAGTACACTCCACTATGCAATCTTAATTCTAGACTCTTGTCATAACCATAATACCCTATCATACATTACTTTTAAACAGTTCTCTCCCTCGTCTGTTTCAATGCAGTATACATTATTGAACCCATCTTTCTCAGTCTCCCCACAACCCTGATGTCAGTCTCGTTCTACAACAGTGACACCATGCAGTATTTGTCCTTTTGTGACTGAGATACTTCACTCAGCATAATGTCCCCCAGGGTCACCCATTTTGAATAATTTTTCATGAGTTTCTTGTTTTTCAATGCAGCGTAGTATTCCATTGTGTGAATATACCACAACTTCTCTAGCCATTCGTTTGTTGATGGGCACTTAGGTTGTTTCCACCTCCTTACTACTGTGAACAAAGCCACGATAAACATGGGTGTGCATATATCTGCTTGGATGTCGGTTACGGTCTCTTTAGGGTATATTCCCAGTAGTGGAAATGCTGCCTCAAATGGTATCTCTATTTGCAACTCTGAGAAAGCGCCACACCACCTTCCACAGTGGTTACACCATTTTACACTTCCACCAACAGTGAATAAGGGTTCCAGTTTCTCCACAACTTTGCCAGCATTTGTTGCTTGCTGTTCTGTTAAATTTTGCTATTCTGACTGTGGTGAGATGATAGCTCATAGTTGTTTTGATTTGCATCTCTCTTAGAGCTAGGGATTTTGAACATTTCTTCATGCGCTTGTTGGCCGTCTGAATGTACAACAAAACTACTTTGAGGAGGTAGTTCTTCCCAGTTGCATTTTGATTGCCCTCCACCTAAAAATCTAGTCTTCTGGCACTATATCTAACAAGATTCTATTATCCATAGACTTTTTGGAAGTACGTTGTTTTAGAAATTAATGGTTCATCTTGTTTCTTTGTCTTAGTCTAGAAGTTCTCTTAAAGCCTGTTCACTATGAATGATGCTGTTGGTGTTTGAAATGCCATTGACAAAGTTTCTAACATCATAGCAACATGCAAGTCACCAAAGCACAGCAAATTTCTGTGAAAGCCAGAGATAACTTTTAAGTAAAAAACTGATTGAATTTACAATCAAGAAGCAATAATAAGAATAATTGTAGACTGGAATACAAAAGTTGAAAACAAAGAAGAAGGACTGGTAGGTGAAAAATATGGCCCTGGTGACAGAAATTAAGCTGGAGATCAAATGACAGATTTTTTTTTAAATTAACAATTTATTCACTGCAAATAAATACTTTTTTACATAAATGAAACACAATGTATATAAACTTTGTAAGCAAACCAATATAATTTTTTTTATTTCAAAAGAAGGGGAGAGAAACCAAACCAAAAAACATAAATAAAACTAAAGACATAGACTTCACTTGATATACTACACAGGAACCAGATTGACCACGTCTATGAAAAGAAACTCATTTTGACGTAATTGGGAAAGCTCAATATTTGCAGTCAAAGCCAGGCCAAGGTTTGACTGTGGAACATACCATTAACTACTCACATGGTAGTTCAAATTGAAGTTGAAGAAAATTGAAACAAGTCCACGAGAACCAATATATAACCTTGAAGGTATTCCAACTGAATTTTCAAACCATCTTAAGAGCAGGCTTGGTACATTGGACATGGATGACCAAAGATCAGATGAGTTGTGGAAGGACATAATACAGTTAGAAAGCAAAAGGCCTTTACTAAAACAGGGAAGAAATAAATGGTAAACAACAAAACAAAAAAACAATACAAAAAAATGTAACTCAGAGGAGACTCTGAAATTTGCATTGGAATGAAAAGAAGCCAAAACAAAACAGAAGGAATACTGAGGTAAGAAAACTGAACAGATGATTTCAACAGTTTGTGAAGACAAAACAAAGTGTTGCAATGAAGTGTGCAAAGACCTGTACTTAGAAAACCAAAAAGAGAGAATGCACTTGACATTTCTCAAGCTGACAGAACTGAAGAACAAATTCAACCTTGAGTTGCAATACTGCAGAGTTCTATAGGCAAAATCTTGAAGGATGCAGGAAGCATTGAGTATCTCCAAAACTGCCAACAGTACAAGTCAGTCAGTCTTGAAGGAAGTGCAACCAGAATGTTCCTTAGAGACAAGGATGGTGAAACATCATCTCACTTACTTTGGGCATATTTTCAAGAGGAAGCAGTCACTGGGGAGAAAAATCATGCTGAGAAAGGTCAGTGAAAGACAGGAAGAGCCTCTATTAGATGAACCGACACAGTGACTATGATAATGAGGAGAGCAGAGGAAGGGACAAGCTTTATATTTATTGTTCATAAGGTCACTGTGAGTTGTAGTCAACTCAACAGCACCTAACAACAACATAATGATATTGCCTGTTGGTCCAGTGGGGAGGTTTTTTGTTCTATTGATGTTGAGATACAATCCATAATGAAAGCACTGTAGGCTTTAAAATCAGGGTGGATGTACATCAGATTTCTATCCCTTCTCTATATCCTAGTCAATCTGTATTCTTGCTGAAAGAAAAGAAGATTTGAAACATGTGGTACAGATGATCAAAGATTACAGCCTTCAATATAGATTATATCTCAACATCAAGAAAACAAAAATCCTCACCACTGGACTACTGTATAAAGGGAAGATGGTAATAAATCATGGGCCTGAGGGTCCAAGGTATTCTAGGAACAGGATATGAGCTCCCAATGCAAGTGACCAGCAACCAACCCTTCGTTTTCTAGCTTTAAGATGATCTGCTATATGTTAGGGGACCATGTGGCAAAGAACTGAGTGTGGCCTCTGCCAACAGTCTGAGGATGTACAAGAAGCAAGTGTCCTTCTAACAGCACATGAGCATGGAAGCATAGACTCTCTTGGTAAAGCCTTCAGAAGTGACAGGAAGAGAGGCCAGAGGCTAGAACTACAGGATGAGCCCTTTGATGACAGGTTTGGGTTTTCCAGACCTGTCACTGACACCGACATCCTTTCCATTCCCTACTAGTTCTTTGCCTCTTTGCTTTTGGTGAGTTCCATGAGCTAGTAACAACTCCTAGCCACTTCATGAATCCTGATGCTTTGGTCTAATGATTGTCTGGAAGGACTCACAGAGCTTCATGCAAAGTATACCAAACTTAAGAACAAAGCTCCATTATAGCCAACAAAGACACGAAGAGATACACAGGGTAAGGTTCTAAGGAAGCAAGTCACTCTCTGAGAGCAGATGTCTTCAGAAACTAGATTGCCCTCTGAGCTACCAAGTTATCTGCTCTCAATGACCCCACTAATGTGGTTTTGGCAGATGACATCGTACCTCCTGTTGCTCTTGGTGTGGCCAGTCTCTGCTGATTAGCCTAAGGTATGAGGTCCACTTGAGAAAAGCTGAAACCAGGGTCAAATTGTTTTGTGTAAGGTGATTCTCCATCTCACAAGTCCTTCCTAGAGCATCAGCCAAGCACCAATTTGCCCAGAACTGTGTCTCAGAGGCCAGGTGATACAGGTGGCTTGTGTGTCTCTTTGGGAGGTACTATTCCTTGGAGAAGGATGTGATGCTGGGAAGGGTGGAGGGTCAGTGAAGGAGAAGATGCTCAACCAGGTTGACTGACACGGTGGCTGCTGCAATGGGCTCTTGTGTGTCAGGAAGTATGAGGATGGCACAGGATAGAGCAGGGTCAGGTCTTTTGTTCACAGGGTCATTATTAGTAATACTCTATTCAATGACACTTAACAACAATGACTACTTTAGGTAGTTGGACCTCTTTGTCATGTAGATTTCTTAGTAGAAGGAGCAATGATAATTGGGAAACAGAGCTTTACCACAGAGATGAAGGCGCAGGGTGTCAGGACAGGGTTTGGGTCTCCAATGCAAGTGTCCAGCACAACACCTGTGTGTCTGATCTCCTGGGTCCTCTTTCCTTTGCTGGCTTCCCCATGAGCTGCCATACTTTGGGGTCCATGTAGCAAGGAATTGAGGCAACCTCTGACTAACAGCCATCAGTCCAACAGTCTGCAAGGAACATTGTCTTGCCCACATCCACATCAGCGCTGAAGAAGACCCTTGCTGATGGAGTCTTCAGAGTAGACACACTCTTCTGTTCACAGAACTGAGCAAAGAACTACAGGGGACGTCCTTTGTTCTCAGGCTTAGGGTTTCTCTGACACCCCATTTCCTCAATGTACTCCTAGTTCTTTGTCTCTCTACTTTCAGTGATCTCAATGAGCTAGCGCCAAGACGGAATTCCTTGCCGAGTCCTGGTGCTTGTGTCTGATGATTTGCTGGAAGGACTCAAAGAGCTGCACCCAGAGTACAGCAAGCTTATGTACGCAATCAATTACAACTGGAAGCAACACAAAGAGATGCACAGGACAAGGTGTAGGAGGGCTCTCATTCAGAGCTTTCACGTCTACAGGATTGCATAACCCTCCTGAGAGCAAGTGTTCAGCCAATCGGGAAGCTGTTGAGCCTCTGAATGATAGGTTCTTTTTGGTTTCACGTGGTCATGCCTTCTGGTCCCACTTGGTCTGCACAGTCCTTGCTCAAAAGCCTAAGATTTAAGCGAAGTTAACTGCTTTCTGCAAGGTGATTGCACTTCTCCACAGGACCCTCCTAGAAACTTCTCCAAGGCTTAGTGACTTAACATCTGCTCTGTGGAAGCAATGGCCCTCTGTCTAACTAAGAGGAAAAGGGGCTTTGGGGCACAAGGCTGTGAATGTCTCTCTGAATAGACCAGTGAGAGTGAGAATATCAGAGCCTCTCGCGGCCAGCAGAGCAGAAAGTAGATAAAGAGCCCATAGCCCCGCCTCAAGGTGCCTCTAGAACTACGACAGCAAGAAGTTCATTTACTCATTGCTGACTCACAGTTATTGAATTGAGAAAAGAATTTGTTAGGGAAATGAGTAGAGGAGTCAAAGAATATCTCACAATACAAGTTCTGACTTTAGCCCAACAGTTCCAAGGCACAATTCTTCATTCATTAAGTATAGGCTCCGGTTTCACTTCAGCAGTCAAATCCAAATCATCCAGCAAGGCTCGTCCCAGACCAGTTATAAATCATCTTCTCCTTCAAGTATCCAGCAAAAATGGCAAAAACCTTTAACTGTGGCCAGGATAAATGCAGAAAGCCTCAGGTCACACCTTGCCACAGCTTCTCCACAGCAATACCGCAGTCTCTCCAACACTATCACGAGGGTCTCACCAATAAGTCTGCTCTGATCTCCCTCAAGTCTTGCCACCACAAGGCTGGCTCACTTCAAGTCTGCTCCCCAGTGTGAGAAGCACACTTTCTCTTATCCTAGTCCCACAGTTGTTAATAATTTGTAAGACCGGACTGATTTGCAAGACAATGCGTCTGCAGCAGAGATTCCTAGAGACATGAGAGGATCTACCTATAATAGCTGCAAAAAAGAGCCAACATTTATGCTAACATCACACCCTCAGATGTCAGCGGAAGCCAATGTATCACTCTTCTTGGGTAATCTGTTACACCTGGGCTCTTAATTACTTAGCATGAAACAGCGCACACTTTCATTTTGGGGGACAGTCATCAAGCAGGATGGACTAATTGGTCCCTTTTTCCTGCTGTGTGTCTTCTAGGTCATCTCATCTCATCAGGGATCTTACCAGGCCAAGAAGGGATGGTAGGCCCTCAGTGAGGGTGCAGAGGCTCAGAGAGGTGGTCTAATCTGGATTAGTGGATGATAATCCACTAAACACGAAGAATTCTGTGAACCACAAATAATGGTTTCATGGGTTTTGGGAGTTGTTGAGCCAAATATGACACATGATGGTCCTATGAATGACTTGTGAACCCGGTTCTATCCTGTACCATCCTCTCCATTTCTGACACGCTTCAGGCCATCCAGCAGTCACTGTGCCAATCCACCTGGCTAAGGGTCTTCCTCTCAGCAACCCTCCACCTTTCCAAGCATGGTGTTCTGCTCCAAGGAATAGCCTCTCCTAGGAACATGCCTGAAGTATGTAAAACAAAGCTTCCTCATCTTCGCCTTCAAGACGCGTTCAGGCTGTTCCCTCTCTCTGACAGATCTGTTCAGTCTGTGGGATAGTCAACACTTTTTTCCAACATCTGAAATGTAATCCCTTCAAAGCTCCATGTGACCCTTGTGAGCAGTACCTCATCGTGGGGTGTCCATGTGATCAACTAGGAGTGGTTGCAATGGCGTCCTCTGTTGAGACAAAACCTCCTCTGCAGCCCAACTCTGATGCCCTATCTGCTAATGCTCAGAGGCCTGCCTGGATCTCCCATGAGGGCTGTACAAAGAAGGTCCTGTTAGGCATCATTCTCTTCCTCCATTTCCCTGCACCCCACCTTCCCCAGGCAAGCTGTGTGGTCAGATACATTAGTCCCCACCCCAGGAGGCTTCTGCATTTATACACCCTGCTTGATATTTCATCCCATCTCCCTGCTCTTACACCAAATGTGCCCTTTCAGTTCTCAGAGGGATCCATGCAAAGATTCTCCGGTTCTGGAGACAGAGCTCAAGTGTAGAGAAGAAGCCCAGGGCAGCCTTGGCTGGGAATTAGGAAGGACTCAGGCTGAACTGTGCTGGCCCAGGAAGGAGACTGTCCAACAGCTGTTTAAGTGCTAACACCACCCTGAGACCAGGTGACCTGGAGTAGTGGAGCATGAATGTCTCCCACTTGATGGAGAACATGGAAGGTGAGTCCTCTGAGTTCCTCTTGTGGATAGAGAACAGATGGTCATAGCAGGAGTGTTACAGGCTTAGTAATTCAACTGAGAGTCCTGCTTTGCCAGGTGCTACCCAAGGAACTATGGAAATATTGGGACCTTCCTGAGCCCTTGTCTCATACGTCAAGTAGATGACAAAACCTACCTCCCACATTAGAAAGAAGTGGCTGTTTCTACTCGTAAAGCAGCTGGCCCACCCAGAATCTTGGTCAACTCTGGAACAAGAACTGGTACAGGGTGAGGCCAGCATGGCGCTAGGAACAGAATTAAAGAGGTCCTTATCTAAGATCATTCACGCTGGGGTCACCTATTCTCAAGGCTGTGACAGACATTTTTAATGATCCATTTCTGTATCCCCATCTTCTGTGACCCTCCAGGACCACAACCAGGAGGACCAGAGCGTATTCCTTCTGCCAAGTGTCAGAATTAGAAGAAAAGCGCTTCCAGGAACGGGAGAGGAACCATTCCCACATAAGGGATGGTTATGTCCCTTCCTATCCGGTCCTCTCTAAGATCTTCTTCCCCCTTGATTACCTGGGAGGGTGCATGAGAAGACAGGACTTTCCACAGAGGAGGGTGGGAGTGGAATGGGAACAGGAAGGTTCAAGGTCAGAACCTTCTATCCTTAAGAGCCCAACGAAGCATGAAACGATATGGCTGGCAGGACTGAGTAGCATGTCTGTCCTTTGTCAATCAGTGTGTCAGGCCAGCCATAGGTAAGCACTGATGCCAGTACTATGGTGTGTGGACACAGACAGACTCCTATGCCCTGAACTCCACTTGGGAAGAGAAAGTTCAGATTGGAGAAATCGTCCTAAAGCCTGAAGCCTCGGGGCTCAGTCAACATCTGTTGCTTGTCTGGTGTTCCCGGGAGCTCCGGGGCTTAGTGCTAAGTGGTTGCACCGCTAAACCAAAGCCTCATGGTTCAAACCCACCAGGTGGTCAGTAAGAGAAGGACGGGCAGTCCCCTCCCGGGTGACTTTCTGCCGCCGGAAACCCTCTGGGGGTCAGCTGTGAGTCAGCTCGGACTGTTTAGTGAGTCACAACAACAACAACAACAAGCGTGTGCTGAGCCCTCACGAGACTAACCCGACCCTGAGACACCGGACAGTGAGGACTCAGGTCTCAGCGCAGGCAGGGGTGTGCGCATGCGCAGTTGCTCTACAGCGTCTCAGGTCCTGGCTTCCTTCCCGTGGGCTCAGGGCTCCTCTTCTCTAGACGCCTTTCTACACTCGGGTCCAGTACTGGCCTCCTTTGCATGGTCACCGAGAGACCAGGACCCTAGGAACGGCCATCACCCTCGCTAAGCTTCTTGGCCCCGATTGACCTCTATTTTTTCTTTTAGTAGTTATTTTTTTAATTTGACTTTATATTATTTTACATAGAAAGTTAACATACATTGTGTTTCCCACTATTCTTCATTCACATTGTGTGTTATAAAACCATTGCTTTGCACTTTTATGAAATTAAGCACATTGGACGATGCCCGTCATTTGCTGGTCTTTTCAGTCCCCACCGACCTTTCCCATTTTCTCCATCCCTCCCTCCTCACACCTGCCCTCTTCTTCTAACGCCGGTCTCCACTCTCCCTGAATCCCTTCCGTTGACCCCACAGGACAGGACTCTTGGTAGTCAGGGTTCAATTTAAAAAAGTAAAAACCAACCCTGAATAATAATGTTTGAATGTTACATGAGAAAAATTATATCAACCAATTCTAAAAGATTTGATGAAAAAGAAATATTCTTCCTGATTTGAGAAACAAATATAAAACTAAACATAGGAGAATTATTCTAACGTGATGAAGTCTGTCTAACAATCTCACACCCGTCCTGGTGGGGTTGGGGGCAGAGGGAGGCTGAGCACAGGCAGGGCTGTGGGAAGGCGGGAGGCCTCCTGGTCGTTGGCTGCTGCTCAAAGGACCTGGACTGAGAGACACAAAGGATGTTACACGGTGAGGGGAGTGGGGACCTGAAGTTGTGCGGGAACAGCTTGGTTGCTGCGGCACAGACATTCATGTTGATCTGCTTTCTTTTCTTAGAGATAGACCAGACACCGAACAACAGTGAGACCGCAGACCTGATCGAGCGCAGCCCCTGATGTATCTTTTCGGCACAGCCTATCAGGTGCTCCAGGTCCTGACCCTGCTCACCTGCGTGTGTGGGATGGTGGGCAATGGTGTGGTCATCTGGCTGCTGGGCTTCCGCGTGCAAAGGAACCCCTTCTCTGTCTATGTCCTCAACCTGGCAGTGGCTGACTTCCTCTTCCTCCTCTTCCTGTTCATTAAGGAATATGCAGAATATTTCCACCTGAACTGGGTAACAATTGCTGCCTTCACTGGTGTTATGATGTTTGCATACGTTACCAGCCTGAGCTTCTTGACCACCATCAGCGTCCAGCGCTGTCTGTCCGTCCTCTTCCCCATCTGGTACAAGGTCCGCAGACCCCGACACCTGTCCACCGTGGTGTGCTCCCTGCTCTGGGGGCTGAATCTCCTGGTTATCACAATAGTATCTTACTTTAACTTTGATGAGGCGTATAATCATTCTGAGGAATTGAAAAACCTGTTAACTTTCCTTAGCATTCTCTTTCTGGGGGTCTTCACACCTGTTATGATCCTCTCCAGTGTCGTCCTCTCTGTGCAGACCCTGAGAAGACCCCGCGCGTGGCGCCGGCGATCCTCCAGGCTGTGTGTGATCGTTCTGGTCTCGGTTCTGGTGTTTGTGGTCTGTTCTCTGCCCTATGGCATCGACTGGACGCTCATGTACAGGATCCCAGGAGAGCTTTGTTGGTATCATTTTCTGTTAGATGACTTGACCCAAATCACCTCAGCCTTGAGCGGCAGTGCCAACCCCGTGATCTACTTCCTTGTGGGAAGTGAAAGTGGAAGTAGCCTGTGGGACCCTCTGACGGCCATACTGAGCAGGGCATTGCAGGAGGACCCTGAGTTGGGGAGAAAAGAGATGTCCCCCGCAAGTACCAATGACATAGGAACTGAGAGCCAGGAACCCATGGGTTCTGCACAATTGAGCCCGTCCCTGGATTAGCATGTGCGGAGCCACCTCCTCCCCTGACCCTGCCACAGTGTCCGTGTGGACTCTGTGGGTGGCCCAAGCCTTTCCACCTGCCCTGATGAGGCCATTTCCCTGCTCTTCCCATCAAAGCCCACCTCCCACAGAGCAGACAGCCTGGACCCTTCATACGGCTTACCTAGAAAGATGAACTACACTTGACTTCATTAGTGCACATCTTCTGGGCACCAGGACTAGTCGCTGTCACGTCAGCTGTGACTCTGAGCGTCAGAGGAGAGCTGGCTCACAGGGTTTTCAGGGGCTGGTTGGTCATGGCTTGTTCCCAGGCAGACTTCCCAGGTGTTTATGAGTGAATGTGAAACTCCACCCTTTTGAAGAGTACCCCACAGACACCCCATGTTGTGCTCAGCTGAGATCAGATACTCAGAAAAGGGGAGGGAAGCACATATGTCATTTATTACATGTAACTCCATGAACTCTGATCACGTGACCTGGAAGTGTGCACTTTGGATTGTAGCAGGGACTCCTGGGCATTATGTCCTAGTGTCCTCTAGGACTACTGTCCTAGGTTCTCCCTTTGGTGTTCAGGACTGGGCTGGGGAGAGGTGAGCTCTGAGGCCCCCAGTTTCCTGGATGCCCTAGTTTTCCATTCAGAGCTTAGTCACCAAACTATGTGTCTGGAGGGGACATAGCTGAGGGAGTCTTATCAGTTATTTCATTCCTCTGATGAACAACCAGGACTTGCATGTTCCTTATAATCTCTTAATAATTATTCAGTTGTTTAATAAGTATCCTTTATATGTGTGTCATATCTTGTGTCCTGGATTCAGAGAGGTCACATCTTTTGTCCAGGGTACACAGCTGGGGAATGGAAGGGCTAGAGTTCAGCCCCTTTAATCTGATGACCAGGTATATGCACTGGAGACAGTGGACACTCTTCTATGCAGGGCAGTGAGTGGGGCACATTTCCATAGATGACACTCACTTCTGTGTATACTTTAGTTCTTCCTGGTAAAGTCAGTATTACCAGCAATGCTTCCAGAAATGCTCCCAGAATTCCCTAGGTCATCTCATCTGATCCATGGAAAAAGTGCAGAACTGTCACAGCATGTAAACATGTCTTAAGT
>NW_006399876.1:5991866-5999984 GCF_000299155.1 Elephantulus edwardii
ATTTCCTGCCTGGTGGTGCCAAGAGTGTTGGCTGTGGAGCCGAGCAAACTGAAGCTGTGAACAATCTCAATCTCTTCACCATCCATCCTGATGCTTCCAATTGGCCCAGTGGTGAGAATCTTTGTCTTCTTGACATTGAGCCTCAGTTCATATTGAAGGCTGCAGTCCTTGACCCTCTACAGCAGGTGCTTCAGGTCCTCCTCAGTTTCAGCAAGCAGGGTTGTGTCATCTGCATAACGCAGATTGTTAATAAATCTTCCACCAGTCTTGACGCCACACTTCTCATAGAGCCCAGCCTCTCTGATAAAACATGAGAAAAATATCAAACAACTCTAAAAGATTTGATGAAGAGCAAATATTCTTTTTGATTTGAGAAACAAGCATAAAAGTAATAATAGGAGAGTTATTCTAACGTGATGAAGGGTCTGTCTAACAATCTCACACCCGTCCTGGTGGGGTTGGGGGCAGAGGGAGGCTGAGTGCAGGCAGGGCTGTGGGAAGGCACGAGGCCTCCTAGTCGTTGGCTGCTGCTCAAAGGACCTGGACTGAGAGACACAAAGGACATTACACGGCGGGGGCACGGGGGGCCTGAAGTTGTGCGGGAACAGCCTGGTTCCCACAGCGCAGACATTCATGTTGATCTGCCTTCTTTCCTTAGGGACAAACCAGACCCTGAACCACAGTGAGACCGCAGACCTGACCCAGCGCAGCCCCAGGATGGACGCTTGGCACACAGCCTATCATGTGGTTCACATCCTGACCTTTCTCACCTGCGTGTGCGGGATGGTGGGCAATGGTGTGGTCATCTGGCTACTGGGCTTTCGCGTGCAAAGGAACCCCTTCTCGGTCTACGTCCTCAACCTGGCGGTGGCTGACTTCCTCTTCCTCCTCGGCCTGTTCTCTAAGGAATATGCCCGACATTTTCACTTCAACTGGGTAATAATTGCTGCCTTCAGCAGTGTGATGGCATGTACATACATTACCAGCCTGAGCTTCTTAACAACCATCAGCGTCCAGCGCTGTCTGTCCATCCTCTTCCCCATCTGGTACAAGGTCCGCAGACCCCGACACCTGTCCACCGTGGTGTGTACCCTGCTCTGGGGGCTGAATCTCCTGGTTATCTCAATGATAATTTACTTTGTTTTTGTTACGACACATGGTCACAGTCAGCAATATGGAACGATACTAATCTTCCTTAGAATTCTTTTTCTGGGGGTCTTCACACCTGTTATGATCCTCTCCAGCGTGGTCCTCTCTGTGCAGACCCTGAGAAGACCCCGTGCGTGGCGCCGGCGATCCTCAGGCTGTTTGTGATCGTCCTGGTCTCAGTCCTGGTGTTTGTGGTCTGTTCTCTGCCCTTTGGCATCTTCTGGACGCTCATGGACAGGATCCTAGAAGAGTTTTATTGGTATTATTTTCTGTTGTATAACTTGACCCAATTAACTTCAGCCCTGGGCAGCAGTGCCAACCCCGTGATCTACTTCCTGGTGGGAAGTGAAAGTGGAAATAGCCTGTGGGACCCTCTGACGGCCATACTGAGCAGGGCATTGCAGGAGGACCCTGAGTTGGGGAGGAAAGAGATGTCCCCTGCAAGTACCAATGACATAGGAACTGAGAGCCAGGAACCCATGGGTTCTGCACAATTGAGCCCGTCCCTGGATTAGCATGTGCAGAGCCACCTCCTCCCCTAACCCTGCCACAGTGTCCGTGTGGACTCTGTTGGGTGGCCCAAGCATTTCCACCTGCCCTGATGAGGCCATTTCCCTGCTCTTCCCATCAAAGCCCACCTCCCACAGAGCAGACAGCCTGGACCCTTCATACGGCTTACCTAGAAAGATGAACTACACTTGACTTCATTAGTGCACATCTTCTGGGCACCAGGACTAGTCGCTGTCACGTCAGCTGTGACTCTGAGCGTCAGAGGAGAGCTGGCTCACAGGGTTTTCAGGGGCTGGTTGGTCATGGCTTGTTCCCAGGCAGACTTCCCAGGTGTTTATGAGTGAATGTGAAACTCCACCCTTTTGAAGAGTACCCCACAGACACCCCATGTTGTGCTCAGCTGAGATCAGATACTCAGAAAAGGGGAGGGAAGCACATATGTCATTTATTACATGTAACTCCATGAACTCTGATCACGTGACCTGGAAGTGTGCACTTTGGATTGTAGCAGGGACTCCTGGGCATTATGTCCTAGTGTCCTCTAGGACTACTGTCCTAGGTTCTCCCTTTGGTGTTCAGGACTGGGCTGGGGAGAGGTGAGCTCTGAGGCCCCCAGTTTCCTGGATGCCCTAGTTTTCCATTCAGAGCTTAGTCACCAAACTATGTGTCTGGAGGGGACATAGCTGAGGGAGTCTTATCAGTTATTTCATTCCTCTGATGAACAACCAGGACTTGCATGTTCCTTATAATCTCTTAATAATTATTCAGTTGTTTAATAAGTATCCTTTATATGTGTGTCATATCTTGTGTCCTGGATTCAGAGAGGTCACATCTTTTGTCCAGGGTACACAGCTGGGGAATGGAAGGGCTAGAGTTCAGCCCCTTTAATCTGATGACCAGGTATATGCACTGGAGACAGTGGACACTCTTCTATGCAGGGCAGTGAGTGGGGCACATTTCCATAGATGACACTCACTTCTGTGTATACTTTAGTTCTTCCTGGTAAAGTCAGTATTACCAGCAACGCTTCCAGAAATGCTCCCAGAATTCCCTAGGTCATCTCATCTGATCCATGGAAAAAGTGCAGAACTGTCACAGCATGTAAACATGTCTTAAGTCCTGGGGCCTTTGTCATCAGAAGTGCACAGACAGTGGGCAGTAGAGAAGGAACAAGACTGGAAATGCTAGAGACAGAAGCTAGTGTGTAAATAATTCTTCTGGACTTTAGATATGTGAATTACAGACGTCTCAGCATCACCCACCCAAGACGGCACAGAAGTCCTCACTTCCTAGGAACACGCAAGAGCGTGCCACACGTAGGGTAAACAGTGCACCTGACTTTCTTGTTTTAGATAGAAATGAGCAAAACACAGCCTATCAGCTTTCCTGTTCCATAGACACAGTTCTGGAGTTGACTAGAAACTGTAGAAATAACTTCGTGTTGTGAACTATGTAGACATGGTCATATCATGTTACCTATTATTCTATCTACAGTAAACCTTAGAAAATTGAATCTTCTTAAGATGTCATCTAGCTATACATATAAATCACAGAAAAATATTATAAAGGCTTGCTAAGCTATAAGTAATAAAATTATATTACTTTTGTTAGTGCCGTGGAGTCAAACCTGCCAGCTGGTCCAGTGATGTGGATTTTTATTTTCTTGATGTGAGATAGAACTCATCACGATAAAGATTGAAGTTGTCCACATTTTCATTTTCCTTAAATTAACACCCACATGAACAGCAGTCAAGAAATCAAAAGATGGCACTTGGGTTGTTTCCCTCATGGGTGACCAGGAGGACATTATGCTGAATGAAACATCTCAGTCACAAAAGGACAAATACTGCATGGCACCACTGTTATAAAGCAGGATTGACATGGGTGTGGGTTTGGTGGAGAATAGGATAAGAGTGGATAAATAATGAACATGACAATGGAACAGATGAAGGAAAGAACTGCTTAAAAGGAATATAAAATTAGACAGGAGATTGCCCATCTCTCCTCTTGAAGAAGCTGCTGGATTCAAACCAGTGATCCCTGGGTTGACAGTGCATTTGGTGACATTAGTTGTAGTTGTTGTTTTGCTAAAATATGTAAAATATGTAATTTCTTTTAGTTTTTTAACTCTAAGTGATTTTCATTGTTATAATTACTTTACATTTGTAGTTCTATTCCCCCCCCCCTTTAAGATGACTCCTAATACAGTACAAATTCTGGCCTTGCTACTCACGAACCGCCCTGGGTGGCCAGCACTCTGGGCACCGTACAGTACCTGAGATTTCCTAGGTAACGACCATAATGTTTCTTTTTCCTTTCCTTTTTTTGTTTTTTGCTTTTGACTGAAAAGAAAATACTTTGAACTTAAAAGTGATGTGCAGTGTAAGCCAACTCACTTTTTGTGGTGGAAATTATATATATATCTCCATTTTTCAACTGAAAATATTTCTTTTATTGTCATACCAATCAGCCCTCAATTGATTGCTGAAAAATACACGTGAAAATATTACTGAGCTGTAAAGATATGATTAAGCTGTTAGTTTTTTTCACTTTACCAAAGTAATTTTATTTCACTTTTACCATATATTGAATGTTTTTGTTCTTTTCTCCCTTGATTTTCGCTTCTATTAGCCCTCCAAATTGATTCTTCCTATGTGTAAACTGTTTCTTGAGGGGTTTTTTGTTTCCTATTACGAGCCATATCATAATTGCCCTTTTGTGATTGACATGTCAGCAGAATTTTTTCTCACCATTTTTTGTTGCACCTTATTAATTCTTGTTAGCTTTTTAGTAATTTATAATACTATTATGTGAATGTTCCATAATTTCTTCAGTGACTCCTCTCTTGATTGGCTCTTGTATTGTATCCAGCTCTTTGCTATTATACATAGTGCTGTAATAAACATGGTTCTGGGTCCGTTGCTGAGTTGTCCCTTTTGTTTCTTAAAAACCATCTCACTATAGTGTAACTCAGTAGTTCCATGTGATTATAGCAACAGGAGTCAAACCAGAGAAGCAGGGAGTGCCTTAGGGAGAGAAGATGGCCAATGTTAGAAATAATATAGGAGTTAGAATCTAATAACACCTCAGAGGAATAAACTTCAGAGTGTTCCCAGCACTCGAACGTAAGAAACCTAAGCTGTTTCTAATGATCCCCAGTTCTCGCGCATGGTCAAATGACCACATAGATGTTAATAGAAGACAGGTAAACATCCTTCTGATATTTTCCACTTTTCAGACAAGATTCATCTGACATCCATAGTAATTTCACTTTTTCTACATTCTCTTGTGAATTAGTTTGGGCTTCTGACAGCCCTTTCTACCTACAACTATACTTAATTTTTAATATATTCAGCAAAATAACTCAAACATTTACTAGATGATAAACCCCTTGATCCACACAGTCAAACGTCTTTGCACAGTCAATGAAACACAGATAGACATTCCTCTGGTATTCCCTGCTTTCAGCCAAGATCCATCTAACATCAGCTACAATATCCCTAGTACCACGACCCCTTCTAAACCCAGCCTGGACTTCTGGCAATTCTCTGCTGATGTGCTGTTCCAGTTGTTTTCGGATAATCTTCAGTAGAATCTTGCTTGCATGTGAAATCAGTGAGATTGTTCTATAGTTTCCACAATCAGTTGGGTCACCCTTCTTTGGAACGGGAACAAATATAGATCTCTTCCAGTCAGTTGGCCAAGTGGTTGTTCTCCAGATTTCTTGGCACAAATTGGTGAGTACACCCAGGGCAGCATCTGTCAGCTGAAATATGTCAATTGGTATACCATCTATTCCGGGGGCTCAATGTCAAGAAGACAAAGTTTCTCACCACTGGGCCAATTGGCAGCATCAGGATGGAAGGTGAAAAGATTGAGATTGTTCACAGCTTTAGTTTGCTTGGCTCCACAGTCAACATTTTTGGCACCAGTAAAATAAAATTAATGTAAAATATGTAATTTCTTTCGGTTTTTTACCTCTAAGTGATATTCATTGTTATAATTACTTTATATTTGTAGTTCTATTTTTCCCTTTTAAGATGACTCCTAATACAGTACAAATTCTGGCCTCGCTACTCACAAACTGCCCTGGGGTGGCCAGCACTCTGGGCACCAAGTACTGGAGATTTCCCAGGTAACGACCATCATGTTTCTTTTTCCTAAAATTAAAAGACGTATTGCCATGGGAAAGTCTGCTGTTAGGGACCTCTCCAAAGTACTAAAGAGCAATGGTGTCTCTCTGGAGACTAAGGTGCATCTGATACAGGCCATGATCTTTGCAATCACTTATTATGCATCAGAGAGTTGGACAATGACCTAGGAGGATAGAAGGAGAATTGATGCCTTTGAGCTGTGGTGCTGGAGAAGAGTATTGAGGTACCATGGACTGCTAGGAAAACAAACAGATTCATCCTGGAGAGGGTCAAACCAGGCGACTCCTTGGAGGCAGGGATTCTGGGGCTTTGTCTGACATACTTTGGACATGTTATAAGGAGAGACCGGTCCTTGGAGAAGGACATCATGCTTGGGAGGCTGGAGGGACAGTGCAGGAGGGGAAGGCCCTCTATGAGGTGGATTGATTCAGTGACTGGGGTAATCAGAATGGGAGTGTCAGAGACAGTGCGACAGGCACAGAACAGAGCAGAGTTTAGAGCTGTTGTACATAGGGTCGCTGTGAGTCGCAAGCGACTCGACGGCACGTAACAACAACAATAACAAACCCCTTGAAGAGAAAAAAGTGGTTATCAAGTAATTTTAGAGAAAAATCAGAGAATGTGTTCACTTCTAAACACTTCTTGTTCCTTAGATTTTGTTAAAGAACTAAATGATAATATAGGAAATATTTTATTAGGGGAAAAAATAGATATCATTCACTGAAAAAAATAACAGATCTCAACCGCTTCTGTCCAAGCTCTAGTAGCATAATGGTAAGAACCAGCACTGCAATCTTGAAGGCACATGGTTCAAATCCACCAGTTGCTACAATAAATAGTAAAGAAAAGTCATATGGAATAAAATCTGAACAACTCCTTTCTACTCTAATTCAAGAATCTTCTTGATGTTTAGTTATGAGCTCTTCAAGACCAGAGTAAAATGTGGTTGAAACTTCCCCTTTGTACACCCTTTAAGGTGATGAACCAGGTTGTCATGAAGATAGACAGCAGAAGAGACATTGATAAAGGGAACACGGAGCAATAAACCATAGAGCTGAGACTCTCGGGTGGTCTATGAACAGGACATGAGCCAGCAGGACAAGTGTCCAGCACACCACCAGGGTGTCTGATCTCCAAGGTCCTCTCGATTGCTGATTTTACCATGAACCATCCTCCCGTGTGATTAACTGACTCTGAACATCCACTAAGAATCAAGAGTGGGTTCCAACAACAACCACCATGCTTTATGGTCCATACAGCAAGGATATAATGGAGGACTCTGACCAATAGTCATCAGTCCAAGAATCTGCAAGGAACAGCGTCCTGCCTGCAGCTCCGAGGATGGGAGCAGAACTTACCCTGGTTGAGCCTTCAGAAGAGACATGGCCATCTGTTCAGAGACCTGATGAAAGGGCTGCAGGATGAGTCCTTTCTGCCCAGGACTGTTGTCTCTCCGCCACCCCTTCAATCCAGGCTCTTCGCTTTCAGTAAACTTCAGGAACTTCAACCCCTTATCCTTGGGTCTGATAATGTGCGGGAGGAGTCAGGATTTCATGCCGACTGCATCATACTTGGGAGTACACCTCTGGTAGAACATCCACAAGATGCAACAAAGAGACGCACTGGGTGTGGTCTGTGAGAATTCCTAATGCAGAGCTTTCGTGTTCCAAGGAAATGTACCACGCTCCAAAGAGTAGATGTTCTCAGAATCCAGTTAATTTTCTGTGTGTCTGATTCATACCCTCTTATTGTACCTACTGTGTGGTTTTGGTAGATGATGTCATGCCTCCTGGTCCTTCTTGGTCCGGCCAATCCAGGCTCATTATCCTCAGGTCTGGTTCAGCTGCAAAAAAGTTGGAACAACAACAACAAAAAAAGTTGGAACAAGGACTAAATTGCTTTCTACAAGCTGATTCCACATCTTACAGAGACCATTCTAGGTCACAGTCATTCTGACTCAAGTGTCTCACCCAGTGTCTACTCAGTTGCAACCATGAGCCTCAGAGCCCACGTGACACGAGTGGCACGTTAGTCACCTTCCAGGGGACTTGATCACATCTTGGCTCTTACTTTGCTGGGCATAGTAACTTCTCTTGCGTGTCTTCTGTTATCACAACTAATCCAAATAGAGATATGACGGGGCCAAGGCAGGATTAAAGCCCCTCAGTGAAGACTCTGAGTCTCAGAGAAGTGGCCTGAGCTGGGTAATTATACAGCAGAAATGGAGAAGTTCATGAACTTGAAACCCTAAAATACACCCATCTTTTGTTCCATCCTACTCCTACCATCCCCTAAATTTATTGCT
>NW_006399876.1:6002009-6008460 GCF_000299155.1 Elephantulus edwardii
TCTTGGCACCAGCAGTCAGGAAATCAAAAAGCGTATCGCGATGGGAAAGTCTGCTAAACAATAGCTTGAAAATACTATTGAACTGTATCATTTAAAAAAGGGATATGTAATATCTTGGTACTAACAGGCACGAAATCAAAAGACAAATTACAATGGGAAAGTCTGTTATCAGAGACCTCTCCAGGGTACTGAAGAGCAATTGTATCAGTTTGGAGATGAAAATGTGTCAGATTCAGAACAGAGTCTTTACAATTATTTGCTATGCATGAGAAAGCTGGACAATGACTAGGAATGACAGTAGGAGAAATTATGCCTTTGAGCTGGTGCTTGTGGTGCTGGAGAAGAATAGTGAATATTTTATGAATTGCCAGAACAAGCAGGTTCATCCTAGAGATAATGAAACCAGGCTGCTCCGTGGAGGTAAGGATTGTGAGGCTTCATATGATATACTCTGGGCATGTTGTCAGGAGAGATTAGTCCTTGTAGAGGGACATAATGTTGGGGAGGGTGAAGGGATGGCGCAAGAGAGGAAGATGCTTGATGAGCTGCATTTATTCAGTTACTGCGGTAAGGGCGGTAGGCGTGTCAGAGACAATAAGGTTGGCACAGGATAGACCCTTGCTTAGGGCTGTTGTACCTGGGGTCACTAGAGTCACAAGAGACTCAACAGCACATAAAGACAACAATATCTATCTTCTATTCTTTATACACTTTCAAAAATTCTTCTTTGATTTTTATTACTGCTTTCCTTTTTTTTCTTTTGTTTCCTTTCTTCCTTGATTTTTCTATCTGTTAACCCTCCAAGACTGATTATGTGTCTAACCAATCATGTTAGGTTTTTTTTTATCTTAATGATCTGATATCAAAACAAACCTTCTGTGGTTGGCATGTCATTCCCCATAATGAACCATAATCTCAACCACTTTGTGCAGTATTTTGTTTATTGTCATTCCTTAGTGACGTGTGTTACTCTGTTATGTGAATGGACTGTAGTTTCTTTAGGTATTTGTCTCTGATGGGCATGTGGGTTGTGTCTAATTCTTTGCTTTTGTCAATTGTGCTGCAGTAAGTGCGGTTTGGGGTTGATTTCTGAGTGGTCCAAATTTACTGCTTTAAAAAATACTTCAGGGCAGCTCTGGTGGCCTAGTGGCAAGAAGCTGCACTGCAATCCCAGAGGAACACGGTTCGAATCCACCAGATGCTCTGCCGGAGAAGGAGGCGCAATATCCTCCTGTACCAGTCAGATCTGATTTGACGGTACACGCACACAAAATAATTTAAAAAAAAAACACTTCACTGTAAATGTAATTCATGAGTTCCATGTGGCAATAGCAACAGAAAATATACAACCAACCAGCAAAGTAGGGAGTGCCAGAGGGGAGAAGGTTTGTGTCAGAAATCATCTAAGATTTGGAGTGTTATTTCACCTTAGAGGAAATAGTTTTGGGGTGTTCCTAGTACTTATGTGTGAGGAACCCACGTTGTTTCCAACCATGCCCCAGCTCTTCCACACAGTCCATTGCCCACACATAGTAATACCAGACATGTAGACATCCTTCTGATATTCCCTGCTTTCAGACAAGCCTCCTTTGACATGATTACTGGCATCCCTTAGTCTATATCCTCCTGCGAGTTAGTTTAAGCTTCTGACATTTTCATCCATCTCCAAACGTTAAGTAATTTTTTCAATTTCTTCAGCAAAATAATACAAATGTTTAAACAGTAATACAACTTGGGAAGGAAAAGTGTGGCTGTCCCCTGAGTACAAGGCTTTGGAGGGAAATAAGAGAATGTGCTCACATCCACTCAAAATGCCTTCTTCCTGTTACTGAGATTTGTTAAACACAGAAATCTATTCTAAAACCTAATAAAAAGGTTTTCTTTAAAGAGGTAGAAACTAAGTGTCGCTCTGTACAAAAATAATACATCTCAAAAGCTCCTTTTTGTTGAAACTGAAGAATATTCTTGATGCTGAATATAAAGTCCTCAAGGCCAAGTACAATGTGGTTGGCACGAACCCTTCACAATAATTGAAGGTGTTGAATTAGGCCAGCATGCAGCTGAGTTAGCAGAGGAGACACTGATGAAGGGGAGACAGAGCAATAAACTGCTGGGCTGGGGTCCACGGTGCTCTGTGAACCCGCATGAGCCTCTAACGCGAGTGTCCAGAACATCGCCCGTGCATCTGAGCACCTGACTTCTCCCTCCTGCTGGTGTTAACACGAGCTCACATGGTTTAGGAGCCCTGTGACAAGGACCTGGGGGGTGGCCTCTGACCACAAGTCCATCCAAGGGTGTGAAGGAACAGCGTCCTGCCCACGGCCACGTGCGCCTGGAAGCGGAGCCCTCTCTACTTGATTCATAAGTACTGTCTTCTGTTCAGATGCTCGAGGAAGGAGCTACAGGGTGAGTCCGGCGTTCCCAGGCGTGGGGCTTCTCTGACCCTGCCACCCCCTCATTCCTCTACTAGTTCTTTGACTTCAGTGAATTGCAGATGCTAGTACCAGGACTGGATCCCTTGTTGAGTCCTGATCCTCGGATTTGGTGATTTTCTGGTAGGATTCACGGAACTTCATGTCATGATAACCATACTTTGAATACAGCTCCGTTACTGCCAGGAAGGACTCAAAGGAAGAGATGCACAGGGCGAGGCCTGAGAGTGGTCCTAATGCGGAGCTCTCACGTCCTAAGGACATGGGTGCCCTCCTGAGAGCAGATGTTCTCAGGACCAGGAAGCTCTAGGAGCCTCTGGGTTGCTGGCTCTTATGGCCTCACAACCTGGTCTTGGGAGATGGACACCTTAGAGAGTCTTGGTGAGATCCATCCCTGCTCATTAGCTAAAACAATGTTCCAGCTTCTTTCAAGCTGGAACAAGGACCGAACTGTGATCTATTACAGCGGTCAGAAGGACTCTGCCAGGTGGATGCAGCCCCTTTTTCTCCAGTTGGCGACATCATGTTGTCCTGAGTTCTGTGGTTCAAGTCCTTCTGTGATCTCAAAACTCAAGAGCAGTCTGACTGTTCGGTTTTCCTTGGTCAGCTATTGGAGGAAGAGGCACACTTTAGGGCTGTAGACCCCAGAGGTGGATGTTCCTCTCTCCTTAAGGTGACTGAAGGGTAGATGCTTAGGAGATGGTGGCAATGCGGGAGGTCTGGGAGTCTGTAGACACTTGTGAGCAATGCAGATGAGAGCAGGGGAAACACCCCCACTCAGGTAGCACCCCACTTGCCACTCTAAAAATTTCAGGGGAACCCTGAAGCTGTAGAAACAGAAATCCCTCCTCTGGCCTAATAACAGTCAGAGTAGCAGTCCCAGCATGCTGATATCAACAGACAACAAGAAGTTGGACAGTCTCTTTTTCAAATTTTATTTTATTACTTTTTATGTGTGTATACTGTCAAATCAGATCTGACTGGTACAGGAGGAGATTGTTCCTCCTTCTCCAGCAGAGCATCGGGTGGATTCAAACAGCACTCCCTTGGGATTGCAGTGCAGCTTCTTGCCACTAGGCCACCAAAGCTCACCGGGAAGTTGGACATTCTCAAGTAGAATTTTCATGTCTTATTGTTCAGCAATGAATTGAGGGTTGAGTGAGATGAGGAAAAAGAAATATTCTATGTAGAAAAATGGACAGACATACATACTTATTAAAAAAATACCAAAAGTTTCCACCACAAAAAGACAGTCACTTTTCATTGCACATCACTGAAGTTCAAAGTATTTTCTTTTCAGTCAGAAAACAAAAAAAGAAAAGAGAAACATGATGGACATTGTTTAGGAAATCTCCAGTACTGTTCGGTGCCTAGAGTGCTGGCCACCCTGGGCGGTTGGTGAGCAGCAGGGTCAGAATTTATACTATCTTAGAAGTCTTTTTAAAGAAAAAAAAAATAGAACCACAAATGTAATGTAATTATAACAATGAACATCGCTTGAAGTGAAAAAACCAAATAAATGGCTTAGCAAATCAATAGCTACTACTAATGTCACCAAATGCACCATCAACCCAAGGAACCTGGTTTGAATCCAGCAGCTTCTCCAAGAGGAGAGATGGGCAATGTCCTGTCCCCCCTCACAGTCTCTGAATGCCTGCTGCAGGGCCAGCTGTGAGTTGGTTCTCACCCCATGGCTGTAACAACAGTAATATAGTTTATTATTTTGTAGCTTAGCAAGCCTTTATAGTATTTTTTTATATGTGATATGTATAACTAGCTCACATCTTAACAAGATTCTACTTTGTACTATTTACTGTAGATAGAATAATAGGTAACATGATGCAATCATGTCCAGCGGGTTTATTGAAAATACTCAGAGTTGTGAACTACGTCATGCAAGTCTACACAAAGCTATTTCTACAGCTTCTAGTCAACTCCAGAACTGTGTCTACGGAACAGGAAAGCTGATAGGCTGTGCTTTGCTCATTTTTATCTAAAACAAGAAAGTCAGGTACATATTTTACCTTACGTGTGACATGCTCTATCATGTTCCTAGGAAGTGAGGACTTCCGTGCAGTCTTGGGTGGGTGATGCTGAGATGTCCACAATTCACACATCTAAAGTCTGCAAGCATTATTCACACACTAGCTTCTGGCTCCAGCCTGTCCAGCCTTGTTCCTGCTCTACTGCCCACTGTCCACGCACTTCTGATGGGAAAGGCCCCAGGACTTAGGACATGTTCACATGCTGAGACAGTTCTGCCCTTTCCCATGGATCAGGTGAGCTGACCTGGGGATGCTGGGGGCGTTTCTGGAAGCCAGCCCTCTAGGGAGATGACCAACAAGAGCTTAATTATAAAGAAGTGAGTGTCGTCTATGGAAATGGGCCCCTCAGCTCAGTGGGAGGCATCTACAACGCCCATCTATCTCCATCTGTTGCGATGTTGCCGGCTGGTCCAGTGACAAGGACTTTTGCTTTCTTGGTGGAAGGTACAACGCATCACGATAAAGACTAAAGTTGTCAATATTTCTATTCTATTTGAATTAACACCCACTCGAATAGTCAAGAAATCAAAAGATAAGCACTTGGGTTGATGCCATCATGGGTGACCAGGAGGACATTATGCTAAATGAAATATCTCCATCACAAAAGGACAAATAATGCATAGCACCACTGTTATAAAGCAGGACTGACATAAGGGGGGTTGGGAGGAGAATAGGATAAGAGTGGCTAGATAATGAACATGACAATGGAACAGATGAAGGAAGGAACTATTTAAAGAAATACATGAAGAGGTTCATTGTAAAGAGCACTGGGAGAAAGCAGAGGGAGGTGATTTTTCAAAAGTGAATGAGTATTTTTTTTTAAGTAAACTGGGGAGGTAGAAGAAATGGGGAGGAATATTCAACAATAAATTAATGAAAATCCAAATTTTTTGTAAACTTTCATTAAAATCACAATTAATATAAAATATTTCTGTTAACAAAAGGAAATGTAATGACATTTCACTGGGGAAACGACTGTCAAGGGCCCAAGCCAAGGTCTAAATAGCAAGAGTGTCAGTGTAAAGATTAAGAGGGACTCACCTGATCCAGGCCTTGGTATTGGCAATTGTCTCTACACATCTGAAATTGAAGACGGTGAAGAAGGCTGAGAGAAGAACCAATGTCTGAATGACTGTCGTGCAAAGAGCACCGTGGACTGCCCAAGGAACAAACAGGCCTGAACTGAAGGAAGTACCACCAGTGTCCCTTAGAGACAAGCTTGGTGAGACTTTGATCCATTTACTTTGGGCATATTTTCAAGAAGAACAAGGCCTTAGACAGAAATACTGTTCTGGAAAAGGTGTGGGATGACAAAAGAGAGAAAGATCTTCAATGAGGTGGATCGAAGCAGTGAACAGACAATGGGCGTGAACGGGAAAGAGGCAGAGAGGATCGTGGAGGACCAGGCAACAGGCAGAGCTGCTCCAAGTTGTGATCAACTTGACAGCACCAACAACAACCAACTCCGACGACTCTAACCAGATCCCCCCAAACCTGTGATCACGTCACTGCCCTCAGAGCTGAGGTGAAGTGACATGGGACAGAGGCTGGGGTAGAAGTAGACAGTGGTATTTTACAGACTTTAAACCTGTGTGGGCAGTGTCCAATATCCACTCCTTCTGTGTACCAATGAGGGACTCTGAGGTGGCCAATTTCACCTTAGAAAATAAATGTCCCTCATCCTCAAATCTCTGTATCAGATGACCACTGGTCACTGCCCTGGATAGAAGAGTGTCCACCGTCTTCAGTGCATCAAATTAAAGGGGCTGAACTCTAGCCCTTCCATACTCCAGCTGTGTGCCCTGGACAAAAGATGTGACCTGTCAGAACCCAGGACCACAAGACATGACACAGGTACCAAGGATACTTATTAACCACGGGAATAATTATTAAGATATTATAAAGAGCATGCAAATCCAAGGTACTTATCAGATGAATGATATAACTGATAAAAAGCCGTCAGCCATGTCCCCT
>NW_006399876.1:6009137-6016045 GCF_000299155.1 Elephantulus edwardii
CACAGAGTCTACACGGACACTGTGGCAGGGTCAGACTAGAAGGTGGTTCTGCACATGCTAAGGCAGGGCTGGCTTTAATTGTGCAGAACCCATGGGTTCCTGGCTCTCAGTTTCTGTATCATTGGTACTTGTGGGGGACATCTCTTTCCTCCCCAACTCAGGGTTCTCCTGAAATGCCCTGCTCAGTATGGCCGTCAGAGGGTCCCACAGGCTACTTCCACTTTCACTTCCCACCAGGAAGTAGATGATGGGGTTGGCACTGCTGCCCAGGGCTGAGGTGAATTGGGTCAACTCCTCTAACAGAAAATGATACCAAGGAGACAGTATTGGGAGCCTGTACGTGAGCGTCCAGTAGATGCCAAAGGGCAGAGAACAGACCACAAACACCAGGACTGAGACCAGGACGATCACAAACAGCCTGGAGGATCGCCGGCGCCACGCGCGGGGTCTTCTCAGGGTCTGCACAGAGAGGACCATGCTGGAGAGGATCATAACAGGTGTGAAGACCCCCAGAAAGAGAATGCTAAGGAAAGTTAGTATCGTTCCATATTGCTGACTGTGACCACGTGTCGTAACAAAAACAAAGTAAACTATCATTGAGATAACCAGGAGATTCAGCCCCCAGAGCAGGGTGCACACCACGGTGGACAGGTGTCGGGGTCTGCGGACCTTGTACCAGATGGGGAAGAGGACGGACAGACAGCGCTGGACACTGATGGTGGTCAAGAAGCTCAGGCTGGTAACGTATGCAAATAGCATCACACTGATGGAGAAATAAGTTATTACCCAGTTCAGGGGGAAATATTCTGCATAGTCGTTAGAGAACAGGCCCAGGAGGAAGAGGAAGTCAGCCACCGCCAGGTTGAGGACGTAGACAGAGAAGGGGTTCCTCTGCACGCGGAAGCCCAGCAGCCAGACGACCACACCATTGCCCACCATCCCGCACACGCAGGTGAGCAGGGTCAGGATGTCAAACACGTGACAGGCTGTGTACCAAGCGTCCATCGTGGGGCTGCGCTGGGTCAGGTCTGCGGTCTCACTGTTGTTCTGGGTCTGGTTTGTCCCTAAGGAAAGAAAGCAGATCAACATGAATGTCTGCGCTGTGGGAACCAGGCTGTTCCCGCACAACTTCAGGCCCCCCCTGCCCCTGCCGTGTAATGTCCTTTGTGTCTCTCAGTCCAGGTCCTTTGAGCAGCAGCCAACGACCAGGAGGCCTCATGCCTTCCCACAGCCCTGCCTGTGCTCAGCCTCCCTCTGCCCCCAACCCCACCAGGACGGGTGTGAGATTGTTAGACAGACTTCATCACGTTAGAATAATTCTCCTATGTTTAGTTTTATAGTTGTTTCTCAAATCAGGAAGAATATTTGCTTGTCATCAAACCTTTTAGAGTTGATTGATATTAATTTTTCTCATGTAATCTTCAAACATTATTCAAGGTTGCTTTTTATTTATTTTTTTTAAATTGAACCCTGACTACAAAGAATCCTGTCGTGTGGGGTCAGCAGACGGGATTCAGGGAGAGTGGAGACAGGGAGAGTGGAGACGGGCGTTAGAAGAAGAGGGTAGGTGTGTGGAGGGAGGGGTGGAGAAAATGGGAAAGGTCGGTGGGGACCTGAAAAGACCAGCAAATGACGGGCATAGTCCAATGTGCTCAATTTCATAAAAGTGCAATGTAATGGTTGTATAACACACAATGTGAATGAAGAATAGTGGGAAACACAATGTATGTTAACTTTCTATGTAAAAGAATATAAAACAAAATTTTAAAAATAACTACTAAAGAAAAAGAAGAAGAGGCCAATTGGGGCCAAGAAGTTAATGAGGGTGATGGCTGTTCCTAGGGTCCTGGTCTCGCGGTGACCATGCAAAGGAGGCCAGTACTGGACCCGAGTGTAGAAAGGCGTCTAGAGAAGAGGAGCCCTGAGCCCACGGGAAGGAAGCCAGGACCTGAGACGCTGTAGAACAACTGCGCATGCGCACACCCCTGCCCGCACTGAGACCTGAGTCCTCACTGTCCGGTGTCTCAGGGTTGGGTTGGTCCCGTGAGAGCTCAGCACACGCTTGTTGTTGTTGTTGTTGTTGTGAGCTCAGTAAACAGTCCGAGCTGACTCACAGCTGACCCCCAGAGGGTTTCCGACGCCAGAAAGTCACCCGGGAGGGGACTGCCCGTCCTTCTCATACTGACCACCTGGTGGGTTTGAACCATGAGGCTTTGGTTTAGCGGTGCAAACACTTAGCACTAAGCCCCGGAGCTCCCGGGAACACCAGACAAGCAGTAGATGTTGACTGAGGCCCTGGGCTTCAGGATTTAGGACAGTTTCTCAAATTTGAACTTTCTCTTCCCAAGTGGAGTTCAGGGCATAGGAGTCTGTCTGTGCCCACACACCATACTGCTGACATCAGCTCTAATCTGTGGCTGGCCTGAAAGACTGACTGACTGACAAAGGACAGACACGCTACTTAGTCCTGCCGGCCATACTGTTTCACACTGTCTTGGGCTCTAAGGAGGAAGGACCTGACCTTGAACCTTCCTGTTCCCATTCCACTCCCACCCTCCTCTGTGTGAGGTCCTGTCAAGCCCCTGGAAGCACTTTGCTTCTCACTCTCGGACTTGGCAGAAGAAAAAGGTCCTGGTCCCCCTCATTGTGATCCTGGAGGTTCACAGAAGATGGGGACCATGAAATGGATCATTAAAAATGTTCTGTCACAGGGTTGGAAATAAGTGACCTCAGTGTGAACTCTCTCAGGGAAGGACCTCTTAACTTCTTTTCCTAGCGCCATGCTGGCCTCACCCTGTGCCAGTCCTTGTGCCAGAGCCAGCTGAGATGCTGTGTGTGCCAGGCACTTGAATAACAGAACCAGAGTCTATTCTCTCTAGTGTGGGAGGTACGTTTTGTCACCTGGATTACTTAGGAGACGGGATCAGGAAGGTCCCGATACTTATTTAGTTCCCGAGGTTGCACCTGAAAAAGCAGTTTCCCTCACCTGGGTTACCAAGCCTGCAACACACCCCTGCTATGACCACCTGTTCTCTACCCACAGAGGACACAGACAGAGGACTCACCTTCCAGGTTCTCCATTTTCGGGGAGACACTGCTGCTCTGCTGCTCCGGGTCACCTGGTCTCAGGGCGGTGTTAGCGTCTAACAGGTGTTGGAGACTCTCCCTCCTGGACCAGCACAGGTCAGCCCAGGTCCTTCCTACTCCCCGGCCACGGCTGCCTTGGGCTTCTTCTCTACCCCTGAGCTCTGTCTCCAGGACCAGAGAATGTTCGTATGTCTCTCTCAGAGAAGTGGAAGGGGCACTTGGGGTGTAATAGCAGGCAAATGGGGTGTAATATCAGGGAGGACGTATAAATGCAGAAACTTCCCTGGGGATAGGGGTTAATGGACCTGAGTACAGAGCCAGCCTGGGGAGGGTGGGGTGCAGAGAAATGGAGGAAGAGAATGGTGCTCAGAAGAACCTCCTTTGTGCAGCTCTCATGGGAGAGAAGGGAGGTCTCCGAGCAAAAGAGGATAAGGGCTTGCAAATTGGAGGATGCCACTGTGACCACCTCTAGTTGACCACGTGGATGGTGTTTTCTGATGGACATCTCAGAAGAAGTTACTGCTCACTGGGTATCCCATGGAACGCTGAAGAGGTTACATTTGAGTTGTTGAAGAGCAGTTCTGAACATCGCACGGACTGCCCAAAGAACAAACAGACATGTTTTGGGGAAAGTGCAGCCAGAGTGCTCCTTGGAGGCAAAGATGATAAAAGCTTCAGCTCACATATCCAGGCATGTTGCTAGGAGAGGCTGGTCCTTGGGGGGGGGGGGGACACTGTGGTTGGAAAAGTGGAGGGTCAGCAAAAGAGAGGAGGATCTTGACCGAATGGATTGAGACAGAGTCTGAAGCAATGGGCTTGCATGTGTCAGAGACTGTGAGGACGGCACAGGATAGGACAGAGTTCAGATCTGTATTTCACAAGGTCGCTAAGAGTCAACTCGATAGCCCCTCACAACAACAGCAACATTATTACCGGATCACAGTCTTTTCCTGTCTGGTGTATAACAGCCCAGATTACACCACCTCTCTGAGCCTCGGAGTCCTCACAGGGGTCTGTCATCCCACCCCAGCCTGCTCAGATCCCTGATGAGATGACATATAAGAGACACAATAGAACAAAAAAACAAAGGGAGCAGTTGGTCCCTTCTGGTTGAGGACTGCTCCTGTGTGTGTGTGTGTGTGTGTGTGTGTGTGTGTGTGTGTGTGTGTGTGTGTGTGTGTTTACACGCACTTTCGGTGTAAATAATGAAGAACCCAGGTGTAATTCGTTACCCTGGAAGAGTCAGACATTGGCTTCCTCAGACATTTGAAGGCCATTAAAATCTGGTCCTTGTTCTATTTCCTTTCAAATTAGACCAAATCTTAGGTTCACGAGCAAGGACTAACCAGACCAAGTGAGACCAGAAGACATGACCACGTGATGTGGCCAATAAGAACCTGTAACTCAGACACGCCTACCTCTATTGCCCTAGTTACTGTATCAATGCATCTCTTTTGGGATCTTCCTCTCCTGCACTGTCCCTCTACCCTTCTGAACATGATGTCCTTCTCCAAGGACTGATCCCAACTGGCCACATGCTGAAAGTATGGGAGACAATACTTCAAAATCCTAGCCTCCAAGGAGAAACTTGCTTTTACCCTGTCCAAAATAGATCAATTTGTTTGCTTGGCAGGCCATGGTATGATCAAGACTCTTCTGCAGCACCACAGCTCAAAACCATCGATTCTTCTTCTGTCATCCTTAGTCATTATCCAGCTCTCTGATGCAGAGCTAGTAATTTCAAAGACCATGGTCTGAATTAGGTGCAGCTTAGACTCTAGGCCGACATCATTGCTTCTCAGCAGTCTGTAAAGGTACCTGACAGCAGATTTACCTAATGCAATTTGTCTTTTGATTTCCTGATTGTTGGTGCCAAGATTGTTGATTGTGGAGCTGAGCGACCTCTCTCAACAACCTCAAATTCTTCTCCATCCAGCATGGTACTGCCAATTGGCCCAGGGATGAGAATCTTTGTCTTCTTAATGTTGAACTTCAATCCATACTGAAGACTAGAGTACTTGACCTTCTGCAACTAGTGCTTCCTCACTTTCGGCAAGCAAGGTCATGTCATCTACATATTGCAGGTTGTTGATGAGTCTTCTTCCTCCCATCATGATGTCACATTCCTCCTCATAAAGTTTAGTCTTCCTGAATGATGTGTTCTGCACATAGATTGAAATGGAATGGAGATAGGATATGTTCCTGATGCACTCCCTTCCTGGTATTGATCTGTGTAGTATTTCCCTGCTCTGCTCTGAGGACTGCCTCCTGGTCCAAATACAGGTTTTGCATAAACACAATCAAGTGTTCTGGGACTTTCATGCTCCTCAACGTTAACCACATTTTGTTGTGATCCACACAATCAAATGCCTTTGCGTATTCAATGAAACACAAATAGATAATCCTCTGGTTCTCTTTGCTTTCTGCCAAGATCCATCTCATATTGGCAATAATGTCTCTAGTGTCAGGACCTCTTCTAAACTCAGCTCTTACTCCTGCTAGTTCTCTGTCAACGTACTGTTCCAGTCATTTCTTTATAATCCTCAGCAGGGTTTTGCTTGCATGTGATGAGTGATGTTGCATGATAATTTCCACAGTCTATCAAGTCACCCCCCCCCTTTTTTTTTAATGGGAATAAATATGGATCCCTTCCAGTCAGTTGGCCTGGTAGTTGTCCTCCAGATTTCTTGGATTAATCTTGTGAGCATGTCCAAGGGCAACATTTTTTGTTGAAATATGTCAATTGGTATTCCATCAATTTCTGGTTCTTTATTTTTTGCCAAGTCCTTCAGAGCATCTTGAACGTCCTCCTTCATCACCATTGCCTCTTGCTCATGTTGTTTCTTGAAATTCTGTGTCAGCCAATTCTTTCTGGTGCAGTGATTCTATATACACCTTCCATCTTCTTTTAATACTTCCTGGATCATTTAATACTCTGCCCACAGCATGCTGAAGTATTGCAACTTGAGGCTTGATTTTGTTCTATTCAGCTCCTTAACGTCTTGATTTCTTCCCTTTGCTTTGGCTTCTTGGTGCTCTAGCGCAGTATTGAGAATCTCTTCTGACATCTCTTTTGGTCTTTTCTTCTTCCTTCTTTGTAATGACTTTTTGTATTCTCCATGGATTATATTCTCGATATCTTCCCACAGCTCATCTGGTCTTCATTCATTAGCATTCAATGTCTCAAACCCGTTCCTAAGTTGGTTCTTAAATTCAGGTGAGACAGACTCAAGGTCTAATTTTTATTCCTGTGGATTTGATTTGACCTTTAATTTAATTTTGCTTTAATTTGAACTGTAAGCATCTATTTTTTTCTTAAATAAACAATAATTTCCTTATCTTTAATTATCCGTTTCTTCATTTAGGAAAGTCTAAATCACAATAAGAGAGTCTATAGTTGGAGGTGAACACATTATCTCATTGCTTTCTACAGTCCCTATACCCCTCTTTTCAATAGGGTTATCGTCTTTTAAACATTTGCCATATTTTACTGAAGATACTGTAAAAGATGAATTACAGGTATAGATGAAACTATCAGAAGTTTCAGCTGATTCACAGGGGACATGAGTGAGGGCCATTCTCTGGCACCAGCTGTGACTTCTCACTTTCTCATCACATCTGATCACTATCAGGCAGGAGGTGTGATTGCTGCTTCCGCAGCTGCAGGGGGCCCCTGAGTGCTCCTGGGTGGCCTGTGGGATGCACTGGGGTGGTGTGGCCCTCCTCACTGCCATCTCCACTGCCCACAAGCACCCCTAACCTCCCACATCACCCTCACTGCACCAGCTCTTCTGCATCTGTGCCTTGGTCAATTTTACAAG
>NW_006399876.1:6016795-6022823 GCF_000299155.1 Elephantulus edwardii
TTCCACCAACAGTGCATAAGGGTTCCAGTTTCTCCACAACCTCGCCAGCATTTGTTGTTTGCTGTTCTGTTAAATTTTCCTGTTCTGACTGGGTGAGATGATATCTCATAGTTGTTTTGATTTGCATCTCTCTTAGAGCTATGGATTTTGAACATTTCTTCATTTGCTTGTTGCCCATCTGAATGTCTTCTTTGGTCAAGTGTCTGTTCATATCTTGTGCCCATTTTGCAATTGGGTTGTTTACCTTTATCTTATTGTGGTGTGCCCTTCCTGGATCTTAACCCTCTAAGATGGCCTTCTTCTTCCCCACCTCCAATAGCTGACCATGAGGGACTGAGCAGTCAGAATGCTTTCGGGTTTTGAGCTCACAGCTGGACTCAGGCCACAATGCTCAGGCCACCATAACGTCACCAGGTGGAGAAGAACGGGCTGTTTCCGTCTGGGAAAGTCATTCTGACTGCCCTAACTGACCACACCGTAGTCCGTGGTCCAGCTCATTTCACGTTGTATCACACTTTAGGCGAATCCCCAGAGACTGACCAGCTCCAGAGGCTCTAGGGTGCCGGCTACCAAGATCACGTGGTCAGGCCGTAGGCAGTACCTGGGAGGCTCCGAGGTTTCTGGGAACATTTTTTTTTTTAGCTAAAAATTCCTTTACTTTTGTTTTAAAATTTTTCATCTAGAAAATGATACAAAATAAATGTGTCTATATATGCATAGAAAAGAACAGTAAGTGATGAACTCTCATATGCCCCACTCATCTTAATGGAACATTGCTGATGCTTTGGGGTTCCCCGGTGCCTTTCCCCGTCTTTCTCGTCTTATTCTCAGGAGGGCGGCTCACTTCCTCAGGGCCTGAAAGCTTTGCGTTAGGAACACTCCCAGATCTCACTCTCCACCTATTTTTCTTTGGGTCCTTCCTGGTGGTAATGGAACTAGATTCTCAAGTACAGCATGATGTATAATGTCCTGTGAGTCCTTCCAGCGAACCATCCAGCTCAACGATCAGGACTCGACGAGGGATCCCGCCTTGTACGAGCTTATGCAGCTCACTGAAGCCAAAGAAGGACTAGTAGGAGACTGAGGGGCAGCAGTGACAGAGGAACCCCAGCCTGGGAGCTGAGGGCTCAGCATGTAGCACTTTCCTCAGGTCTCAGAACAGAAGCCGGTGTCTCTTCTGAAGGCTCCACCAGGGATGCTTCCAGGCTCCTGTGACTGTTAGCAGGACACTGTTCCTCAGAGGCTCTTGGACTGCTGACTCTGGGTCCACAGAGACCACGCTCAGCCTTGCCACATGGGCCCCTAAACAAAGCAGCTCATGTCAAATCCAGCAAGGGAGAAAGGACCCCTGAGCTTACATGCATTTTCGGTGTGGTAGACACTTGCAGTGAAGGCTCACGCCCTGTTCTCCGACCACTTAGGACCTTGTGGTTACAGACGGAAGGTAGTTCTTACAATAAGAGGCCTATTGACTAGCATTTTGTCTATCATATTATAAAGGTTAGGAATAACAAGATGTAGCGGTTCAACTATGTCATTTATTTTTCTTAAGTCCTGGAGCAAATTCCATCTACCACTGGGTTGTTTTACAACTCGGAAGTCCAAATGCAAGGCAGAGGTGAAGTAAGGAACTGCTTATGAGGTTTTCCGTCAATTCCAACAACTAAGAAATAGTGAGAAGAGTTAGGACCTCAGAAGGCTTTTAGGACCAGATAGTAAGCTCTTGTGTCCAGGAGAAAACGAATATACTTACCAGTAATGCTAATGCTCACCCACAGCTCTTCTGGGAGGATCTAAATCTAAATTGTTGAAGCATCCTCCTTTGTTTCCAGCTGGGAGCTGGAGCCTGTCAGTCTTGTCAGCCACGAGGACCTGATGTGGGCCCCCCTTGGCCAAGTGTCTGCATTGGAACATGGATCTCTGGATTGGAAATGATCATATTGTTAATATTTCTATCCTTAAGCTTAAAAGATTGCAATGTTCAAAATTATTTGTTATACATTTGTTTAAATTTTCCCCTCTTTTAACAACTGGTATCTAGAGGGAAGAGATAAGACCAGAGAATGGCCAAAATTATTGGGGCAGCTATTGCTGCCAGTTTAGGGCCTGTGTCAGGAAAAGGAGGTCTTACTCATAAACAGTGCCACCCAAAGGTAATAAAAGAGGTCAGAATAGTTTCCACTGTGGAAAGCTGGGCCACTTCAGTAGACAGTGTTACAGACGAGAACCACAGATAGACAAGGGAGTAGAGAGGAAGCTCCCACTCACTTGTTTTAAGTGGTCCTGCTGTTTTTACAATGCATCGCTGATCCTGCTTTGTCTATGTGACGACAATCACATTTCCTCCTTGTGTATGCTCACCCACAAAGGAGCACTTAGGGTCTCCCTGCAAGTGTGGAAGCAGCAATTCACCCTCCTGCCTGAGAGTTATCTGATGGGGTAAGAAGTCACAGTTGGTGTCAGTAGCATGACCCTCACTTCGTGTCCCCTGTGAATCAGCTGAAACTTCTGATAGTTTCATCCATCTACAACTGTAGTTCATCTTTTGCAGTATCTTCAGTAAAATACAGTAAATCTTTAAAAGACATTAACACCCTTGAAGAGAAAAAGCATGAGTACCCCTGGGTTTGTAAGCAATAGTGTCATCCACTTCCTCAAAAGCATGGCTCTGGAAACTCTGTGAACTTTGATAAATGGTGATGGTTGTGGAAGGGCTTCAGGCCTTTTGTTCATGGGGTTGCTATGAGTGATGCTCAACTTGATGTCAATCAACAACAACAACAATATCCCCTGGGTATAGGGAATCTAGAAAGAAATGAGAAAATGTGTTCACATCCACCTACAGACTTCCTTATTATGACTTAGAGTTTTCTAAACTAAGAAATGGATAATTAAGCATAAATAAATTATATTTTATTTAAGAAAAATTAGATACCTCACTGTACAAATAACACACCTCAGCAACTCTTTTCTATTACAGTTAAAGAATTTTGTTGATGCTTGAGCATTCTGTGTGTCTAAGGTTTGTTATTCATATGTCTTTCCTAGTCAAACTTTAACTGTTTCTTTTGCACTGAAGTATTTATTGTATTAAGAAGAGAGGATTAGGATGAGATACAAGCCTGACCCTACTAGAGGCTTTTATCAGCTCATGGGACCTCCATGTTAGCCTCTTTTCCTTTTGGAACTCTCCCTCACCTGGGACACAGCATCCAGTGCATCAAGCCTGGCCCATTGCTCATCACTTTCTATACCACCCGCCTGTATCACCCACAGTCACCATCCAGCTGTGTCACACTTGATAGTCTGTAGGATCCTGGACCATCGCTTACCAGTTCCTGCAAAACCAGCCTGTATATCTATAGTCACATGAGTCATTCCTCTGACGAAGCTGAGTCTCTAGGAGACCTCCTAGCAAACCACTGAATCCAAGGGATGTAGAGGAGTAAGGGAACTGAACAAAAAAGGAGCTGTGGATGCCGCAAATCGCGGACTTATACAGTAGGTCAAGCATTTGGGACAACATTGACTTGACACTTCTTATAACTGGTCTGCTATTACTCTTAGCAGAATGAGTGATAAATTCAGGTATAAACTCTCCAAATAACAATAAAAGGTGGTTAAAGCAAAGCTTTTATGGCTGATAGTTACTTGAGACTACTCAGTCAAGGTACAAGTGATATTTATAGCCAAGCTCCCCTGTCACAGTATGTCCATGATGTGAATGCAACTAGGTGGTACAGGCAAACAGCTTAAAAGGGAAGATTGAGGCAAGGTGAAGAAGCACTAGAGAGGACAGGTACACTTTCCAAATAGGCAGAATGTTTAATGGTTCCTGAAACAGTTTCAGTAGTCAGTTTAAGTCACCAGGTACAATGGAGTGGAGAATGACATTGTTGTAAGTTCTGGTTTCTTGGCACGAGGGAGAGGAGGATAATATTTAGTTATGGAAACAGATCAGGTTCCAAAGCCAGGTTTTCCTGCTGGTGAATGACTACTTTAAGGTGCTGAACTTGGTTGTCATGCTTTGCAGAAGGAACACTAATAAGGGGGAGACTGAGATTAATCACAGAGGTGAAGACCCAAAATGGTCAGGCACAGGACATGAGTCTTCAATGCAAGTGACCAGCACACCAGGGCACGTAACCTGGTTCCCCTCTACCTTGCTGGTTTAATGTGAACTGACAAGCTTTAAAAGACCATGCAGTAAGGAACGGAGGGTGACTTCTGACCAAAAGCCATCAGTCCAATTGTCTGCAAGGAACAGTGTCCTACCAACAGCCACATGAGCTCTGAAGCAAACCCTTCCCTGGCTGACTCTTCAGAAAAGAAACAATCCTCTGTTCAGAGGACTGAGGATTGAACTTTAGGATGGGTTCTTTTTTTTCAGGCTTAGGGTTTCTGAGACTCCCTCCCATCCCCTCAATGTCCTCCTAGTTGTTTGCCTCTCTATTTTCAGAGAACCATGAGTTATCACTAAGACTGGATTCCTTTGGCAACAGACACATAAAGAAATGCTCAAAAACACTGGCAATAAGAGAGACGCAAATCAAAACCACAATGAGATACCATCTCACCCCAGCAACAGTAGCAAAGTTTAACAGGGTAGCAAGTAATAAATGTTGGAGAGGATGTAGTAAGATAGGAACTCATACACTGTTAGTGGGATTGTAAAATGGTACAACCAATCTGGAAGGAAATTTGGTATTTTCTCAAAAAGCTGAACATAGAAATTCCCTATGACCCAGCTCTTATGAGCAGTTTAAGTATAGAACAATATATTAATTTTGTTGTAACACATATTATGAAATGCCATAAATTTCTATAATTTGTTGTAAAACACATTATGACATATTTTTGCTATGGAAATATTATGATTAATTTGATGCTTAAGTATAGAAAGAAGAATATTTGTGGAAAAAATATACTAGTAGTTTAACATGTCTAAATAGGCCTCTTTGAGGCTGAGAGCCCCACTGACCACAGTAGGTGGAAACCCTTGATAAGGAACGTAACTGATAACAATTTGCTGTAGAGCTATTGACCTCAGCATGTGTGAATCCTGATAAGGGAATGTAACTTGTCACTGCCCACATAGCTAAGAGAGTGTAACTTGTAAATATAATAATAAGAAATATGTTAAGAACTTGCTATATTATAAGTTAGAATTAAAATAAGAAATATGTTAAGAACTTGCTATATTATGTGTGAGGATTAACTTGCTATATTATATGTTAGAATTAAAATAAGAAATACGTTAGAAATTTGCTGTTAGAAATTATGTTAAGAATATTTGTGAAAACATACACTTAGTGGCTCTGGGGCCCTACTGAACACAACAGATGTGGACCCTTGATAAGGAGACATGACTGGTTACTGCCATGTGCCAAGGAAACACAACTAGTATTCATCATGACTGGTCAAACCCATATTGTTCTTTAACATGTCCAAGCATTCCCCACTTGCCTCACCATAATATAAAGGAGGGAAGCCAGAGAAGATAAAACTCTGCTGTGCTCAGCACCTTTCTTTCTTTCTTTTTTTTTTCCCTGCACATCACAATGAGCTGAACACTGAAGACCCAAAGGCTCTTTTTAGAGCCAAAGACCTAAAGGCTCTTTTCAGAGATAAGACCTCTGGTCTACACTGATGGACATGAGCTACTTAGACAGTGGAGGATTCTGCCCACACCGATGGACCCTGCCGACTATGCCATTTATGTCATGAGCCTTGAGATTTAATTAATTACTTACAGACATATTACAAAAGTCAATTACAATTGATTGATTGATTGATTCATAGCAACAATTGCAATTTATCTACATTTTTTTTAAGTGTTCTGAGATTTTCATTCTTCTCAGTGTTAGCCATGATTTAGTATGATCCACACAATTCGAATGCCTTTTCATAGGCCACACAGTTTGAATGCCTTTCCATAATCAATGAAGCACAAAAAGACATTCTTCTGATATTATTTGCTTTCAACCACGATACCTCTGACATCAGCAAGAATGACCCTGATACCATG
>NW_006399876.1:6024344-6045959 GCF_000299155.1 Elephantulus edwardii
ATGTAGCCGAGGTCCTTTACAAATCCTCCAGGTTTCTGTTTTGTACATATTAGAAGAATGGAATCATTCTTTTGAAATGTAGCAGACCTCTTCCTGGGTCAGAATTTGTACTTCACCTTTAAGTACTTGTTAGTATTTAACTCCAGTTATAGGTCTAGAAGCAAAAATAGGTGGTAGAGGTGGCTCTTGGGAACATTAAATAATGTCTTGTAAGGCCTCTGCCTCAGATAATGCCTCAGGCTCTGACACAGGTGAGGGGTTTGCAAACAAGGACTCACTAGCTACAATTGGATTCATCTTATTAGGTGGGGATAGAAAAGCTGGTTATATTAACACAACTGATTCCACAGAGCTTAGAACCTCAGTGTCCCATATTCCCAATTGTCTTTCCATGTGTCCTCGTTCTAAGTTTCAGGATCCCATTTCTTAAAAATGCCTTTACTTTAACTTTAGACAGTATTAGAGGTTGATATTTCAGTTGGTGTTGTCATTCAGCTGCTCTTAGAATTAGATTTTTTTTAAATTTGTTTCAGCAATATCACTTATTACTACAAAATATAGGGCTTTCTTTCAAAACACAGTTGCAAACTTTTGAGATCTTTTAGAAACAGGAAAACAGATCAGATACTTATTTTGAGGACATGGCTTACGTATAGAGGCTTACAACTTCCAAGTTTGTGGGTCAGACATCAGGAGAGAAGCATGTTGTAAGACTAATGAGTCCAAATGCTCAGCCAGCTGTCCTACAACCAAGAAAAGAGATGTGCTTTTCATGTCAGCAGAATTCAAGAAGCTGAGGACTTGCAGGAGGGTCCCAAGTAGTTTCAGGACTGCAGGCTTCAGAGGCTAACATGCCCAAGGTCAGGATGTCAAAGGTGAAGATTGTAGGATCCTGGAGCTCATGAGCCAGATACAAAATCATGCAAAACACTCCTGATTTGTCAAAGAGTTCAAACATGTATTTAATGTAGGCTATACACCTGAGAAGAATTGCTCTTCAACAGATCAGATCATTATAGAACCACCTCTAATCCTGTGTCCCGGACATCATGCTTGGGAGGGTGGAGGGACGGCGCAGGAGAGGAAGGCCCTCTATGAGGTGGATTGATTCAGTGACTGGGATAATTGGGATGGGAGTGTCAGAGACAGTGCGATTGGCACAGGACAGAGCGGAGTTTAGGGCTGTTGTACATAGGGTCGCTATGAGTTGCAGGCAACTCGACGGCACATAACAACAACAACAACAACTAATCCTGTGTCATAAACATCATAGACTTTGGCATATTGCGCTGCAATTCACATCCACATTGACATAACATTTGCCATCTTCAAAGTCTTTACGGAAGCGGACTGCCTCAGCTTTGTCCAGCAAGGTGTGCAGGAGGATTAGAATCTTATGGTTAACTGCCCTAATAATGCATGGCACCACCAGAGTTCTTTGGAGTAACTACAGACTACACGAGTGAAGTGACTCTGGTCCACCCAGGGGCTCAGTCAATTAAAGGTCCTGTTGAGAGGGCCATGCTTAGAAATTGATAAGGAGTCACCTTAAAAAAACAGCCAATACCACAGATGCTTCGGAAAGGAGGAATGGCAGGAGAGACAAAAAGAGAGAAGAAGCAGAGAGAGTGTAGGAAAGGGGCTCCCCAAAAGGTCGTAACTGGGGCCAAGGATATCTCAACAGAAGATAGTAAAGGAGGCAGCTCCAATATTCCGGGTCTCCCCCTCCCCTTTTCTCCTCCCTCCTCCCCTGCCCCTCCTCGGCAGCTGCCCCTGAAGAACTCCCTGACCCCTCCCTGACCTCTTGGGCCGCCTGTTTTCAGTTCCCTGGCCCAGTCCCAGTGCCTGGGCAGGGGCGCTTGAGATGTCTGAGGTGCTGCGGCTGAGGAGGGAAGAGCCCGCGACCCCCAGCTCCGCAGCCGGATCGTTCCGTCGGCTGCCACCATGGCACTGAGGCAGACCCCTACTCACCTGCTCGGGCCACACGCGGCCCGTGGTGGATCTGGCCTTCAGTGGCATCATGCCTTATGGCTATTTCTTAATCAGCGCTTGCAAAGATGGAAAACCTATGCTACGCCAGGGAGATACTGGAGACTGGATTGGAACATTTTTGGGTCATAAGGGTGCTGTTTGGGGTGCAACATTGAATAAGGATGCCACCAAAGCAGCCACTGCTGCTGCAGATTTCACAGCCAAAGTGTGGGAGGCTGTCTCAGGAGATGAATTGATGACCCTGGCTCATAAACGTATTGTCAAGACTGTGGATTTCACTCAGATAGTAATTATTTGTTAACTGGGGGACAAGATAAACTATTACACATCTACGACTTGAACAAACCTGAAGCAAAACCTAGGGAAATCAGTGGTCACACTTCTGGTATAAAAAAGGCTCTGTGGTGCAGTGAGGATAAACAGATTCTTTCAGCTGATGATAAAACTGTCCGCCTTTGCGATCAGGCTATGACAGAAGTGAAATCTCGAACTTTCAATATGTTTGTTAGCAGTATGGAATATATTTCTGAGGGAGAGATCTTGATAATAACCTATGGACGATCTATTGCATTTCATAGTGCAGTAATTTTGGAGCCTATTAAGTCTTTTGAAGCTCCTGCAACCATCAATTCTGCATCTCTTCATCCTGAAAAAGAATTTCTTGTTGCAGGTGGTGAAGATTTTAAACTTTATAAGTATGATTATAATAGTGGAGAAGAACTAGAATCCTACAAAGGGCATTTTGGTCCTATTCACTGTGTGAGATTTAGTCCTGATAGAGAACTTGAGGCCAGTGATTCTGAAGATGGAACATTGAGATTGTGGCAAACTGTTGTAGGAAAAGCATATGGCCTTTGGAAATGTGTGCTTCCTGAAGAAGATAGTGGTGATCTGGCAAAACCCAAGATCAGTTTTCTAGAAACAACAGAAGAAGAACTAGAGGAAATTTCTTCAGATAATTCAGATTCCATCTATAGTTCCATCCTGAAGTCAAAGCCGGAGCATCAGGCATATGCCACAGAGAGTATACAATCTACAGACTAAACAAGCAGAGAGAAAAGCATCCGCCTACCAGGGTTACTCTCTGCTTAAAGCAAATGTGTGCAGTACATAAAGGGGAATATGCATTAGCTCCAGTACTGGAACTAACTTCCTATTACCTGTAAGTGAAAACCCAAGAGTATCACAGGAAGGCAGGTGGGGTTATGCTCTTGTAGTAAGACAGCCTACTGTTCTTAAGAATGAATATGTGCAAGCCAACATCCAATTCCTCTTATTACAATTAGATTTCTTGTAGCTGTTTATGTTATTGTTGTTGTTAAGTGCTGTCGAGTCACAAGCGACTCATAGCGACCCTATGAAGGAGAGTCCTCGATGCTCGGGTGCCTTTCATCCTCTCTCCAGGTTCATAGGGTTTCCGGAGGCAAGCTATTACGGAAGTGGATGCCACTCCTCCTTCCAAGTTTATGTTATTACGGAGAAAAAAAAATATATAATGGTCTATTTTCTGACTTTTCCCTTAAAGCACAGAGACTTTTGCTTTTGTTGTAAAGAAGAGGGGATATACATTATAAAGTAATTGGTTTCAATTCTTTTTCATTGTACACTGCTTCTGAATATCATCTAATTGTTTTTAGTTGTCTAAATAAATTGGCTCTAAAACAAAACAAAACAAGAAGATAGTAAAGGAGCTGGAGAGGTCCTGCTGCAGAAGTGGTGTGACAACAGAGACCGTCTGCTGGGATGGTAACCGAGAGTCCAGTAAGTGCCTCACAGCCCCCACTCAGGGCGAGGAGAGCTGTGTGGCTGAAGGGAGCATTGTCCTGAGGGCGCTGAGTGGAGTCTGTACAGAGGCACAGAGAGGAGACCTGCAAAGCTGAGAGGTTGTCATCACTAGTCATTGTCTTGCTTTCTGACACCTAGCAAGTGGCTAAGTAGACTATGGCCTGAATGAGCACAGCTTAGTCTTCAGACTGACATTGTTGCTCTTCAGTACTCTGGAGAGGTCCCTGACCACAGACTTTCCTAATGCACTTTGCTTTGGATTTCCTGGCTGTTGGCACCAAGAGTGTTGATTATGGAGCCAAACAAATGGAAGCTGTTAACAATCTCAATCTCTTCCCCATCTATCATGACATTGCCATTTGGCCCAGTGGTGAGAGTATTTGTTTTCTTGATGTTGACCTTCACTCCATATTTAAGGCTACAATCCTTGACCTGCAGAAAGCACCTCACATCCTCCTCAGTTTCAGCAAGCAGGGCTTGTGCCATCTGCATAATGCAAGTTGTGGATAAGTCTTCTTCCAATCCTGATGCCATAGTCTTCTTCATAGAGCCCAGCCTCCTGGACAATGTGTTCTGCATATAGATTGAAAAAGGATGGAGATAAGACACATCCCTGGCATACACCCTTCCTGATATTTGAACCATGCAGTGTTTCCTTGCTCTGTTCTGAAGACTGCGTCCTGGGCTAAGAATAGAGTTTGCAAAAGCACAATCAAGTGATCTGGTATTCCCATTCTTCTCAGAGTCAGCCACAGTTTGTTGTGATCCATAGAGTTGAATGCCTTTGCATAGTCAATGAACCACAGATAGACATTCCTCTGGTACTCTTTGCTTTCAGCCAAGATGCATCTATCATTAGCTATAATATCCCTAGTACCATGACCTCTTCTAAATCCAGCCTGCACATCTCAGCAGTATCTTGTTTGCATGTGAAATTAATGATATTGTTTGATATTTTCTGCACTATGTTAGGTCACCTTTCTTTGGAATAGGAACAAATATGGATCTTTTCCAGTCAGTTGGGCAGGTGGTTGTCCTGCAGATTTCTTGGCACAACTTGGTTATAAGAAACACAGGCTATTCACATAGATTTCACCTGATGGTATGTATAGGAATCAGATCAATTCTGTGGAAAGAATTGCTAGAAAATCTCAATATTAGCTGTGAAAACAGAGCCAGGTGGTGATTCTGGAACAGACCACAAACAACTCATATGCAAGTTCATGCTGAAGCTAACGAAAATGAAATCACATCTACAGGAGCCAAAATGTGACCTTGAGTCTATCCTACTCGAATGTCAAAACCATCTCAGAATCAGGTTTGAGGCCTTAAACACTAATGAGAATGAGTGGAGACCAGAAGAACTGTGGGAACATATCAAGAATATCGTCCAGGAAGAATGTAGGGGACAGTATGAAGACAGAGGAGGAAGAAAGTACCAAGATATCATCAGAGGAGACTCTGAATATTGTACTAGAGTGCCAAGAAACCAAAGCAAAGGGAAGAAATCAAGACATTAAGGAGCTGAATAGAAGATTCCAAAGGGCAGCACAGAAGACAAAAGAAAGACAGAAAGATGCTTCACATGGCGAGGACCTAGGATGATCTGGGAACAGAGCAGGTGTCTCCAGTGCAAGTATCCAGCACAACCGCAGTGCATCTAAGCTTCTGAGACCCCTCTCACCTCTGGCTTTAGCATGAGCTGTCATAATTTAGGGACCCACGTGACAAGGAACTGAAGGTGGCATTTGACCAACAGTAAAGTCAAGAGTCTATAAAGAACAGTATTCTACTGACAGTCACAAGAGTCTGGAAGGAGAGCCTTCCTTGGTCGAGCCTTCCGAAAAGGCACTGTCCTCTGTTCAGAACTGAGGGAAGAACTCCAGGATGAGGCCTTTGTTACCAGGCTTGGGGTTCTTCTAACATTTGTTTTTATTGTTGTTGATTGCTGTCGAGTTGAGTGCCTTTCCATAACTGTCATCATTTCATCAAGTTCATAGAGTTTCCAGAGGCATGTGGTTTAGGAAGTAGATACCACTCCTGCTTCCACTGCCATTTCCTTAACCTCTACTAGGTTTTTGCCCCATTGCTTTCAAGAGCTAAGGACAAGACTGGATCTCTTGTTGACTTCAGATCCTTGAGTTAGAAAATTTGCTAGCAGGACTCACAGGCTTAGGAATATAATGCAATTACATTTCAGAGGGCGAGGTCTGAAAGGGTTCCTAATGCAGAGTTTTCATGTATTCAACTACTGGTGGTCATAATGGCTTTTCCAGTTTGAGACTGTCTTTCTCCAACTCCACCCTAACTCTCCAACTCTGGTCCCTAATGCTTTGAAGTCTCCCGTGGATTTCTATCAGGGCTGCACAAAGCAAGGCACTTCAGGGCCTTAGGTTCTTCCTCCATTTCCCTGCACCCTGCACTGCCCTGCCAGGCTCTGTGCTCTGGTCCATTAGCTCTAAGCCTCTTGAGGAAGCTTTTGCATTTATAAACCCTCCCTTTTGTAGCCCAAGCACCTCATCTACTTTGTAGAGAGAACAAAGCAAAGATCCTTTGATCCTGGAAACAGATCCAGAGTAGAGCCCAGAGCCACGTTGCTTGGGGAGGCCCTGCAGCTACAGTCTCCAACATCGTTTGGAGTCCTGAGGACCAAGTGATCAGAGCGAGGGACTCCAGCATCTCCCTGAGGCCAGAGCATCCAAGAGGTGAGCCCTCTCTGAATCTTTCTAGTGGGTCAGGAGTATAGGCAGTCACAGCAGGTGTCTTGCAAGCTTGATAACTCAGGTGAGCATCTCTGTTCTGTTAGATACACCTTGGGGACCCAGGTAAGTGACCCAACCTCCTTGACTCCTTGTCTCCTAAAATCACAAAGTAGCGAAACTCACCTCTCAGTATTAGAGAGACCACAAGTCTGCATCCACCAGTGACAGAGAGTCTCCATCTGAGGACAGAATAACTTGAGATCAGCTTGGTTCCAGAAGCAGGTGACTGTGTTCACCTTCCTGAGATGGGGCAAGTTGACGTCATCAAGCCTCAACCCTGAGGAAAAGAGGTGTTACTGTTCCCCTTCTGTGGGGAACTCTGGGGGCCAAGAGGGAAGGAGTGGTGCTGTGCAGTTTAAACCCACCAGCTCCTCCTCAGGAGAAAAGATGGGAGATCTTCTGTGTGGTTTACAGCCTCTGAGACCCCTCTAGAGAGTCAGCTACGAGTTGGTTCCAACCCGACAGCAAAGATTGAATAGAAAATCTATGGCTAATGTCCTTTAGGACTTTCCAGCAGTGACACGGGAAAAGTTTGTACATATTCTCTCTGCTCATGTCTCAGAGCAGGAACAAAGGTGTTCCTAGGGACGCAAAGTGGCCTGTTCCCAGCGTGAGTGATAGTTGTGTCCGTCCCTTCCTGTCCAGTGATCTCCATAGCTTTCTTCCTCATTGATTCCTTGCGAAGGCACATGAACAAGAGTCAGGACTTTTCCCAGAGGTGTGGAAAGGGGAGAGCGGGGAGGAAGGAGCTAACCTCCACGTGAGATCCTTCCATTCAAAGAGCTCAAGTCAGTCGCACCAACAATATATAGAATTCCTGTCTCACCACATCCTCTCTTACTTTCTGCCCTGCTAAACTTTGCCACTCCTACTGTAAAATGTAACCCTGGAAGGGAGTTTGGTGTTTCTTTAAAAAAAAATAAAAGCTAAACATAGAAATTCTATATGATCGCACTATTCTACTACTTGCAATGTAACCTAAGAAAATGAGAACTGAGGCACAGAGACTTGTACACTGATGTTCACAACAGAGTTATTCACCATAGCAAGAACATGGAAACAGCTCAAATGCTTAACCACAATGGAATGGGTTGAAAAATCATGGCATTTTCACACAATGGAATAGGACATCACACAGGAGCAAGGATTTTGTAAATGACTACCTAACTTGGGAGGGATTGAAGAGCATAATGCTAAGTGAACTAACTCAGTCCCATAAGGACAAATATTGCATAAGACCATTATTGCAGAATGTGTATAAGGCTCCAAGGCATGGAAGGGGGAGCAGATGGGTGAGGATGGGTAAGAAGTGGTAATCATGGGTAAGAAGGATGGGTAATCATAGGGTCACATAATTTGATGGATCGACAGAGGGGTAAGTAAAGGAAAGGGGAAAGATTCCATGTGAAAAACAATATATACAAAATTTGTAAGTAAATCAGTATGAAATAAAAATTTTATTTTAAAAAAGTAAGTCAAAGTCAGCATGTGGAGTGGCATGACCCACAAGTCTGGGCACTGTGCCCAGCAGGATCAGTCTGTCAGGCATGCCATGGATAAGCATGGATGCCAATGCTGCAGGGTGTGGACACAGGTAGAATTCTATACCCTGGGCTCTCCTGGAAAGAGAAAGTTCAAAATGGAGCTGAGCTGCAGCGATCCCCGGCTCCCTGTCCCAGGAAACCCTCTGAGTTTGTCCTGGGCACTAAGGGCAATTGTGGGAGAAATTCCCCGTTTTTCTCAAACTGAAGGTCAACCACCTAGCCAGGCATCTGTCTGGGAGGTGACGGTGTCTCCTCCTCCTCAGTGGGTGTGCCAGGAACAAAGCTCAGTATGGTCTTCCTTCCTGACACATTCAATCTTCAGCAATTATTTTGCTGTTTCTTCTGTGTAGACACTGAGCTGTGACAGGGGGACCAAGAAAACATGGGGGGGGGGAGTGTGCTCCCACAGGAAGTGACTAAGGTCTAATCCTCAACCCTGTGAATGTGATCTCCTTTGGAAATAGGCTTGCAGAAGTCATTGAGGTACATGGCATGGGACAATCCTGGAATTAGGTGGGTCCTAATAAAGTCTGGGTTGTGTCCTTATAAGAGTAGATGGGTTACAATGTCGCAAACACAGAGCAAAGACAGACCTGTGAAAATAGAGGAAAAGATATTGAGGGATGCTGCCACAAGCCAAGAAAGGCCTGGGGTCAAGGAGCAGAAGAGGCCGGGAAGGGTCCTCCCTTAGAGTTGTGGGGGGGAGCACAGGCCTGCAGATACCTGAGTTAGGGTTGCTGGCATCCCACACTTTGGTAGAACACATTTCTGTTGTTTAAACTGCCCAGCGAAATGATCTCTGGAGGGAAGCAGCCAGATACCTGAGGAGCAGATGTTCTGATGGGCTCATCACACCAGAGCTGGGAGCACAGTGTGAGGAGAGGGACATGAAGGCAGATATCTCAGAGTGTGTGTAGAGCATGGCGTAAGGCATTGAGCCTAGTGGGCCATCTGGCATTTATTGTCACCGGTACCTCAGGTTCTGACTCGGGAGTGATTAAGCCTCATACCCAATTCAGGCAGGAAATCAAAAGACTAATTGTTTGGAAAAATATGCTGTCAGGGACCTCTCCAGAATGCTAAAGAACAAGGATGCCCACCTAGAGACTAAGGTGTCCCTGATCCAGGCCATGATCTTCACAATTACCCGTTATGCCTCAGAGAGCTGGACAATGACCAAAGAAGACAGAAGAAGAATTGATGCCCTTAAGTTGCACTGTTGAAGAAGAGTACTGAACAGACCATGGACTGCTAAAAGAACGAACAGGTTCCTCTTAGCAAGGATAAAGCCAAGTTGTGCCTTAGAGGCAAGGATTTTGACACTGTCTCACATACTTTGGGCATTTGGCCAGGAGATACCAGTCCTTGGAGAAGGACATCATGCTTGGAAGGGTCGAAGGACAGTGCAGGAGAGGAAGACCCAGGAAGAGATGGACTGACATAGTAACTAGGATAATGAGGGTAGATGGCCCAGGAAAGGGTAGGATTCAGAGCTATTGTGCATAGGGTCGCTATGAGTCATGGTCAGATCAATGACACATAACAACAACGCCACCTCCACACAGCTGCTGAGACACCAGAGGATAATGTATAATTTTGTGGTCTTTCTTGACGTGGTCTGTATGCTCTTAGTTTTTATTAGAGATAATCACAGTCCCTGATTTCACTTCTTTATGCTTCAGAGATCCTCTCTTCTCTGCCCTCCTTTTCTTCTCTTGGTACCTCCATGTAACTTCCTTTCTGTTGTCACTGTGAGACTAGGAGCCCGAGAAAGGACAGCAACCTCTGACCACCACAATGACCCCAAGTGTCTATTTCTGCAGCCCAAAATCTGACTGAGAACGCTGCTTCTCATTTAGCCTCACCTTACAGGTTCCTTGATCTTGCCCTTCACTTCCTCAGGGAACCCTGTCCACAGTTTTCCCCTCGGCTCTGAATCTCTTCCATTGCACAGAGACTCACGCTAATATTGTCCTTATTTTAAAAATTCCTGTCACCTTCATCTGCCTTTTTCTAACTCATTACAAGAAACTCCATGACCACGTCCTGGGTACCCTAAGACCCACAGCTGGCTCCTTGGACACCTGAGGAGTCTCTGCTGAGTGCCCCACATGGAAGGACCTTGGGAGACCTCCTCCCTCTTCATTCTACTCCATCATCCATAAGTATTAGTACGAGAAGACTCGCCGTTACATCATCACAAGCTTTCTAACAGTCACATCTGTGCTCATTTGTCCACTTGCTTATTCTTGTAAGAATAGAGAACATCATTCTCTTGAAATGCAGCTAAAAGCACAAAATTATTATCTGACACATAATGTGGAGTAAAATGATTTGAAGCTGGACTGTGGTCACTTAAAGATGGAAAGTGTTGTTGACAGTTGCCAGGGAGTTGGCTCTGACTCATCATGACCTTAAGAATTACAGAATGTAACACTGACCAGTCCTGTGCCAGCTGCATGTTCAAGTCCATTTGGAGAATATTCTCTTTTGTTCCATAAGGGTTTCCTTGATTATGTTTTGAGAGCATATTTCCAGTGCTTTTCTCCTAGCCTGACTTAGTCTGGACCCTCCGCTGAAAGCTGGTCATCATACTGTATTTACTGGTATTGATGTATCAGAGGCATTGCTTCCAATATCAAAGAAGCACTTAAGTCACCACAGTGCAAAAAAACGCTAACACATGGTGGTGGAAAGATGTCAGTGGTCAAATTTTTCAGATAAACAGGCATAGTTAGTAGACAACAGAGACAATGAAACAGAATCTCAAAAGGCACCGTGGCCTGGAAGCCTTCTAATCATTACACTACCCTGCAGAAGCCATCTGCTGAAGCCACCGCTATCTCCCAAGGCTTTATTTCATTCCAAATTCTAGGAAGATGAATGGCGTATGGACTTGACAAACTTGATTCCCAACTCCTTGCACCCCGTATTGAATACAGTGAAGAGGAGGGAAATGACAGGAATTCATTCCTTACTTCCATGGGTTCTACATGGAAGTCTGCTGCCTCCTGGGCAAAAGAGCATAAAGAGCTCTATAACTCCATCTTGGGGATCCTTATTCTGGAGATCTATACACCCATGATGTTGTTGTTTGTAACTGAGACACCAGCCCAAGAGGCCCCTCAGAAGAACTGAGGAAAAGAGAGACGCTTGCCTGCGGATATAACTATGAAAGGGTGACCTGATCAATTAAATATATTTGAAGCTTTCTTAAACTTGACCTGTAACTTGTTCTTTGCTAAACAAACACCACAAATGGGAGTATGGGCTGTGAGTTCTGTGTGTCCATTGCAACAATTTATGAACCCAGGAGAGAAGTAGAGATGCCGTGGGGGGAAAGACTGATGTCAGGAGTCATAGAAAGGTGGGTGAGGGAGGGCATGTCTGGCCTTCTCCTTAGAAATCAGCCTCCAATGGCTGATGCTCATAATGATTCTCTTGTCCTTCGTGATGCTGGAGGGCAGACCCCTCTGCCGTGCCATTTTCACGCTGACACTCGATTCTACCAAAGTAACCTTATTCATAATGTCACCGTCATTTAGAACTTCAACTACAGCAGATGTTCAAGATCGGGTAAGAACAGGTGCCAGTAAAGAAAATTGCTGAGGAGGCAAAGAGAAAAAGGGTTTCAGAGGCTTCCAGTGGGCTGACAACTGGCATGTGTCATAAGGTAGGAAATCACATTCATTCCAATATTTGAACCGAGGTCTTAAAACACCAAAAGAAAGCACTGAATGACATTTGAAAATTAGAGGAAAAAACCATTAATACCAATCAACATGAAAGTAAACATTCGGTAAAAGCCAACAATTTTTCCATAATTTGTGAAATTACGAAACCTAAAGCTGTGTAGAGGTAATTCGTGGTTGCTGTGATGCTAAACACTGTGACACTGATGTGTCATAATGACACAAGTGTGATAATGTTCACCCATGGTGGACAGTGTTTGCCGGAGCTTCCCGATTAAAACAAGCTTGGAAGCAGGAGTGGCATCCACTTCTGAAACTACTTGCCTCTAGAAATTCTGTGAACTTGGAGAAATGATGAGTTATACAAGTGTTCAGGTCTTTCGTTCATAGGGCCGCTATGAGTTGTCTTTGACTTGACGGCACTTAACAACAATAAGAGAGCTGTTGGTCTAGTCGATAGAAAGTGATGCTACCAAGTCAAAGGTGGGTAATTTTAATCTGTGGCCCTCAGGCCTCATTTTAATTGTTTTTTATCAAACAGTCTTCTAAGTGATATAGCGTTGGACTGTCCATTTGCTGTACAGAGGTAACTTGGGGTTGCTGTGATGCTAAATACTGTGACACTGGTGTGCCACATGTGATAGTGGTTACCCATCGTGGACAGTGTTCGGTGGAGCTCCCCAGTTCAAACAAGCTTGGAAGCAGGAGTGGCATCCACTTATGAAATAGTTTGCCTTCAGAAACTCTATGAACTTGGAAAAATGACGAAAGTTATACAAGTGTTCAGGCCTTTCATTCATAGGGTTGCTATGAGTCTGCAACTCCACAGCACTTAACAACAAGAACAAAAGAACAGAAGAGTACTTCTAACCTGACAGAGGGTCTCTACATCATCGAGTGTATCAGGGGTGGGGTGGTCAGGTGGCAGAGGGTGGTTGGTCCAGCCCGAGGGGTGGGGGGCATGTGAGGCCTGCTGCTCACGGTCTTCTGCAGAAAGAACCTGGGTTGAGAGTCACAGAAGAGAAAACGTGGAAGGGGTGGGGGGGAAGTAGAAACAGTCTTGCCTAAGCAACATGAACACTGATATTGATCCACTTCCCTCCTGCAGGGATGAACCAGAGTGCAAACTTCAGCGAGACCTCGGAGTCGCCCCACGTGATGGAAGCACAGCGTCCAGAATTTCAGGTTCTCCAGGTGCTGAGAGATATCATCTCCTTGTGCGGGATGGTGGGTAACGCTTGTGTTATTTGGCTCCTGGGTTTCCGGATTCACAGGAACCCCTTCTCCTCCTATGTTCTCAACTTGGCAGTAGCTGACTTCCTCCTTCTCCTCTGCTTGTTCATTGTAAGTCTCAAGTTCTCCAGGCTCATCGTGGATTTTGATTTCATCACCTTCTGTGTGATGATAGTGACACTACTCACATATGCAATGGGTCTGAGCCTGCTGACCGTCATCAGCGTCCAGCGCTGCCTCTCCGTCCTCTTCCCCATCTGGTACAAGGTCCACAGGCCCCGACACCTGTCCACCGTGGTGTGCACCCTGCTCTGGGGGCTGTCTCTCCTGACTATCACATTGGTGATTTATTTCTGCAGTACCGGCTTTTGTAACTATATGAATATGTTAACCACCCTGAGCATTGCCATTTTGGGGATTTTCACACCTGTTATGATTCTCTCCAGCGTGGTCCTCTTTGTGCAGTCACAAAGAAGACCCCGGGATTGGCATCAGCAATCCTCAAGGCTGGTTGTAATCATCTTGACCTCAGTCGTAATGTTCCTGGTCTGTTCTCTGCCCCTTGGAATCTTCTGGACTTTAATGCCCAGGTTGGCAGACAAAAACTTACCTAAGAATTTTGATCTGTTTCTGAACCTGACTCTCTTCACCTCATCCCTTAGCAACAGTGCCAATCCCTTCATCTACTTTCTGGTCGGCAGACAGAAGTACAGGGGCTTACAGCAGCACTTAAGGACTGTACTTAGTAGAGCCTTGCAGGAGGACCCCGAGTTTCAGGACACAGAGATGCCCTCCACAAATACCAATGAGGTGGGATCTGATGGCCAGCCATCAGTGGTTTCTGCCCAGGTGAGTCTAGCCAGAGATTAGCATATGAGGAGCTATGCAGTGGCCTGTTCCCGTCATATAACCCAGGGGGACTGCTGCTGAGCACCCTGGCACTTTTCTCCTGCCGTGATGGGGCCATTTTTCTGCCCCCTTCCTCCCTTCAGTGTCTGTATCCTAGGTAAGCCTCACCACACATGTAGGCTGTGGACACGAAATGCAATTACCTTCTTTAGAGTTAATCTTCCAGTTACCAGGACTCTATGCTGACAAGGAAACTGTGATTGGCAGAAACTCCTGGAGGTTCAGTGGAGAACTGGGGTCCTCGGCCCTTCCATGACTGTTCCAAAGTCCATTCTCAGTGTTCTTATACCTTGTTTCTAGGTGAACTTAAGTCTTCAGCCTTTCAGGGTTTGGTTGAGTGCCTTAACTATTTGCACTCCTTGATGTTATTGCTATGTGCCACCAAGTCAGAATCGACTCAAAGCTGATCTTTCAGTGGGTTTTCAGAGACAGTAAATCTGAAAAAGGAGATTCCCCTTCTTATTCTTCCTTGGAGCAACTTGTGTATTTGAACCTCCTGCCTTTGGATTGATGGTGCGACCCCTTCCCCACTAGGACACCAGAGCATCCCGTGTGCACTCCATAACCTGCTTAGAGGGCAGACCTCGGCTTTCAGCTCTCTAGCTTACAAAGAATTAAAGACAAACAGGAAGTGAAGACTCTTCCACCAAGTCAGACGCCTCCAAGACCAGCATCTGTCAACATAAACCGATTCACCATGTGAGAAGTGCAACATGTCCAGAATAAGATAAAATTAGTCTGTAGGAAGAACTGTATAACTGTATAACAATGAAAGAACATTTTTTTTCCTAAAGAAAAAACAATGGGGGAGGGGGGAGGGGGGCAGGGAGGAAAATGTGCAACAATGAATGAATGGAAATCCAAGTTCTTTATAAATGTACAATAAAATCTCAATTAAATTTTTAAAAATGGCCATAATATGGACACCCTAAATACTAATCACAAAATAAAATATTTTCCATTTTAAAATAAAAGACTGTATGAATAGGATTTAGCTTGCCAGCTATCAATATTTTGAAATATATTCAATTAATGCAGCATGACAAATTTCCCATCATTATGACAATAATTATGTGATCAATAGTATGCAGACAAGAATAGAGACAATTTTTATCAAAGATATTTAAGCACTGACTAATATAGTATTGTTCATATTATGTGAATTAAATATTATCTGTCATTTTGCTAAAATAAAACATTTATTCACTCTAAGCAAATATTCATCGTCTGACTTAATTTTGCTGCTGTAATCTTCTTTCTTTTTTTATTTAAGAAAGTCTCAATATCATATAAACTATAGTCCATTGGAAGCAGGAGTGGCATCCACTTCCCAAATAGAAACCCTATGAACTTTGACAAATGTCAATAGTTGTAGAGGGGCTTCAAGCCTTTTCTTCACAGGGTCGCTTACAGTCGTGCTTAACTTGAATGCAATCAACAACAACAACAACATAGGCCACTACTTAGTGACTAAGTGGGAGCAGCTGGGTCTCTGGACACTGTAGAGGACTGGAAGATTCTGGATGACTATAATGTTCCATGTTTTAACTCTATTAACACCATTAGAATGAAATAAACACTTTGCTGAAATAAGTTTTCTTGTTGAGTTCTGGTATCCCCAATTGACCCCTAGATGTATGTAAGGTCCCAGAAAGAGGGAGCTACCAAGAAAAGCCCAGCTGTCTCCATAATGTGTCACTATTACATGTTCTTTCTCACCAGTCATTGTCAAGGAGTCATGATGGGGTGATATGTTTATCTTATAGATATAAGACTTTTATAAAAAGAGGGGGGAATGATAGGGTGGTATTAAGTTCAGAATTCTCTATATATGTTATCAGTTATAAAACTATAGCTATATAATTATAAAACTAGCATCAGGTTTCTTCAGCCTGCAAAACTAGTTCCTTAGCCTCCAAATTCTCTGTTTCTTGTCTTTAGTCATGTAAAGTAGTTTGATCTCTCTGAAGCTGGTTCTCCAGTCATATGTAAATTGTATCTTAATCTGGGACCTTCCTGAATTACTGATACTTAAAGGGGAACTGTTCTTTTTCAGATGTAGAAATTACCTTTTTTTACTAACAAAAGTTTATTGTTAAGTAAGTTGGTGTCTCACCCTCCTATAAAAGCCCATGACCACTCCCAGAGGAGGAGGCAGTGTTGGAGGTGACTCCCTGTCTCCCAGATCTGTGTAATAAAGTGCTTATGGATATTGCAATCCCTTTGTCTTATTGGTGATAAGGAAAGAACCCCTAAGGTTCTCGCCAGAGGGATTGGGCAGTTTGCGGAAAATGCAAATCCAGTGCATAGTGATGTTTGTGTGTATATACAAGAAATTAGATATATGTAAAGATAACTAAATGACTAGTCAGTATTATCATCCTACTAACCAAAGTTACACGAGTTATTTGCATAACCAAAGTTATACAAGTTCAAGTCTTCCTTTCACACGTCACTATGAGTCATATATCACTCAACAGCACTTAACAACAACAACAACTGCCCTTACAATGAACCACCTCAAAAGCAAGAAATCAGAGGGCTTTAACACCAAGAAGAACAGAAGGGATTACAGTGCATCTTATGAATCAAGAGTGCCTACATTGGTACCCTTCTAGACCCAGGAGACATGAGACAGAGACAGAGACTATGAGAACCAGTGACAGAAAAATAACTATGATAGAGGGAGTAAAACCAGGAGACAGGTTAGGGAGCTGTGGTGGGCTTCCTGGCCCAAAAGTGAGAGAACTGAGTGACTTCACATAAAAGGCATCCTGGTAGAGGGAGGTGCCTCTGAGAATTGGTCAGAGTTTTGTTGATCGACTGAAGAGCAAGAGAGCAGAGTGTCATCTTGTCCAAGGTTTGATGGAGGACAGTGGTGCCTTTGGGCACTTCTTAGAGGAGATGAGTATTTTTGTAACAATTTTCAAGCAGGGAAGAAACCTAGAAGGTTCCAGGTTGAAAGACCAAGAACCCAAGCGAGAATTATAATGAACAAAGTTGAGGAGAGGTGGTCTGTGGGAAGCCAAATCTTAAACCAAATACTTCATCTGGAATTGAAGGAAGCACAAAATACAGGCTGGAATTCCTCTTGTGATGGAGCACAAGAAATGAGCTTCTTCCTGAAGACAAGAGGCAGCTAAGTCCCCTTGCAGAGGGAGTATTAAGAGTCTATACTTGTGAACTACTTCCTTCCTGAGCTAAGCATAAGGTTAACAATAGAGGAAAAACACGGCTTCATTTACAAAAGAATTCTCTTTACGATTACTTCCTGGCAATTCTCAGTAAAAGTTACAGAGGCATGGCTTGAGGCAATTCAGACTTCAAGCTCTTCTCCCTTGCTTTACCCTCTGTTTTTCCCCATCCTGGGTGTCCCTGTTAACAACAGTGGTGTTCTTGAAGCACTGTATTCTGTATCATTTCAGATCCGAAATCATAGCTTGTTACTTCTCTAATTAATCCTACGATCCCAAGTGTGCTGTGTGCTGTGTGGCTATTACAAAAAATTCTTGAACCTGGAGATGCAGAGTGTGCCAGAGGAGAGCTAACAGGCATCTGAATTGGTAATGGTTGGAAGGTTTTCTTTCTGCTTCATAGGAATCAGCCTTCAACTGTGGACCTTCGTTTTTCCTCCACCAATCCACATGAGAAGCAGCTGGAAGACCTGACATTCTCCCGCCCAGTCATCAACAGGAAAAGGGTCTGGCTGAGGAGTGGAGGAGGCCAAGGGTTTTCTCTGCTTGCTGGATGCCGTAGACTCAGGTGTTCCATCTCAGCCTCTTCTCACTCAGCAGTGACATGGGAATTATCACCCTCACCTGGCTGTCCTCCTGAAGTCACAGGGGCTACAACAAAGGACATCATGGCCTAAGCAAGGGCATCATGGCTACATGTCCTAGATGACCAAGTCACTCCAGAAAGGAAGTCCTTACAAACATAGTCTTAGAATAAGGAAATGAAGGTTGCATTTGGTTAGAGGATTTCATTGGAGGACTAACAAGGCTGAGTTCGAGGATTTCCAGGTTACTGAAGACAGCCACATGGGTAACTTCCATGGAGCACAACAAATTCAGGAGACAATCAACAGAGACATCTCATTATTCTATCTTTTCACTTTTAAAATCTGAGACCTTCAATTGAACCCTAGACAGCAAGTCTCTTTATGGGTTACTCCCTTTACCTATAGCGTAACTCTCATTTCCAGGGACCCATTTGTGGCTTCCCACAGACTCAATGACTTGACCAGAGTGCCTGAGGTCCTGGTGGTTATTAGGTCTCCTTGGCTTTCACTGTCAGGTAACCTGATCTTTGCTAGACTCCTTACTCTCCCTTAATGTCCCAGAAACTGTGCTCCCTCCCAGAAATCCCCTTCTCCTGAGATAAGGGGTCCACACCATTTTTGTTGTTGTTGTTAGGTACTGTCAAGTAGCTTCTCACTCACAGCCACACTGCGTACAACAGAATGAAATCCTGATGTGACGTCCTCAGTGTCTATGTGCTTAAGCCAGTTGACATTGCCACTGAGTCAACCCATCTCGTTGACAATCTTCCTCCTTTTTTTGGTGAACTTCTATTTTACTAAGAATGATGTTTTGATAACATTCACAACATATATGAAACAAAACCTCACATGCCTGTTCTAAAGAGCACTCTGGTTTTGCTTCTTCCAAAATAGCTTTGTTTCTTATTTTTTTTAGTACGTGCATCTGCCTAGCCCGTTTCAGGAGATATGTTGTTGGTGGTGTGTACTGTCAAGTCAGAACTGACCCATAGCTGACCCTCTGGTGGACCTTCAGAGGTAGTAAATTACATGGGAGAAGATTGTCCACCATTAGTCACAGAGCATTAGATGGATTCGAACCATGTGCTGTTGGGTTGGGAGCACAACTCCTTACCACTAAGCCACCAGAGCTCTCAAACTGAAGAGGTCAAGAGCCGTCTAATCTCAGAAGCTTAACACATGGGAAGTTTCTAGCCCTGGTCCAATATGGGTTTTCAAGACTCTTCTCCACTTAGTCATTCAGGGCCTCTGGATCTTTTTCTCCTATTGTTCTTCCTTCTGGTGCTTCAAGGTTTTGCCTTCAATCAAGAGTAGATAGAGGAGGATCAAGCAAAGCTTCCTATTGGGTAGAAATCAGTCACATGGCCCCAGCTAATCTCAGAGGCATCTGGAAAATGTAGTCCATACCTTTGCTAGGCAGAAGCAGTGATGGGAATGGTGGTGAGACCCAGCTCTCTCCTGGGAAACTTCTGTCTTGTTTAAAAAGACAGAGAAAGCTGGGTGGAAAATTACTTCAGGAAGAAGCAAAACAAGGTAGTTCTTGAAAGTATGGTCCAATTACACATAATTGATGCAATTATTATCCGTTTTCTTAACCGGTTTTTAATCTGTGGTATTCCTAGCAGATGAAGTTCTGAAATATGCAATTCACAGTGTACTTGAAGAACTTACCAAAAAAGAACAAAGACTGTATAGGCTTCACTATCGATTACACCTTTGTTGTTATGTGCTGTTGAGTCACTTGCAACTCATAGCGACCCTATGTACAACAGCCCTAAACTCTACTCTGTCCTGTACCAATCACACTGTCTCTTACATCCCAATCCCGATTACCCCAGTCACTGAATCAATCCACCTCATAGAGTGTGCCAATGCTGGTCTGTCTGATACTTCTCTAAATCTGAACATTCAGATTAAGACAGACTAGGAAAAAGGATTGGCCATCCACTTCTGAAATAGCAGGCCTCTGAAAACCCTATATACAATTACACCTTAACATCACAGAAACACAATCCTTACAACTGGACCAATATGCAAAAATGTGGAAAATGAAGGAAAGGTGGATGTTATCATAGATTTAATTTTTCTTGGATTCATAATTAGCAACTTTGAAAGTAGCAGTCAAGTAATAAAAGGAAACATGTTGCATTATCTGTTCTCAAAGCCTTCTAAAGAGCTAAACAGCAAGAAAATCCTCTAAAAGACTAAGGTGTGTCTGGTGCAAGCCATTCATGTATTTTCAATTGAGAGATGATAGATAGATAGATATGAGAGAGAGAGAGAGAGATTGTTGTTGTTGATTGCCTTTTAGGTGAGCACAACTCATAATGACCCTATTTGCAGAAGACTGGAAGCCCCTCTACATCCATCAACATTTAACAAAGTTCATAGAGTTTCCAGAGGCACATTATTTAGGAAGTAGATGCCACTCCTATCTATCTATCTATCCATCTATCTATTTCTGTATATGAAATTTGGACAATACATAAAGAAAACTGGAAAAAATATATCAATGGCTTTGTCTGTGGTCTTGGCAAAGAGTATTAAATATGGTATATTGTTTTAAAAGGATATACAAATCTGTGTTGGCAGAAGTGCAACCAGTATGCTACTTAAGGGCAAAGATGGAGAGACTTCATGTCCCCTAATTAAAGCAGCGTATCAACAAGGGTCAGTCCCTGGAGAAGTGCACCATGCTGGGATAGGAGAGCCAGCAAAAGAGGAACACTCTCACCTAGACGGATTGACACAGAGATTTCAGAAATGAACTTAAGCACAACAGTGTCTGGGAGGGTGGTGCAGGGTCAGCCTGATTTCCTGCTCTCACATGCAAGGTCCTAACAACAGCGAAACAGCTGACCCCACATCATAATCCCTAGAATTTGTGAATGTTTTCTCTTGTGGAAAACATATTGCAGATACGATTAAATTAAGAATCTTGAGATGAGAATTTAGCCTGAGTTATCTGAGCATCTCCAATCTAGTCACAAGGCTTCTAATAAGAGAGTTATAGGAGAGTCAGAGTCAGAGAAGGTGAGAATGGAAGCAGAGGGTGGAGTGATGGAAGGAGGAGGTAAAAACAAGGAACGCACAGCAACAGTATCCAGACAGCCCAGTCCCCGACACCCCCTCTCCCCTCCCTCTCTCCCCCTCTCTCTTTCCCCCTCTCTCTCCCCCCCCTCCCTTTCTCCTCCCTCTCCTCCCCTCCCCTTTTCTCCTCTCCTCCCCTCCCCTTTTCTCTTCTCCTCTTCTCCTCTCTCTCTCCTCTCTCTCTCTCTCTCTCTCTCTCTCTCTCTCTCACACACACACACACACACACACACACACATCCTGCAGCTTCACTCTTCATGAAGAATGACTCCTGCTCTTCCCGATCAAGGACAGACTGTAATCGACACTAGCCCAGCCTGCCCTCCCTCAACTGCTCTTTATGGATTGTGAACAGAGAATTGCACATTAACCATTATTCCTATGACTTGCTGAACTAGCAAGTCTGATGTTGTTGTTGCTGCTGTTAGGTGCCATTGAGTTGCCTGTGACTCATGTTGTTGTTAAGTGCCGTCGAGTCACAGGCGACTCATAGCGTCCCTATGAAGGCGAGTCCTCAACGATTGTGTGTCTCTCATCCTCTCTCCAGGTTCATAGGGTTTCCGGAGGCAAGCTATTATGGAAGTGGATGCCACTCCTCCTTCCAAGCTTTTTTTAATTGGGGAGCTCCATCCCATTCTCTGTCCACATTGGGTAACCAGCCATTAATGCATTTGACACATCAGTGTCACAGTGTTCAGCCTCACAGCAACCACAAGTGACCACGGTACAGCCACTTGTACACCAGGGCTATACGACCTAGAGGAATGTCTGAACAAAAACAATGAAAGACAGGCCCGAGGGCCGCAGATTAAAAGTCACCCACCTTC
>NW_006399876.1:6046135-6046631 GCF_000299155.1 Elephantulus edwardii
TTTGTTGATGGGCACTTAGGTTGTTTCCAACTCCTTGCAATTGTGAACAGAGCCGCGGTAAACATGGGTGTGCATATATCTGCTTGGGTGGCAGTTGTGGTCTCTTTGGGGTGTATTCCCAGTAGTGGAATTTCTGGGTCAGAGGACAGCCTTTTTCAGAGGCTTCCAGGGGGCTAAGAACTGGCACGTGTCGTAAGGTGGGAAATCTCATTCATTCCAATCTTTAAACCGCAGGTTTAAAAAAACACACACACATTTAAAAAAAAAGGCACTGAATCACAATATTTGAAAATTATGTTGTTGTTATGTGCCATCGAGTCGCTTGCAACTCATAGCGACCCTATGTACAACAGACCTAAACTCTGCTCTATCCTGTGTCAATTGCACTGTCTCTGATACTCCCATCCCGATTGTCCCAGTCAGTGAATCAATCCACCTCATAGAGGGCCTTCCTCTCCTGCGCTGTCCCTCCACCCTCCCAAGCATGATGTCCTTC
>NW_006399876.1:6047891-6049761 GCF_000299155.1 Elephantulus edwardii
GTGACCCAACCTCCTTGACTCCTTGTCTCCTAAAATCACAAAGTAGCGAAACTCACCTCTCAGTATTAGAGAGACCACAAGTCTGCATCCACCAGAGACAGAGAGTCTCCATCTGAGGACAGAATAACTTGAGGTCAGCTTGGTTCCAGAAGCAGGTGACTGTGTTCACCTTCCTGAGATGGGGCAAGTTGACGTCATCAAGCCTCAACCCTGAGGAAGAGGTGTTACTGTTCCCCTTCTGTGGGGAACTCTGGGGGCCAAGAGGGAAGGAGTGGTGCTGTTAACTCAATGTCAGGCAGTTTAAACCCACCAGCCCCTCCTCAGGAGAAAAGATGGGAGATCTTCTGTGTGGTTTACAGCCTCTGAGACCCCTCTAGAGAGTCAGCTATGAGTTGGTTCCAACCCGACAGCAAAGATTGAGTAGAAAATCTATGGCTAATGTCCTTGAGGTCTTTCCAGCAGTGACACGGGGAAAGTTCGTACATATTCTCTCTGCTCATGTCTCAGAGCAGGAACAAAGGTGTTCCTAGGGAGGCAAGGTGGCCTGTTAGCAGTGTGAGTGATTCTTGGGTCTCTTCCTGTGCACCCATCCCGCGGCTTCCTTCCTCATTGATTCCTTGGGAAGGTACATGAACAAGAGTCACGATTTTTCCCAGAGGTGTGGAAAGGGGAGGGGGCTGAGGAAGGAGCTAACTTCCAGGTAAGATCTTGTCATTCAAAGACCTCAAGCCAGTTGCACAAGCAATGTATAAGAATTCCTATCTCACCACATCCTCTCTTACTTGCTGCCCTGCTAAACTTTGCCACTGCGACTATTAAAATGTCACAACCACCCTGGAAGGCAGTTTGGTGTTTTGTCAAAAAAGCTGAACATAGAAATTTCATATGACTCAATTATTCTACTGCTTGGGATATATCCTGAGAAAATGAGAACTGCGGCACAGAAACTCATACACTGATGTTCATAGCAGCATTTTCATCATAGCAAGAACACTGAAACAGCTCAAGTGCCCAACCACAGTAGAATGGATTGAGAGATTATGGTACATTCACAATACAATACTATGCATCACACAGGAACAATGATTTTGTAAATGACTACATAACTTGAGAGGGACTGGAGATCATTATACTAAGTGAACTAACTCAATCCTATTAGGACAAATAATGTATAAGACCATTACTGTAGAATGTGTCTAAGGATCCAAGGCAGGAAGGGGGGAGCAGATGGTTTGGACAATCCTAGAATCAGGTGGGTCCTGATAAAACCCGGGTTGTGTCCTTATAAGAGCAGAGGGGTACAATGTCGCAAACACAGAGCACAGACAGACCTGTGAAAATGGAGGAAACAATGTGAGGGATGCTGCCACAAGCCAAGAATGGCCTGGGGTCAAGGAGCAGAAGAGGCCGGGAAGGGTCCTCCCTTAGAGTCCTGGTGGGAGCACAGGCCTGCAGATACCTGAGTTAGGGTTGCTGGCATCGCACACTTTGGTAGAACACATTTCTGTTGTTTAAACGTCCCAGCAAAATTATCTCTGGAAGGAAGCATGCAGATACCTGGGGAGCCGATGTATAACTCTTTGGTCTTTCTTCACATGGTCTGTATTCTTAGTTTTCCTTAGGGATTCTCGAAGTGAATAGTTCCACTTCGTCATGGTTCAGAGATTGTCTTTTCTCTGCCCTTGTTTTCTTCTCTTGGTATATCCATGTAACTTCCTTTCTGTTGTCACTGTGAGACTAGGAGCCCGAGAAAGGACAGCAACCTCTGCCCACCGCAATGACCCCAAGTGTCTATTTCTGCAGCCCAAAATCTGACTGAGAACGCTGCTTCTCATTTAGCCTCACCTTACAGGTTCCTTGATCTTGCCCT
>NW_006399876.1:6054141-6061178 GCF_000299155.1 Elephantulus edwardii
GATATTGAGCTTCTCCAGTGGTTCTTTCCACAGATGTAATCGATCTGATTCCTATGCCTACCATCAAGTGAAATCCAAGTATATAACCTGCGTTTATGTCTCTTAAAAAATGTATTTGCTATGAATAAGTCATTGATTGTGCAAAATTTGATCATTCTCTCTCCAGCTCCATTTCTGAAAATTATAGGAGAAATATTAATACCAGCAAAAGCCAGCAATTCTTCTCTAATTTGTAGAATTATGAAAACCTAAAACCAAGAAGAGTACTTCTAACCTGATGAGGGTCTCTACATCGTCAAATGTACCGGGGTGGGTCAGGTGACAGGGAGTGGCTGGTCCAGCCTGAGGGGTGGGGGGCATGTGAGGCCTGCTGCTCACGGTCTTTTGCGAAAAGAACTTGGGTTGAGACTCACAGAAGAGAAAACTTGGAGGTGGGGGGTGGGAAGCAGAAACGGCCTGGTCTAAGCAACATGGAAAGTTATATTGATCCACTTTCCACCTGCAGGGACAGACCAGAGTATATACATCAGCGAGACCTCAGAGTCGTCCACGTGATGGATGCACAGCGCCCAGAATTTCAGGCTCTCCAGCTGCTGACGGTGAATATCTCCTTGTGCGGGATGGTGGGCAACTCTTGTGTTATTTGGCTCCTGGGTTTCCGTGGGCAGAGGAACCCCTTCTCCGTCTATGTTCTCAACTTGGCGGTAGCTGACTTCCTCCTTCTCCTCTGCTTGGTCATTGTAAGTCTCGAGTTCTTCATGCAGAACATGAATCTTGACTTCATTGCCCTCTGTGCAATGATGGCGATGTTCTTTGCATATACTATGAGTCTGAGCCTGCTGACCGTCATCAGCGTCCAGCGCTGTCTGTCCGTCCTCTTCCCCATCTGGTACAAGGTCCACAGGCCCCGACACCTGTCCACCGTGGTGTGCACCCTGCTCTGGGGGCTTACTCTCCTGACTATCACATTGGTGATTTATTTCTGCAGTTCTCACTTTTACTTTTCAAACTGTGATGATATGTTAATCTCCCTGAGCATTGTCATTCTGGGAATCTTCCCACCTGTTATGATTCTCTCCAGCGTGGTCCTCTTCGTCCAGACCCAGAGAAGACCCCGGGATTGGCGACGGCGATCCTCAAGGCTGGTTGTAATCATCTTGACCTCAGTCTTAGTGTTTCTGCTCTGTTCTCTGCCCCTTGGCATCTTCTGGACTTTACATATGAGCTTTGAAAACAAACTGTCTCCTAGGAATTTTGATCTGTTTCTGAACCTGACGCACTTCACCTCATCCCTTAGCAGCAGTGCCAATCCCTTCATCTACTTTCTGGTCGGCAGACAGAAGAACAGGGGATTCCAGCAGCCCTTAAGGACTGTACTTAGCAGAGCCTTGCAGGAAGACCCCGAGTTTCAGGACACAGAGATGCCCTCCACAAATACCAATGAGGTGGGATCTGATGGCCAGCCATCAGTGGTTTCTGCCCAGGTGAGTCTAGCCAGAGATTAGCATATGAGGAGCTATGCAGTGGCCTGTTCCCGTCATATAACCCATGGGGACTGCTGCTGAGCACCCTGGCACTTTTCTCCTGCCGTGATGGCGCCATTTTTCTGCCCCCTTCATCCCTTCAGTGTCTGTATCCTAGGTAAGCCTCACCACACATCTAGGCTGTGGACACAAAATGCAATTACCTTCTTTAGAGTTAATCTTCCAGTTACCAGGACTCTATGCTGACAAGGAAACTGTGATTGGCAGAAACTCCTGGAGGTTCAGTGGAGAACTGGGGTCCTCGGCCCTTCCATGACTGTTCCAAAGTCCATTCTCAGTGTTCTTATACCTTGTTTCTAGGTGAACTTAAGTCTTCAGCCTTTCAGGGTTTGGTTGAGTGCCTTAACTGTTTGCACTCCTTGATGTTATTGCTATGCGCCACCAAGTCAGAATCGACTCAAAGCTGATCTTCCAGTGGGTGTTCAGAGGAGAATTCCTGTCTTTTTCTTCCTTGGAGCAACTTGTGTATTTGAACCTTCTGCCTTTGGATTGATGGTGCAACCCCTTCCCCACTAGGACACCAGAGCATCCTGTGTGCACTCCATAACCTGCTTAGAGGGCAGACCTCGGCTTTCAGCTGTCTATCTTACAAAGAATTAAAGAGAAACAGGAAGTGAAGAATCTTCCACTAAGTTAGACATCTCCAAGGCCAGCATCTGTCAACATAAACCGATGCACCATGTGAGAAGTACACCATGTCCTGTTCTTTCTTTATGCGTACTCATGGGACAACTCTCAAGAAAGATGGTGGCATTAAGTCAGCTAAGACTCAGTTCAGATACACGGACATTTCTCAGAAGGAAGTGGTCACCACAAAGCTCTTTATTTTCACATGGATGGTTTGAATTCCTAGACATTCTCACCCAAGTATATTCCAATGTTTCTGTTGTTGTCGTCAGGTATCATTGAGTCCACTGCAACTCATCACCACAACAGATTGAGTTCTCACCCTATATTGCACATCCTCCCAATCTCTACCATTCTCAAGCTCATTGTTATAGTCACTCTGTCAAGTTTATAAAAAATTCTTCTGTTATCCACAGTGTTTTCAAAACCCTGTAAATTCAGGAGTGAGTATCCACTCCTGCTTCTTAGGCTCTTTGTCCGGAAGCTATGCTGAAACCTGTCCACCATGGCGAGTCCTGCTGGCATTTTAAAATGAAACATCAGTTATGACCACTGTTTCCTCCTATTCTAATCTTCCCTCCAGATCACTCCACCTTAGTTCTGGTGAAGTTGGTGTGGCCTTAGGTTTTGGCAGACCTGGAGAAGCAGAAGCAACAGTGGAGGATGCTTTACATTGAGCAAAGTGGGGCCCATTTCTGTAGTTCACACTCACTTCTGTATATAGTTAGGCTATTATTGGTCATCTCAGTATAGGAGTGGCTTCCAGGAATGTCCACACCACTCACTGGTTAGGTCACCTGGCCAATGGAAAGAGTGCACGCTGGATATTATAGCACGATATGAACCCCTTCTATGTCCTATGGTGCTAGTCACTAGAAATGTATGGATAGTGCGTGGTGGAGCAGGAACAAGACTGAAAATGTTGGCTCCAGAAGCAAGTTTAAGGACTATTCTTCAAGTCCACAGACATTTGAATTTTAAATGTAAAAGTCATCTTTATTAATGCCTAAACCCCACAGGAATTGTCATTTCCTAGAAATGTGCTTAAATATGCACCATTTGGTGTTTAAAACACAATGGACTTTTTAGATTTTTGAGCAGAAATTTGTGACACACAACCCATCAGACTTCTTGTTTTGCAGACACAATCCTGGAGTCAACTAGAAATTCTATAAATGGCTGCATGTGAACTTGTAGGACTTAGCTTCCCTACTATCAGTATTTTGAAGTATATTCAATTAACTTGACAAATTTCCTATTACTCTCTTTACAATAAAGATGTGATCAATAGTATGCAGGATTGTTAAGCAGTTAATTACTAAAACTATAAATATTGCAGATATTATGTGAATTAAATATTATCTGTCTTCTTCCTAAAATAAAACATTTCCTTTCTTCTACTCTAAGCAAATATTCACTGTTGTTGTTAAGTGCCGTCGAGTCGTAAGCAGCTCATAGCAACCCTGAGAAAGTCCTCGACAGAAATATTCATTATCTGACTTAATTTTCTTGTTGTAATCTTATTTCTTTTTCCTTTGAGAAGACTCTCAATATCATATAAACTATATCCCAACTCTTTAGTGATTAAGCGGGAGCAGCCTGTACACTAGACACTGTAGAGGACCGGAAGATTCCTTTGAACGGTGATAATGTTCCATGTCTTACCTCTATTAACACCATTAGAAGAAATAAACACTTTGCTGAAAAAAGTTTGCTTGTTGATTTCTGGTATATCTAATTGGCCCCCAGAGTTCAACTATGTAGGGTCCCAGAAGGAGGAAGCTACCAAGAAGAGCCCAGGTGTCTCCGTAATGTGATGTGTCACTATTACATGTTCTTTCTCACCAGTCATTGTCAAGAAGGCACAGTTGGCTCACAGGTGAACCTCCATCGTGTTTTCAGAGGCTGTGAGTCGCGTAGCAGGAGGTTGTCCATGTCTCCCCCAAGGAGCAGCTGATTGATTCAAACCCACTAAGCCACCAGAGTTTTTTTTCCACCAAAGTCTTCTAAAACCTACTAAATGATTGGGTAACCAAGGCTGTCAAGTAGAATCCAACTATTATCAACCGTCTATGAGATTCTGAGCTTATACCTCACTGGAGGATACTGCTCATAGTTTTCCCATGACATGGTAAATGGACTTGAATTATCTACATACCAGTTAGCAGCCTGGCATGTTACGTAGTACCTGCACCAAGGCTCTCGCCTGAGGGACTGGGCAGTTTTCTGAAAATGCAAATCAAGTTCACGGTGATGTTTGTGCGAGTATACATGAAATTAGGTGTATGTAAAGATAACTGACTGGTCAGTTTTGTCATCCTACTAACCAAAGCTACACAAGTTATTTGCATAACCAAAGTTATACAAGGGTTCAAGTCTTCCTTTCACAGGGTTGTTATGAGTCGTATATGACTCAACGACACTTAACAACGACAACTGCCCTTACCATGAGCCACCTCAAAAACAGGAAATCAGAGGGCTTTAGTGCCAAGAAGAACAGAGGGGATTACAGTGCCTCTTTTGAATCCAGAGTGCCTGCCCTGGTAACATCCTAGACCCAGGAAACAGAAAGCCACAATAAATGAGACAGAGACTATGAGAACCAGTGAGAGAAAAATAGCAGCGATAGAGAGAGTAAAACAAGGAAACTGGTTAGGGAGCTGTGGTGGGCTTTTGACCCAAAAGTGAGAGAACTCAGTGACTTCACATTAGAGGCATCCTGGTAGAGGGAGGTGCCTCTGAGACTTGGTCAGAGTTTTGTTAATTGACTGAAGAGCAAGAGAGCAGAGTGTCATCTTGTCCAAGGTTTGATGGAGGACAGTGGTGTCTTTAGGCACTTCTTAGTGGAGATGAGTATTTTTGTAACAATTTTTAAGCAGGGAAGAAACCTAGAGGGTTCCGGGTTGAAAGACCAAGGACCCAAGTGAGACTTGTAATGAGCACGGCTGAGGAGAGGTGGCAAGCCAAATCTTAAGGCAAATACTTCATCAGGAATTGAAGGAAGCACAAAATACAGGCTGGAATTCCTTTTGTGACAGATCCCTAGAAATGAGCTGCTTCCTGAAGACAAGAGGCAGCTAGGTCACCCTGCAGAAGGAGTGTTAAGAGTCTATACTTGTGAACTACTTCCTTCCTGAGCTAAGCATAAGGTTGACAATAGAGAAAAGCTCAGCTTCATTTACGAAAGAATTCTCTTTATTATTTGCTTCCTGATGATTCTCAGTAAAGGTTACAGGTGTCTTGAGGCAGGTTCAGTCTTTGAGCGGTTCGCCCCCTGCCTTACACTATTTTTCTCCATCCTGGGTGTCCCTGTCTCTTCTTTGTCCCTGTTCACAACAGTGGTCCTCCTTGAAGCACTGTATTCTGAATGATTTCAGATCCTAAATCATAGCCTTTTACTTCTCCAATTAGTCCTGTGTTCCTGAGTATGGTGAGTACTATGTGGCTATGACAACAAATTCTTGAACCCAGAAGAGAAGTGGAGTGCACCATATGAGGGCTAACAGAGTTGGTAATGGTCGGAAGGTTTTATTTCTGCTTCATAGGAATCAGCCTTCTGCTGTGGATCTTGGGTTTCCCTTCCCCAGTATGAGAGGAGAAGCAGCTGGAAGACCTTACATTCTCCCAAGCAGTCACTGATGGGATAAGGGCCTGGCTCAGGAAGTGAGGAGGCCAAGGGTTCTCTCTGCTTGCTGGATGCCCTAGATTCAGTGTTCCATCTCAGCCTCTTTTCACTCCGCAGTGACATGCAAATAATTAACCTCACCTGGCCATGGCCTAAGCAAGGGCCCCATGGCTACATGTCCTAGATGACCAAGTCACACCAGAGAGGAAGTCCTTACAAACATAGTCTTGGAATAAGGAAATCAAGGCTGAATATGGTTAGAGGATCGAATAAGGCTGCATTAGAGGACTTCCGGGTTGTTGAAGACAGCCACGTGGGTAACTTCCATGGAGCACAAACTCAGGGGACAATCAACAGAGCCATCTCATTTTTCTATCTTTTCACTTTTTGAATCTGAGACCTTCAATTGAACCCTGGACACCCAATCTTTTTATGGGTTACTCCCCTTACCTAAAGTGTAACTCTCATTTCCAAGGACCCATTTATGGTCTCCCACAGACTCTATGACTGACCAGAGTGCCTGAGGTCCAGCGGTTATTCGATCTCCTTCGCTTTCATTGTCAGGTAACCTGATCTTTCCAAGGCTCTTTACTCCTCCTTAATGTCCCAGAAAATGTGTTCCCTCCCAGGAATCCCCCTCTCTGAGACGAAGGGCCCACACTGTTGTTGTTGTTGTTGTTAGGTACTGTCAAGTAGCTTCTCACTCACAGCCACACTGCATACAACAGAATGAAATCCTGATGTGACATCCTCAGTGTCTATGTGTTTAAGCCAGTTGGCACTGCCACTGAGTCAACCCATCTCGTTGACAATCTTCCTCCTTTTTTTGGTGACCCTCTATTTTACCAAGGATGAGTCTTTAAAACATTCACAACATATATGAAATAAAACCTCACATCCCTGCTTCTAAGGGGCACTCTGGTTTTGTTTCTTCTAAGATAGGTGGGTTTTCTGGGTTTTTTCCCTTATTTTGTTAGTACTTGCATCTGTATAGCCCATTTGAGGAGATATGTTAGTGGTGGTGTGTACTGTCGAGTCAGAATGACCCGTATGCACATCCAAAAACTTCTCCAACAGGGTAAAAAGGGAAGCCACTGACTGGGAAAAAGTATTCGGTAATAACATATCAGATAAGGGACTTATATCTAGAATTTATGAAATACTTGAGCACCACAAGATAAAGGTAAATAATCCAATAGAAAAATGGGCACAGGATATGAACAGGCACGTCACCGAAGACG
>NW_006399876.1:6061278-6062644 GCF_000299155.1 Elephantulus edwardii
AAGAACGAACTGGGGAGGAGGGTGGAGAAAACAGTGCAACAATGAATGAATGAAAACCCAAACTCTCTGTAAATGTTCATTAAAACTAATAAATTTTTTAAAAAAAAGAACCAAAAAAAAAGAAAAGAAATGACCCATAGCGACTCTCCAGTGGACTTTCAGAGGCAGTAAATCACACGGGAGGAGACTGTCCACCATTCGTCCACAGAGCATCAGATGGATCCGGACCATGTGCTTTTGGGTTGGGAGTACAGCTCCTTACCACTAGGTCACCAGAGCTCCCAAACTGAGGAGATCAGGAGCCCTCAAATCTCAGAAGCTTAACAAATTGGAAGTTTCTAGTCCTGGTTCAATATGGGTTGTCAAGACTCTTCTCCACTTAGTCATTCAGGGCCTCAGGATCTTTCTCTCCTATTGCTCTTCCCTCCAGTGCTCCAAGGTTTTGCCTTCAGTCAAACGTGGATAGAGGAGGATCAAGCATGGAGAGACTTCACAGCAAAGCATTCTATTGATTAGAAAGCAGTCACATGGCCCCAGCTAATCTCAGAGACTTCTGGAAAATGTAGTCCATACCTCTGCTAGGCAGAAGCAATGATGGGAATGGTGGTGAGACCCAGCTCTCTCCTTCTGAGAAACTTTTGTCTTGTTTGAAAGGATGGAGAAGAATGGGTGGAAAATTATTTCAGGAAGAAGCATACAAGGTAATTCTTGAAAGTGTGGTCCAATTACACAAAATTGATGCAATTATTATGTTTTTCCTAACCATGTTTTTCATCAGTGGTGATTCCTAGCAAAGAAAGTTCTGAAATATACAAAACACAGTGTACTTGATGAACTAACCAAAAAAAGAGCAAAGACTGGATAGGCTTCCCTATGGATTGTATCTTAATAACAAGAAAACACAATCCTCACAACTGGACCAATATGAAAAATGTGGAAAATGAAGGAAAGGTGGATGTTGTCATGGATTTAATTTTTCTTGGATTAATAATGAGCAACTTTGAAATATATATATATAACAATCTCATTGATTTCACACGCAAGCAAGATTTTACTGAAGATTATTCAAAAACGACTGTAACAGCACATCAGCAGAGAACTACCAGAAGTCCAGGCTGGATTAAGAAGGGGTCGTGGTACTAGGGATATTGTAGCTGATGTTAGATGGAGCTTAGCTGAGAGCAGAGAATACAAGAGGAATGTCTATCTGTGTTTCATTGACTATGCAAAGGCGTTTGACTGTGTGGACCATAAGAAACTGTGGCTGACTCTGAGAAGACTGGGAATCTCAGAACACTTGATTGTTCTAATGCGAAACTTATACTTGGACCAGAAGGCAGTCGTCAGAACAGAGCAAGGGAACACT
>NW_006399876.1:6064364-6073074 GCF_000299155.1 Elephantulus edwardii
ACACACACACACACACACACACATATGTGTGTGTACATATATATTTGTTGTTGTTAAGTGCCATCAAGACGTAGGCTACTCATAGTGACCCTATGAACTAAAGTCCACGACACTTGCGTGTGTGACTTTCATCCTTTCTCCAGGTTCATAGGGTTTCCAGAGGTGAGCTATTTATGGAAGTGGAAGCCGCTCCTGCTTCCACGCCTGTTTTAATCAGGGAGCTTCACCCAACACCATCCACCATAGGTAACTATTATCACATTTGACACATCAGCGTCACAGTGTTCAGCTTCACAGCAAGTTACCTCTGTAAGGCAGGGGTATACGACCTAGAAGACTATTTGACCAAAAACAATGAAAAACAGGTATGAGGGCCACAGACTAGAGTCACACACCTTCAGCTTGGTAGCATCACTTTCAATCCACTAGGCCAAATGGTCTCTCTCTTTGTTGTTAAGTGCAGTCTTGGAATATACATAAAGAAAACTAGAAAAATAATCAATGCCTTTGATTGTGGTCTTGGCAAAGAATATTAAATATGGCATATTGGACTGCTAGAAGAACAAACAGGCTGCTCCTTGGAGGCAAGGATTCTGAGGGTTCGTCTGACATATTCTGGACATGTTGCAAGGAGGGACCAGTCCTTGGAGGAGGACATCATGCTTGGGAGAGTGGAGGGACAGCGCAGGAGAGGAAGACCCTCTATGAGGTGGATTGATTCAGTGACTGGGGTTCTGGGAGTAGGTGCTTAAGAGACAGTGAGATTGACACCAGACAGAACAGGGTTTAAAGCTATTGCACACAGGGTCACTTTGAGTCACAGGTGACTTGACAAGAACAAAAACACCGAAAAGAAAGATGAAGCAGTCTACTTCTATAAAGATGCTTTGGAAAGCCAAAGGGACGCTCCCGCTCTGAGAGCTGACTCACCACCAGTGAGGTTAATTTGATTGCACCTTCAAAACCTAAAACCCTGGGGACATGAGTGGTTCAGTGCTAAATATCTCACTTTCTCTTTGAGAAACCCAGGGAGTTTTGTTGGCTCAGTGGTAAGGAGTTACCCCACCAATCCAAAGGCAGGTAGTTCAAACCCACCAGTTACTCCACGGAGAAAAGAAGGGCACTATCCTCCTGTGCAATTTACTGCCCCTGAAAACCTGCTGGAGGGTCACCTAAGAGTCAGTTCCAACTCCACGATGCATCACAACAGCAATATATGGCCAACCCACATTCAGTTTTCAATTCATGCAACTTACGTACAGTCTGATAGTAGCAAATTGCTGTCATGTTGAACACGTTTCAGCAGAGCTTCTAGACTAAGGTAGACTAGGAAGAAAGATCTAAGTACAACAGATTGCAGCTTATCCTGAGGATAGGAGAGGGCCCGGGAGCATCTGGTTCCAGTGCACAGGGCATGCGCATGAGTCAGTCAGGGAGTGCCACAGCACCTCACAAGACTGGAACAGCCTCCCAACACAGAAGGGCCAGGGGGCGGTGGAATCATCAGGAACAGCCCCTTTGTTAGGTTTAGAACCAAGAGAAAAGGCAAAGGTCTACCAGGAAGCCAACATTGACCTGCACAGGATTAGTGCTTTGGGTGTGTGAGTGGTGTCAGAAGTAGAGGACACATGGGGAGCATGAATGACACCAGAGAACAGGGACCCATTAAATGTTAACTCCCCATGGTATCATCTCATTAGTCAAACTCCAGCCCCGAGGCCCACCCAGACAAGGCCGCCATAAATAGAGGTTCATCTCAGTTACAGGAGGCCTTTCCTCCAACTCTCCTCTCAGGGAGGGAGGTCTGTCCCTTTAACTTTCTAATAAATCTGCTATTACTATTTTCTAAGGGAAGCCAAACTTTATACCAAATATTATATGAAAACCCTTGTTCAGGAATTGAAGGAATTATACAGATTTATAAGTTTGGATTTCTCTTGTGGCAGATCCTAGAAAATGAGCTGTTTGTTCCCTGCAAGACAGGAGACAGCAAGGGGCCCCCTACAGAGGGAGTGTTGCTTCCTGAGCTGGAGTTCACCCTGAGGCATCAAGGTTAATAGTTGGGGGTAAACCAAATTCTTGCATTTGCTGACCCCTCCCTCCTGAGTCAAGCAGAAGGTTTTCAATAGAAAGAGCTTGGCTTCGTTTGCATTGAATTCTCTTTGTGATTTACTTCCTGATAATTTTCAATAAAGATACAGAGAAGCTTGGCTTGGGGTCTTCAGTGGAGAACTGCTGGCCCCCTGTTTTATGCTCTCTGCTCTATCTCATTCCTGGCTGTTTGTCTCTTTATTAATAACTATAAAATTATTCCATTCTTTGGGACCCTCGGTCTGCAACAATTTTCCCTCATTTCTGCCTCCTTGTCTCCTTCTTCTCATCACTGTGCCCTAATAAAAGGCTTCAGCCTGGACTTTAATGTTCCAGACCCTAAAGTCTGCTCTCCCAAGAAACACTAAGGTTGCTCTACCCTGTGCTACCTCGGTACTTAAATACCGTTCTCTCCCCTCACTCTTCTGTGGGGTACAATTCTCTGGCCTCGGTGAGAAGGGCAAATGAGGGCACTGATTACATGATAACCTGGGCTCCATTGAGGATTAAAAGGAGTGGGAGGCCCCTCACTCCAACTTCTGCTCCCCAACCTGAACTCTGAAGCTAAAGAAAACTGAGGCTGTGTTCGGAGAAGGGCCCCTGCTATGGGCACAGCCCAAGCCCCAGCTTGCCAGGTTCTTCTGCTCCACTCAAAATTCCCAAAATTCCTGCCTGTGGTGTGGCCAACCTGGGACACCCTATGTCCTCCCAGTTGAAGGAAGTCCCTGAAGGCCTCACTAGTCATGGGCTGGAAAAGGTGGTCAATCACCACTAGTGAGGCCGGCCCTTCTCTTAATTCTCAGCCTCCTGGAACTGGTTGAGCACAAACTGTCCCCGTTGCCCTGCACCTTTAGGGAGTTTGTGGGCTTTGGTATCAGCGCCCATGTGTCTCATTACGTGAGTGGGTAGTCTCCAGAGTAGCCACTTGGGCTTGGGATACCTTCTGGTTGATTCTGACTGATCACCAGAGCTCAACTGCTGCACAGAGTTTCCAAGAAGCCAAGCAGTGGGCCTTTCTTCTGACGCTTCCCTGTTGTTATTGTTGTTAGGTGCTGTCGAGTCGAGCATGACTCATAGCGACCCTCTGAACAAAAGACCTGAACCCTGTTCTATCCTGCGCCATCCTCACACTTCCTGACACACAAGAGCCCACCGCGCAGTCACCGTGTCAGTTCACTTCGTTGAGGGTCTTCGTCTCCTTCGCTGACCCTCCACCCATCCCAGCATCATGTCCTTCTCCCAGCAGCATGCCCAAATTATGTGAGGCGAAGACATCATTCTTGCCTCCAAAGAGCACTCTGACTGTACCCTCTCTAAAACATACCTGTTTGTTCTCTTGGCCGTCCATGGGGTGTTCCGTGCTCTTCTCCAACACCGCAGCTCAAAGGCGTCAATTCTCTTTCTGTCATCCTTATTCACTGTCCAGCTCTCAGATGCACAGCTGCTGTACGAACAGAGCAGGGGAGCACTGCCTGGTTTGGAAAAGGGAAGGCAATGTGTGACGGTTGTATTCTCTCTCCATAGCTGTTCAATCTGTATGCTGAGCAAATTACCCAAGGAGCTGGACTCTGAGAAGTGTGGCTGAAAGTGAGGAGGACGTGAAGCACTTGTTGCAGAAGATCAAGGAGCGCAGCCTTCAGCATAGATTGCATCTCAACATCAGGAAAAGAAAATTTCTTACCACTGGACCAATAGACAGTGTCATGATGGATGAAGAGGAGAATGAAACTGTCAACAGCTTCATCTTGCTCGGAAACACAATTAACACCTTTGGTACCAGCAGTCAGGAAATAAGGAGAAACATTGCACTGGGAAAATCTGCAGTTAGAGACCTTTCCAAATTATTGAGAAATAGTGATGCCACTTTTCAGATTAAAGTGCATCTGATTCAGGCCAGTTTTCTGATTACTAGCTATGCATCTGAGGCACCTCTAGGTAGGTTCAAACTATTAGCTCGGCAATTAATCATTTGTACCACCCAAGGACTTCTGTCCCACAGCCATAAACAGGCCTAACACTTACCCACTCTGGGCTTGTCTAAGCTTTCCCTCCTATATGGAACCCATATGCTTTCCCCTCACCCACACCCTTCCTGACCCCACGGTACAGCCTCCCCATGGGGGCCCTTCATGCCATGCTCACTGCCCAGCAGGCCCAGGATGAATTACCCTTCCTCTCCTAAAGCCCAGTTCAAAGGCCCAGGGCCATCTACATCAGTGGTAAGAGCCAACAAATAACGGAAGAAAGAAGAGAGCAGGCTGGAAGACAGGAAGACACATAGGCCCCAAGGCCCAAAGACGGGCTGGCCTAGCTAACACACAGCTGCTGGATCAAGTGACATTTCCTGTTAACGAAAGACTATAAACACGCCTGCCTTCCTCTCTCCACTGCTATTACCATGTTGGGCCTCAGCCCTGACTGGAGCCGTCTGGGGCCACAGTAGCTGACACTATAACTGCCTATCAGCTACTCACGGCCTCCGGTGTTGTCTGTTGGCACGTTCTCTGCCTTTGAACCAATCAAGGAACCGGAATCTAAACCTTTCAAAGAGCAGTGGAGTTTTCACTTCAGCTGGATTCTGGGCTTCAAGTCCACAGATGTTCACTGTCAGGGCTGTGCACACCACAAAGCCTGGACTCTCACCTCCCAGTGGACCGAGTCTCTGTAGGCATACCTGGTCCCTCAGGGTCATTCTGTAAAGCTGGTTCACTGTGTACTGAAAAGTCTAGAAGGCTTGTAGGCTCCAGATAGACTGTATTAAAAGGCATGTCCACACATGTATGATGTGTCCCTGGGTGGGAGAGGCTAGGACAGCTTCTATCACAGCTAAAAAATGCTTTGTTCACTCAATTTACTGGCCCTCCTTTAAAATACCTGGTTATTTGTCTTCACTCCCTTACCACCATCTGTGCCCCAACAAGGTCCTTCCTTCACTGGTGCTCAGTCACATCACAATCTCTATTGTCCCCTGGGCCTGAGAGTGCTGGCCATCCGGAGTCTTTATGTGCATCTCTGGGCCCTAGACATCAAGGAAGCCTGGGATACCTCACTCTGGGGTCCCCTGTCTGAGCCCTCACAATTGCATTCAGAGGTTTATCTGGGGAAAACGGTTATCCAGAGCGGGTGAGTGGAGGACTGTTTGGTGTTAGAATTGGTAGGAGAAAGGGCAGTGGCCTCTAGGAATCAATTTTGTGACAGACATAGCGCATGAGGATTGGTCCTCCTTGTGGAAGTAGTGAAGGTCAATTGCCGCCGAACGATTTTAAAAGTTGACAGAAAGGTTGGGTTTTCATTCATTGTAGCACATTTTCTTCCCTCCTCCCTTTTCTCTCCCCCCATCCACTTTGCAACGCAGCTCTTATTCCAGATTGTTGTCATACATATGGTGTTGTTGTTGTGTGACGTCCAGTCACTTGCAACTCATAGCAACCCTATGTACAACAGCCCTAAACTCTGCTCTACCCTGTGCCAATCTTATTGTCTCTGACACACCTACCCCCATTACCCCAGTCACTGAATCAATCCATCTCATCCAGGGTCTTCCCCTCCTGCGCTGTCCCTCCACCCTCCCAAGCATGACATCCCTCTCCAAGGACTGATCCCTCCTTGTAACATGTCCAAAGTATGTCAGATGAAGCTTCAGAATCCTTGCCTCTAAGGAGCAGCCTGGTTTAATTCTCTCCAGGATAAATCTGTTCATTCTCTTAGCAGTCCATGGTAATTCAACATGCTCCTCCATCACCAGAAGACAAAGGCATCAATTCTCCTTCTATCCTCCCTAGTCATTGTCCAGATCGCTGATGAATAGAAAGTGATTGCAAATACCATGGCATGTATCAGGTGCACCTTGGTCTCCAGACTGACATCATTGCTCTTCAGTACTTTGGAGAGGTCTCTGACAGCAGACTTTCCCAACTCAATCCATCTTTTAATTTCCTGGCTACTGTTGCCAAGTGTTGATAGTGGAGCCAAGCAAACTAAAGCTGTGAACAATCTCAATCTCTTCACCATCCATCCTGATGCTGACAATCGGCTGAGTGGTGAGAATCTTAGTTTTCTTGATATTGAGCTTCAAACCATACTTAAGCCTGCAGTCCTTGACCTTCCGCAGCAAGCGCTTCAGGTCCTCCTCAGTTTCAGCAAGCAGGGCTGTGTCATCTGCATAACACAGGTTGTTGATGAACATTCCTCTAATCCTGATGCCACATTTCTCCTCATATAGTGATGCCTAATTATATATTCCCTTCAGACAATTCTTACCAAATAAGAACTGTGTTGATTATGATAAAAAAAGGGTGTGAAGACTTTATTTTCATAGCAAGATGTAATGCCTTGAAAATGTATCTTGGTAGAGGGCATCTGGTGAGCCTAGGAAAAAGATTGGACCTCACCTAGTAGTTCAGAGTTAGGAAATTTGCATTTGAATGGACTGAAGACCTACCTAGGACTATAAGAGTGAAGAAGTTTACTTTTGAAAGAAAGCTTGTAGCTGGCCCTCTTGATAGGGTGGTATTAATAAATTCAGAATTCTCTATATAGGTATCAATTATAAAATTATCGTTTTCTCCAGCCTGCTACCTTGGAGTTCTTAGTGTCCTTTCTGTGATCTGTCTGCTAATCAGAAGAGAAAATTCATTTCCTAGATTAGCTGTTATCTCTTTGAAGCTGTTTTCCCCAATCATACGTAAATTGTAACAATCTGTCTGTTTGCCTGGAAAGGGAGTATCTGGATGTGAATGATTTTCTTTCAGATATAGAAATTCTTAAATTTCACTAACAAAATTTTATTGTTAAGTAACTTGGTGTCTCACCCCCCTCTAAAAGCCCATGACCACTCTCAGACAGACAAGGCAGTCTTGGAGGTGACTCGCTGTCTCCCAGATCTGTGTAATAAAGTGCATTTATGGTGTAATAAAGTGCATTTATGGATACTGCAATCCATTTGTCTTATTGGCGATTGACCACAGAAAGAACCCCTTGTGTTCTGTAACACGCTGGTGGGTTTTCAGAGGCAGTTAATCGCAAGGGAGTAGATTGTCCAGACTCCTCTGCTGGTGGATTCAAACCTTGTGCCCTCAGAACTGCAGTGCAGCTTCTTGCCACTAAGCCAAAAAGAGAGAGAGAGAGACTGGCTTTTAAAAAAAGGAACAAATGGGTTTTCTAAGTGGGAGGTGGAGAGATAACATAATTGGTAAGATGAAGTTGTTGTTGTTGTTTGGTGCTTTCAAGTTGAATTTGACCTCAACCCTATGACCAACAGATATAAACCCCTCCACCCTGTGCCATCCTCATCATTTGACATGCCTGAGCCCATTGCTGCAGTCACCGTGTCAATCCATCTAGTTGAGAGTCTTTGTCTCTTTCACCGACCCTCTACTTTGCCAAGCTTCATGTCTCTCTCCAAAGAATAGCCTCTTCTAACAAAATGCTGCAATATGTGAGACGAAGCTTTGTCATCTTTGCCTTCAAGGGCACTCTGGCTGCACTTTCTCCAAGACATATCTGTTTGGGGGGTTTTGGGTAGTCCATGGAATTTTCAGCACTTTTCTCCAACACTAATTCAAAGGCATTGATTCTTCTGTTACTGAATGCAAGGAGTTCTTTCAATATCCATAAGCACTTTATTACAGATCTGGGAGGACAGCAGGTCGGCCTCAAAGACTGCTTCACATACTGGGAGAGGCTTTTATACTAAAATCGAAGAATTTCTATATCTGAAAGAAAACCACTCACACCCACATACTCCCTTTCCAGCAAACAGGCAGATTAAGTTACAATTTACATACTAGTAGGAAAAACAGCTTCAAAGGGATAACAGCTAATCTAGGAGAAGCATCTCCTCTTCTGATAAACAGACAGATCACAGAAAGGACACTAAGAATTCGAAGGTCAAGAATCTAACCTTTCAGGCTGGAGAAAACGGATGCCAGTCTTACAACTATATAACTATAGTTCCATAACTGATAAAAACAGAGACTCTGAACTTATCAGTACCACCCCATCACTTCTCTCATCCCTATTCATTGTCCATCTCTGGAATGCATAGCAAGTAACTGAGAAGACCATGGCCTAAATCAAGCACACCTTGGTCTTCATACTGACATTGCCCTTGAGTAGTTTTGATAGGTCCCTGACTGCAGACTTTCCCAATGTGATATGTCTCCTGATCGCCTATTTCGGGTACCAAACTACGAAGTTTATTGTGGATCCAACAAAGAGGAAATCATTGACAATTTCAATCCTTTCTCCATCTTTCATGATGTTGCCTATAAGTCCAGCAGTAAGAATTTCTGTTCTCTTGCTGTTGAGATGTAATCCATATTGAAAGTTGTATGTAGTCAATGACCTTCTGCAGCAAGTGCTTCAAGTTCTCTTCACATTCAGCAAGCAAGGTTGTGTCATCTGTATAACACAGGTCTCTAGAGGATTTTGATGCCACAATCTTCTTCATAAGACTTAGAGCATTGTAAAATGGGCCTGTAACCTCAAGGTCGAAAATTACAGGATCTTCAAATACACCTAAGAACTTGCCCTATCTAAAGAATTATATAATGAGGGTGTTCTGGTGGCCTAGTGGCAAGAAGCTGTGCTGCAATCCTGAAGGCATGTGGTTCAAATC
>NW_006399876.1:6073549-6119767 GCF_000299155.1 Elephantulus edwardii
TGTGTGTGTATTAGCAAAGTTAATAGGATACAGTTCAGGTTGGAACCAGTATAAACCCCATAATAATGAGGGGGAAACTTTCAATGATGGGAAAATGGCATCATTTGAGGTGATTGTCTCGTGGGCTTGTGCTCTGCAGAAGTCACCTACGGCACTCCTCAGTAATCTGCAAGTTCTCTGATGCCAAACCAAGCCTAGCCTTGTTTTCCACATTCAAAAGCTGTTTTTCTCAAGACTTCTTCTCTGGAGCCACTTGGTGTTGCGGACATGTGACTGTGATGTCTTTATAGAGCAGTCCCCAGTGGCCTCAGGAGGAGGGCTAGGTGAGGTTGCTGGTCCTCAATCCACAGCTGAGTGAGAGGAAGCTGAGACGGGACACTGTACCTAGGGCACTCAGGAAGCAGAGTGGGGCCTTGGTGTCCTGACTTTCAAAGGCAGGTCTACCCCCATCCCTGAGAGACTGTAAGAATGGAGGTCTGCTCTCTGAGGAAGACGCGGTTGTTCTTGCAGGCGTGCGGTTGTTCGCCCGCTCCTGCTCCTGACTCACCGTTAGTTCTCCCGGGAACGAGTCGGTCAGGAAGCCGCGCCTCAGCCATCGCTTTTTTTTTTTTGTATTTCAATGCTGTTTATTGAGGAGTGAATGAGAGACTAGTGCCAGACATGCCAATGACACTTCACATTCAAGGGCTGGAAGCGAGAAGCCGTCCATATGGAGTCACTGCTTACGCCTTCTGGGAAAAAGAACTGAAGCTGACATCAAAGATGAGATCTTCTTCAGGTATCCTGTGACTTCAGTTTTGCTCCCCCCACCCCAACTTTTGGACTTAGTGGTTTGCAGGGTAGAAGCCTTCCTTCTACCTTTCAAAAGACTCACACTCCAATTAATAGAAGTAACACTAGGTGTTACAAGCAATTTGCAAATCTATTCTGAGTAACTGGTCTTAAAGCTGTATCAGCCATAGCTTTTAAGGACACCGGAAAGACGCCTGTGGAGCCAGAGGTTCCACCGGATTAGGATTACCCTAACCAGCGGCAACGTAAAATCCCTGGAGAAGGTGTGTGCGGACTTGATCAGAGGCGCAGAGAAGAACCTGAAGGTGAAGGGACCGGTTAGGATGCCTCCCAAGACTCTGAGAATCACTACAAGGAAGACTCTTTGTGGGAAAGGTTCCAAGACCTGGGATCATTTCCAGATGAGGCTCCACAAGCGACTCATTGACTTGCACAGCCCGTCTGAGATTGTCGAGCAGATCACCTCCATCAGCACTGAGCCTGGGGTGGAGGTTGAAGTCACCATTGCAAATGCCTAAATCAACTATTTTATTAAATTGACTATCTGTTGGTTGAAAAGAAAAAAAAAAAAAAAAAAGAATGGAGGTCTGACCATGAGGTCAAGGCTTTGCTCCCTTCACCTGGCTAAATAATTAAGCCATTGGAGAGGGCGCTTCCCAAGCCTCTGAAGTAGTGCAGGGTGCAGTAATTTCAGTGACCCTTGGGAGAGCTGGCTATAGTGCACACTGATTTTGAACTTGGTCAGAATAGTCCCAGTGTAGGCAAGGCCTTGTTCAATCATGAGGTCAAGAGAAAAGGCAGAGAGACAGGGGTGAAGGTAAAAGGACATATTTATTAGTAAAGATATGTCCCAAAGGAATGAACTGTCCTCCACAGGAAGGAAATAGTGGAGAGGACTGTGCCTCTGAGGTGGGGTCACATACAGGGCTTCCTTGTCTGGGTGTGCTGTAGGGCTGGAGTTTGTGTCAAAGAGATGAATGATGTCATGAAGTTCAAAGTCTCTTGGGTGCTTCTTATTCCAGCCCATTGTTCTTATCTCTCCTGCATCTAACTCACTAATCGCGTGTTTCTAATTCCCTTATCTCATTGATATCTACCCTAACATGCTCTGCACCCAGTTTTGCCTCACCTGATTCTGATCCTAACAGAGGGGAGTATCTTCTGCGCCCCCTAACCTCACAACGGGGAAGGAGGACTAAGAGCAACAGCCTAATTCTCGTTCCTAGCAGACACAAGTCAGACATGTCTAAACCTTCCAACATTTTCACCTTTTGGAACAAGAACCATTCCTCCCACAGCACTATTTCTCTGCTGAGTTCAAGAACGTGTGGCAAAGGTTACATCAGCCTCACAGATCATATTTGGGATTATAGGGGTTTTTGAGGACAACAACAAACTCAATTCACTGCTCTCAACTCCAAACTGACACATAGCTGACTTTCCGGTGAGTTTTCAGAGGCTGTGAACTGCATGAGGGGAGATTGCTCCTCTTTCTCCCACAAAGCAGCTGGTGGATTGGAGTCGGCAGTGCAACTCTTTACCTACCGACTCCGCAAGTTAGTCACTGCCAGGTTGAAGCTGTAGACAGAGAAGGATTTCCTCTGCACCTGGAAGCCCAGGAGCCAGGCAGCCTCACCTGAGCCCATCGTCCTCCACACACAGGTGAGCAGGGCCAGCGCGCTGAGCACCACGGAGGGCTGTGTGTCATACATCCACCCTGGTGCTGACTAGAATCCGTTCTGGGCTCTTGCTGATGTCGAGTCTGACTCACCCCTGTGGAAGGAGAGCGGACCAAAGCGAATGCCTGTGTTGCGTGGACCAGGCTGTTTCTGCATCCTCCCCCCCAATCCCGCCCCAGATTATCTCCTTGGTGGCTGCTAACCCAGGGTTTTCAGCAATAGACCAGCAGACCACACACTGTCTCCACACCCTTGCTGGCCCCAACCTCCCTCTGCCACCAGACTTACCGAGATGGACTGAGATTGCTGTAGAGATCCTCTGTCAAGTTGAAAATACTATTCCTAGTTTTTACTAATTTCTCAAATTATGAAGAATTACTGAATTTCATGTAATGCAATTTTTTAATGTTGGTTGATGTTATATTTTCTCCATAATTCTCAAATATTATCATTCAGTGATTTTTCTTAAATTGAGTAAAATTAATAATGTCACTCAACTTAAAACACAGTCCTCTAGATAACTTTCATTAAACCTATAACCTTCACCTCAATCCCAACTTTCTTTTCTCTCTTCTGAGTAACATCTGTTCTAGCCTGACCGTAAGCATCTACTGTTGGTATTGTTGTGTGTTGTGTAGCATCCAGTCGGAACCATTGCATAGCTGACCCTCCAATGGGTTTTCAGAGGCAGTAAGTCACACAGAAGGAGATGGCTCGTCTATGGTGGTAGGATTTTTAAAAGTGTTTCCTAGTAATTGCTGTAGCCCCTTCTGGGGGTGTGGCCTCTGGTTGCCTCAACTCAGGACACATGGTTCACGGTTGGATCAGCAACAGCTGTAGGGTGAACAGGAGGGAGGGGGTGAGAGAAAGAGAGAGAGTGTGCTGGCCAGATTCTGGAGAGAGTACGGTGAGGCGTGAGGCACAGCCTCACAGAGCTGACTTGGGACTGCTGGGAGACGAGGCTTGCCGGATGTTTGAGGAAACCAGAGGTTTGTGTTATTGGACTGGACCTAGATAGTCACTGTGTGACCTTTTGTTTTCCCCTACTTCCCCCCTATTTTTTATTTATTTGTTTGTTTGTTTGTTTGTTTATTACAGAGGTTTTGAATTTCCATTCATTCATTGCCGCAATTTTCTCCCTGCCCACTCCTCCCCACCAGCTCGCTTCCCCCTCCGAAGAGAGAAGAAAAAAAAAGGAAAAAAATGCCTTCATTAGTATACAATTCCCACGTCCCTTCCCCCCACCCCCCACCCCAAGTACACTTCTCTATGCAACCTTAATTCTGGATTCCCGTGCTAACCATAATACTCAATCATATATCACTTCTAATCTGTTCTCTCCCTCATCTGTTTCAATACAATATACATAATTTATCCAGTTTTTTCTGTCATACCCCCACCCTGATGTCAGACCCATTCTACAACAGTGGCACCATGCAGTATTTGTCCCTTTGTGACTGAGATATTTTGCTCAGCATAATGTCCTCCAGGGTCACCCACTTTGAATAATATTGCATGAGTTCCTTGTTTTTCAATGCTGCATAGTATTCCATTGTGTGGATATACCACAGCTTCTCTATCCATTCGTTTGTTGATGGGCCCTTAGGCTGCTTCCAACCCTTTGCTATTGTAAACAAAGCTGCAATAAACATGGGTGTGCATATATCTGCTCCCCCCTATCATTTTAATAAACCCCACAACTTTTGCAATGACCTTGTGATTAGTAGAATTAAATGCAGCAGTGTGGGGGACTATGTCTTGCCATGGGATTGATTTTATATACTGAATGTTATTGATGGGGACAGTTCTCCTTTGTGGAGATAGTGGACTTGGCCATCCTCACATTGCATTTACTCCTTTTACACCATCTTTTTCCTATAGAGCAGATGCTGGCTTAGAACAAGGTACCTTTGTGTTGGCAATGCAATTCCTTACCAATTGGCCACTAGAGTGCCTTTCTATTGTTGGTAGCTGTTGTTAATTCAGCTCTAATTCATTATTGCCTGATGAATGAGATTGTTTCTGGTAAACATCACAAAGAATGAGGAGAATCACAATCACCAGCCACCCAAGGCAGATAGGTATGAGGGAAGATCAGCTATACCTCCTTTTACCAAACCTTTTATCAATCCTGGTACTAGCTGTCTACTTCTCTACTAGGTCCAATAATTTATTGCAATGTCCACACAGACCTCACACATAGTCATGGAGTTTATTAAGTAAGAGGTTAAACTTTAGGCTCAGGGACATTCAGTCCTTGTATCAGGATGGAGTCTTAGCAATGCTCACCAGCAGCGCCTCTTTGTTCTTCTGTTATTTTCAGGGGCCTCTTGGGCTGTCCTAGCCCCAACTTTTCACAACGGCATTATAGCTGTGATGACCTCTACAATAACCTCTGCCAGACATGGTGTCACAAAGCTCCTGTTGTGCTACTATTCCAAATACAGGCAGTTTGTATCCACTAGCCGCTCTCTTGGAGAAAGATAGACAATCTTCCTCTATGCAGTTCACAGCCTCTGAAGTCATCTATGATGAGGTTCCAACTCAACAGTATATAACAACAACCACCACCACCACCACCACCCCGTACTTGAGACACCTGATCTCCATTTAGACCACCTGGAGGTAAGAGAATTGGTGCCTTTTTTCTCTTTCTCTTTACTGTGATCAGAGTGGGGCTCCAAGTGTCCGGAGTCATGTTTTAGGAGTCTGAATTCCATTTATCTTCCTGACGTTTTGACAGAAATGAAGCTTTGGGGGATGGTTTGTGTCTTCACTCGTGTCCACTTCAGACTTGAGTAATTGTTAGAAGGCTTCCATGCCAGATTGTCTTTATAATTCAGTTTTATGTTGTCCACTGGCTTACTAAAAAAATCTTCGTGTGAAAAATTTTACTGGTTGCTACTTGCTTTTCTCCACCACCCCTCAGCCCATCTGTTACCCTGTGGTGGCTTCAGTATTCCTATGATCCTGAATGTTGTATAACTGATATGTCAAAGAGGAATAAGGTCACCATGACGGACAGGTTTTGATGGAGCTTTCAGAATAAGTTGTTGTTTTTGTTGTTGTTTTTGTTGTTGTTGTTGTTGTTGTTTTTGTTGTTGTTAGGTGCCGTTGAGTCGTAGACGACTCATAGTGACCCAATGAATGAAAGGCCCAAGCACTGTTCATATATAGAGTTTCCAGAGGCAAGCCATTTCGGAAGTGGATGCCGCTCCTACTTCCTAGCTTGTTTTAGTCGGGAAGCTCCAGCAAACACTGTCCACCATGGGTACCCATTACCACATTTGGCACATCAGTGTCACAGAGTTCAATATCACAGCAGCCACGAGTTACCTCAGTACGACAATGCACAGACGAGTGCTACACCACCTAGAAGAATTCCAGACTAAGTAAGACCAGCAAAAAAGAACTCGTGATGTATTTCCAAAGCCTATGAACCCTTTGGAAGAGAAGAGAATAGATTATTTGCTGACTGGACTCATTTTACTGCTCTTCCAACCGCCCTGTAATGTCTAATCAGTGCCAACTCCATAGCTCGGAGTAAAATCCACACTGCCTCTCCTCACCATTTCCCTCAAATTGGAGCCAACGCATAGCTGGCCCTCTGTCCAATTAGAAGCTGCAGAAAGAAAGACTAGTGAACTTGACGACTAGGCAATACACACACTGTGTAATCAGGTCCCAGAAAGGGGTGGGGGGATGAATTGAAGTACAGAAAAATATATTTCAAGAAAAAGGATCAAATTTTTCCAGGCTATATGACAATTTTCATTCATTTCATTAAAAAACAGTTGGAACAGGTACATAGATAAGGAACTTCCAGAAGTTCAAGCAGGATTTAGAAGAGGCTGTGGCACCAGAGACATCATTGCTGAAGCCAGATGGATGATCCTGGCTGAAAGTGAGGAATATCAGAAGAATGTCTGTCTGTGCTTTATTGACTATGAAAAGGCATTTGGCTGTGTGGATCAGGACACGTTGTGGCTGACATTGGGAAGAATGGGAATCCCAGAGCACTTGATTAAGCTCATGCAGAACCTACACCTGGACCAGAGGCTGTTGTGCAAACAGGAAGGGGGAGCACTGCGTTGTTTGGAATTGGGAAGGGAGTGAGTCAAGGATGTGTTCTGTCTCCATGCCTGTTCAATCTATATGCTGAGCAAATTATGTGAGAAGCTGGACTTTATGAGGAGAAGTGTGACATCAGGATTGGAGGGAGACTCATCAACAACCCGTGTTATGCAGATGACACAACCTTGCTTGCTGAAAGTGAGGAGGACTTGAGGCACTTCTTGCAGAAGATCAAGGAACGCAGCCTTTAGCATAGATTGCATCTCAATACCAGGAAAACAAAAGTTCTTATCACTATACTGATAGGCTATATCCTAACGGATGGAAAGGAGATTGAAACTGTCAACAGCTTCACCTTACTTGGATCCATAATTAACACTATTGGTATCAGCAGTCAGGAATTAAGAAGATGCATTGCACTGGGGAAATCATTAGTTAGGAGCTTTTCCAAATTATTAAGGAGTAGTGATGTCAGTTTGAAGACTAAGGTGCATCTGATTTAGGCCATAGTCTTTCTGATTACTAGCTATTCGTGGACAATGAATAAGGATGACAAAAAAGGAATTGATGTCTTTGAGCTGTGGTGTTGGAGAAGAGCACTGAACATCACATGAATGGCCAAAAGAATAACCAGACGTGTCTTGGACCTGGTGCAACAGGAGTGCTCTTTGTAGGGGAGAAGGATGAGGCTTTACCTCACATACTTTGGACACACTGCTAGGAGGTGCTATTCCTTGGAGGACATGATGCTAGGAAGGGTGGAGGATCAGCAAAGGTGAGGAAGACCCTGAACCCGGTGGATTGACCTGGTGACTGCTGCAATGGGCTCTTGGGTGTCAGGAAGTGTGAGGATGGCGCAGGATAGAAGTGTTCAGATCTTTTGTTCATAGGGTCGCTATGAGTCATGCTCAACTCGAGCGCACCTAACAGCAACATGACAATTTTATACCTATAACATCAACAAATCCAAAATGTTCAACTAACACAAGCAAAAAGTCATACCTTAATCATAATACTTAATCCAGTGACAAAGACCAAACCATAGACAGTGTCAGAGGAAAAAAAAATGAGGAATTTAAGAATTATTACAGATTTCTTGACTAAACCTATGCAAATGAAAAGATGATGGATTTGCATCATTAAAGAGCTGAAATAATTGATACCTTAAAATTCTTCAGAAATGAAGCCTAAAGGAAAGAAATAGTAAACAAACTTGAGAGGTTTTTGTTTGAAGAAATGTTTCATGTGTTTAAGTTGTTATTTAGACTTAACAGAAATGTTCTCTAGATGGAAACTTAGACCCGCACAGTGACCCAAACTTGGACCTACACAGCAGATCATGTGTGAATAAGTGCTAAATCAATCTTAGAAACTTTAAAAATAGTATTATTTCATCTAGTGTCTCAGAAACTGTGGAGGTGTAGTTGGGGTATGTGTCTTCGTGCCTCCCTCCTGAGTCAGAGTATGACCCAAACCTGGCACTCAGTGAATGCTGTGTGACCCACTAGATGTGATGCTTGACTACAAACACCACTCATGTTCTCAGATCCCTGCCCTTATCTCCCTCCTCTGTACTGAGCTCTCCTCCCCTAACCTCATCCTACCCTCATAGGGCTGTGACAATGGGGTCAGTCAGGTGTGTCAGAAACAATAAGCTTGGCTCAGTAACAACAAAGTTCAGATCCATTGTTCTTAGAGTTGTTATGAGTCACAGTTGACTCAGTGGCACGTAATAACAACAACAAGCCCTGCCTGCCTTGGGGAAAAGTCCTGACTCTTGCTCACACCACCTTGTAAGTAATCAGTGATGAAGATCATGGTGGTGGTGGGACAGGAAGGGATATGGCCATTGTTCATGTTGGAACTGGCCAGCTAGTGTTATTTATCTCACCTTGATGTCTGCTTTGAGAGAGATGTAGAACCGTTTTAGCCCCACACCTCGTTGATGTTCCTAGGGCATCACAGGGAAGGGATACCACAGAAGGGAACATTAATGTCCTTAACTAGGGACAAGACTAGGTGAGAGTAGGCACCTTCCCTTAAGGTGAGATCTCTGTACATTCTGCTCCAGGGAAAATGCTGACCTCATTGTGTGCTAGTTCTGCTGCCACAGCCGGCCAAGGCTCTCTGTGTGCCGGCTCCTGGGCTAGAGGACACACACTTACTGTCTTGCTTTGCATCAGAGAGCTGGACAATGATTAGGGATCATAGTAGAATTGATGCCTTTGGGCTGTGGTGCTGGAGAAGAGTATTGAATATACCATGGACTGATAGGAGAACAAATAAGTTCATCCTAGAGAGGGTAAAACCAAGCTGCTCTTTGGATGCAAGGATTCTGAGGCTTTGTCTGGCATACTTTGGGCATGTTGCAAGGAGGGACTGGTCCTTGGAGACGGACGTCATGCTTGGGAGGGTAGAGGGACAACGCAGGAGAGGGAGACCCTCGATGAGATGCATAGATACAGTGACGGGGTAATGAGGTTAGATGTGTCGGAGACAATAAAGCTAGCACAGGATAGAGCAAGTTTCAGGGCTGTTGTACACAGGGTTGCCATGAGTTGCAAGACACTCGACAGCATATAACAACAATATTAGGAAGTAGGTTTTGCCCCCATGTGTAATTTAGAGATAAGGGTTCAAGGAGGTTAAGACACTTCAGTCCCAGGTTGCACCTGGAGGCTCAGGAGTGTCAACTTGCAAACATCATCCTGCACCACATGGTATCCTGCCCTCCTTGAGGGAGGCAGCGAGAGCTCACCTTCTCCGCGCGGCCTCGTTCTCAGCAAGGAGCTTGCCTAGTCGCAGTCACTGTCTCCTTGGGAAGATGCCCCTGATTCAGTTGCTGACAGAGACTCTAGCTCCAGCATCTGACTCAGCCTAGTTCAGTCTGTGTATCTCTGTGGGCAAGGCTGCCCTGGGCTTCTTTACTAACTTTTTTTTTCTCATTGACAATGCCTTTGTATTTTTTTTCTACTAGTTTATTTACAAAATTCAACTACAAATTTGAACAAATTCTTTCCATTTCCCTCACTCCTCACCCATCAAATAGTACAACCCAATGTTTATTCCCCTCTTCCCCCTGCACATCCACATCCCCCTGCTTCCAGCCTCTTCCACGCATACTGGATCTTTATACTCATTCTACAATAACGGTTTTCTACAATATTTATCCTTGTGGGATTGAGGTAGTTCACTCAGCATAATGCTCCCCAGTCCCTCCCAAGTTAGGGAATCATTTACAGTTATGGCTCCTGCGTGCTGCATAGTTTTCCGTTGTGTGAATGTACCATAATTTCTCAATCTATTAGATTGTGGTTGGACATTTGGGCTGTTACCATGTTCTTGCGATGGTGAATAATGCTGCTCTGAACACTGGTGTACAAATCTCAGTTTGTGCCTCAGTTCTTATATTCTCAGTGTATATTCCAAGTAGTGGAATAGCTAAGTCATTTGGAATTTCTATGTTCAGTGTTTGAGGAAGCACCAAACTGCCTTCCAGAATGATCGCACCATTTTACAATCCCACCAACAATGTATAAGAATTCCTGAGCTTTTTTTATTTGTTGTTGTTGTTGTTATGTGCCATCGAGTCGCTTACGACTCATAGCGACCCTATGTACAACAGCCCTAAACTCCACTCTGTCCTGTGCCAATCGCACTGTCTCTGACACTCCCATCCCAATTATCCCAGTCACTGAATCAATCCACCTCATAGAGGGCCTTCCTCTCCTGCACTGTCCCTCCACCCTCCCAAGCATGATGTCCTTCTCCAAGGACCGGTCTCTCCTCACAACATGTCCAAAGTATGTCAGACAAAGCCCCAGAATCCTTGCCTCCAAGGAGCCACCTGGTTTAACCCTTTCCAGGACCAATCTGTTTGTTTTCCTAGCAGTCCATGGTATTCTCAATACTCTTCTCCAGCACCACAGCTCAAAGCTGTGCTCAGCTCCCTCTGCAAAATAGAAGGGGAACTTGGGAAATAATTATAGGAAGGGCTTGGAAACACAGGAGCCTCTACACCCAACTGGGACATAATTGGCCTGTGCACTCCACCTGCTGACACAGGGAGGGAGCAGGGAAGTGGATGAAGAGCCTGTGACTCAGGGGAGCCTTCCTGCATGGAGCCCTCTTGATAAGAAGTGATAAGAAGGAAGTAAGTGAAAAAGGAGGAAGTAAGTGAACCTCCTGAGCACCAATGCTCAACAGATCAGGGCATTTCCGAGCTGGTGAGGCTCTTTTGGCCTCACCACGTGATGATAACAAGTGGATAGATAACAATACACCTCCTGGTGCTTCTTGGTCTGGTAATTCTGTTCATTAGCCTCAGGCGTGGTCCAGCTGAAAAGGTGCTAGAACAATGGCCAGGTTACTTTTTACGAAGAAACGCTCCTTCTCACTAGGGTCCTCCTAGAGCCTCAACCCAGCATCAGTCACGAAACTCCTGCTCACTCAGGAGTAGCAGTGAGCCTTTAAAGGGCAAGTAAAGCAGAGATCTGCCTCCTCCGGAGTCAGGTTCCACCTGGAATCAGGGTCCTTCATTTCCTGCCGTGAAGGTGGACACAGCCCTTGCGGGAAACAAGTCATCAACCAGACCGGACCCATTCCTTCCTCTATTCCCGTGTGAATCTCGGGGGTGATCCAACTGTGAGTTCCTTAAGGCCATTGCAATGGATGATCAAATCCCATAAGAGAGATAGAAAGTGCTGTAGGTGGGACAACTGCATCAGAAATGGTGACAAGTTTGCCGAGTGTTGTATCTGATCTTAACCTCATGAGAATCAAGTTTGAGATTATCTTCATCATCACCGTGGGAAAAGTTAGGTTCTCACAATGCTACGTCTATAACCATTATACACACCTGCCCCCAGATGAACCTATTAAAATAGTTACTATTCTCTGTGTACTTGTCTGTCATGTCCCAGGTGAAACTAAACACACTATGATCATAGTGGCTGAACTTATGAAACAGGCGTCAACGTTGTTCCCACTTGAAAGATGATAATGTGGAGAATTAGAGAGATGTAAGAACATGTCTAAAGCTCACACCTAGTGTCTCATAAAAGGATGGAATCACACTGGATCCTCTTCAAGCCATGACCTTGCAGATATTTGTTGGGATGCCTGCAAGCTGAGAACTATGTATTTCATTGGAAATAGATTATCCATCTCATATTCTTGAATAGAGACCAACAGCCATGTATATACTGTAGATGCCACCATGAGTCCGGGTAATTTGATAAGCATCTATTTCAAAACACCGACTGCTCCTTAGAGGCAAGGATGATGAAACTTCATCTCACACTTTGAGTATGTTGTCATAGGGGCTCGTCCTTAGATAAAGACTCAGCAGGTTGATTTGACACAATGACTGTAACAATGAACTTGACATTGACAGGTCTTGACAATGGTGCAGGATAGGGCAAGGTTCTAAACTGTTGCTCATAAGATTGTTGTGAGTCTTGGTGTAAAAGGAGCACGGGCAATGTGAGGAAAGCTAACTTTAACCTCTTAATTCTACAGGGGGAACTGTCCCCACAACATCCACAGCATAAATCTGATCTCTCTAAGGTCAGACATGCACGCCCCTACACGCCCCCCCACTGCACCTAATTCTACTAAGGACTAGGTATGAAATTGGTTGCAAATTACCATACAGATTTTACAAGTCCTCTCTTTACTCAGAGTTGTGGGATTTATTACGGAAACAGGTTGGAGGGAGGCAAAAAATATGCAGAAGTCCAGGTTCAGTAAATAGTGGTTCCCAAACCCGCTCTTCCATTAATCATCCAGCAAGCAAAATGTTAACTCTGGTTCTGTGTCAGTCCAGACAACTTCTCATCCTTCAGCAAGCTTGGGATAAACCAAAAAGCCACACTGCCACTCCCATGCTGGTCTGCCTCCTCTGCTGAGGCTGCGTTGCTCTTACGTAGTTCCTGGAGTAGGGCTCACGCGGCTGTTGATGATGAAGGCAGACCTTGAAAGGCAGAGTTGAAGCTGTTGGATCAGGTTAACATGCAGGCCAGACTCAGTTAAGGTGGCCAGAGGGTCTAGAAAAGCCATTGTAAGCAACAGAGAGCATGACAACAGACCCACTACACTGCAGGCCAACCTCAGGCTCTTCTAGCCGTTAAACTTCATATCCGAAGAATCAACCTTCTCTTACACATTTACATTCCTGAAAGCATGTAAGATACTTCATGCCTTATGATTCTCCCCTCCCCCTTATTTTAAGTGGTCAATTTCTTCTTTTCCCATCCTATCAAACCAGTACTCCGAGGAAACAAGCATGAACCTATTTCTGAAGAATCTTTTGCTCCAGTTAAAACTTTAAGCTTCTGCATCTTCACACAAAGTCCAGTCCAACGCAAGCCATCAGGTTGCAGCAACCAATAGTAGCTCACAGTATAAAACATTTCGTCTTCATCTGGTTAGGTTCTGGTCACTCATTTCAAACCATCCATAGGTAGGTCCAATGAGTATCAGTCACAAACTCAGGAGTCCACACATCTTCCTGCATTTCGGACTGCCTAGTCCCTTCACTCAGCCTCAGCCCCATGTGGGCTAAGTCTACAAGTCAGGGGTCTTCGCGACTCCCTGCTCCTCCAGCCACCATTCTTTCTTTACCTGTCCATACCTCTGTGCATAATAGGTCAAAAGTGCTGAAGGAACACATCCAAACTCAATCTGTCTCTTCATTGCTGCATACCTTCCATGTCCAATCACCAAGTGGATCGAAGTAGTGACCACAAGCTAAGCATATTTGCCAGTTTCTTTTCTTTTTTTTTTTTTTTTGTAGTACAACGGGTTTATTGTTCAAATTGGCTTTCCTAAGCTACTGCCTTTGTCTCACACCACACGGCTTTTCTGCCCCCCACTTTTGAGTCCCTTGCCGGAGCTGTGGAGGATGACACAAAGGGTAATAAAGGGGGGGAGTGGAGGAGGAGGAGGCGAAGGAGGAGGAGGAGAGCTGGGGAAGTGGCTGCTCCTGGGTGTAGTGAGATGTCTCCAGCCAGGGCCAAGCAGCAGCAGCAGCAGCAGTAGCAGCAGCAACAGCAACAGCAGCAGCAGAGAAGGGTCTGTGTTGCTAAGAGGCTTTTGGTCTCTTTCTCTCCTCCTCTCACGGCCAAAGAGGAGGAGGGTGGAGGGGGCTCGGGAGGGAGGCGAGTGGAGGGGTGAGGGGGTAGGAGTCGTGGATGGGGGGGTGGGTTTCAAAGAAGAAGAAACTCCTTCTCCTTCTTTCTCAGGCTCAATCCCCCTCTCAGGGCTCCAGGCTGGAGGGTGGGGGAAGGAACTCAGCCGCCTCCTCCCCACCCCCCTCAATTCAAGGTTGAAGTGGGGTAAAATTAGTGTCCTGTCCCTTTAAAAATAGAAATAAAAGGTCCCCCCCCTCTGCCACTGCCTCTCTCTTCATCATCAGCTGCTGCTGCTGCTGGGGTCTCTCTGCCAGTTTCTTTTCAACTTCAAGTCCTAGAAGAAACTCTGATGTCTCCCACTTCCACTCATCAAATGGACCCAGGAGGTCATCATGAGTTAAGCATACTTGCCAGCTTCCTTTAACTTCAAGTCCTGGAAAGGGGCTCTAAGGGGCACCCCCTTTACCATGCCTCAGTACATTGACAAAGTCTCTCTATTTCTACTTGTTGCAATTCAAATATAACTCTCTTCAGTGTACTGAATGGGGCTTAACCTTTCCCAGGTTAAGCCCCATGCTTTCGATCCAATTCTGCTAATTACTACAAACATTCTTTCAGGGCGAACTTTCCCTTTTAGCATATACAATTAAGCACCAGCTGAAGGTGGGCTTACATACTTTTCACAATCTTTATCTCAATACAACAACATCCAGTATTCATTAACATTGCTACATAGAAGAATACATGAATTTCTATCAAATATATGCTTTCTGCAATTAATAATATTTATTACTTTTATACAATATATCTTAACATTACATGTACTTCAAATTCCTTTTTTACAATAGATTTCACATTTCTACATAGTAAAACAAACAAAAAACATCAATACATAGACTTTTCAATAAATCTTCAACTTGATATTTCTACTCTATCATTTTGCCCCAGGCCAAAAAGTGATGCTTAACTTTCCACATTAATAGCAGCAAAAGTAACTTTTTTTAGCTATACTTCTCAAGCCCCAGGTTATAAAATTCCATTGTTTCTATGGGTCTGGAGCCTTTGCATTGAATCTCACTACTTCTGATACCAACTGAAATGGGACCAAGGACTACCTTGGGAAGGCTGAGTCTGACCTCTACTAACTCCACATGGGGGAATGGTCCCCATAAACAACATCCACAGTATAGAACTGATTCCTATGAGGCCAGGCAGGGCCCTCCACTCTGTTGTTGTACCAACTTCTACTAATTGTCATTTTAGATGCCATCGCGGTGAGTACGACTCATAGTCATTCTATGAACAACAGAGCTGAACTCTGTCCTGTTCTGTGCCATCCTCACAATCTCTGACACACTCAAGCCCATTTCTGTAGTCACAGTGTCAATCCATCTGGTTGAAGATCTTCCTCTCTTTTGCTGTCCCTCCACCTTCCCGAGCACAATGTTCTTCACTAATAAATGGCAAACAGCATGCCCAAGGTTATGTGAGATGAAGTTCTACTAATTATCAGGTCCAAAAATTGTTGTAAACCACTGCACAGATTTTCCAAGACCATTTTTCCACTCAGAGTTGTGGAGTTCAGTAAGTAGGTAAACAGATTGGGGTAAGGGGGAGCAAAGGCTATCATACAGAGAAAATCCAGGTTCAGCAAATAGGCCCAAACCAGCTCCGTCTCAAGGGCTCTGGCCCTGGTTTCATCAGGCCGTACCTTGCCACAATCCAGGCAACATCTTATCCTCCAGCAAGCTTAGACTAAATCAACAGGTCACACTGCCACTCTTGTGTTGGTCAGCCTCCTCTGCTGCTGAGACCGCTAAATCAGGTTAACGTGTGTGAAGGCCACACAGAGTTGAAGAAGCCAGATAAGCAATGGTCTAGGAAAGACATTTTAGGCAATAGAAAGCTATAGCAACAGATCTACTACACTGCCCTTTGTAAACTCGATGGCACATAACAACAACAATGAAAGTTCAGAGGTTCAAACCCACAAGTCATTATTGTGGTTATAGTCTAGTAAAGAATTTACTAAACCACCAAAACTTAATGGAAAGTTGCTATGAGTCAGAATTGAATCAATGGCAGTGGGTACTCTTTTATTGGCCGGATTTACAAGACTTTGGTGGAAAAGGCCATGTAATAATGATACATCACCTCTCAGAGGCATGTGAATTCTCCTTTGCTGTCTTCCTCTTGGGCCCTCTGAAATTTGCTAAGTAGCTGGGGGACACTTGGACCCTCCCTTGAAGCCTGTTTCCCACCTAGAGCCCTACATGGATGAACCCTGAAGTGGTACAAGGTCTATCAGGACTCAAAAAGCCCATTTATTTCAACAAAGTGCTTCTGTAGTCCAAGGAGTCTAGATGAAGACACAGGACATTACAATCATGCACAGAGAAACCTCTAGTGTTTCACAGTGCCCAAAGTGCTAGACACCCTAAGTTGATCCCTGTGCAGTGGCACCCAGATGTTTATACAATATTGAGAGTCTTTTTAAAGATAATTACAAATACAAAATTAGTAACACAATTAAATATTTAGAGTGAAAAAATAATTCATTTAACATGACAAATATATTAACTTTACAAAACATCAATGCTACTATATTTTTCATTAACTGCTTAACAACCCTTTATAATAATTATTCTCTATTTCTGTCTGCATGCTATTGGTCGTCTCCCCATAGGATTCACTTTGATAATATTTACCATAGACAGAATAGTTAGAAATCTGATATGCTTATGTTGACTGAATTTATTGAAAATGTTTATAGTTTAGATATTAAATGTCTGTCACCCACATTTCTTTTTTTTTTTAATTTTTTTTTCTTGCTGTGTACCATCAAATTGGATCTGACTGGTACAGGAGGTTATTGTTCCTCCTTCTTCAGCAGAGCATCTGGTGGATTTGAACCGCACACCTCTGGGATTGTAGTGCAGTTTCCTGCCACTAGGCCACCAGAGCTCGCCGTCACCCACATTTCTAGTCCATATAATAGGAAGCCTGATCATGTTATATTTTCCACATCCAAAATTTACAATCCCAATATGATTTATACACACATGCATGTTCAAGCTCATTTCCAGAAACTGAGAATTTCTGTGGGATCTTGGCATCAGAAACGTTGAAATGTCTACTTCCAAGTCACCCATCTGAGGAATGGAAGAAATGTCCATGGACTATCTTCTGCCTGTAAAATGTCCAGTCTTGCACCTGTTATATTACCCACTATCCACCCAGTGACAAGCACCATAGGACATAGGTCATGCTCATATCCTGCTGCAGCAATTGTCACAAAGATGAGATTAACTGACCCGGGGGGGGGATGGAGGAAATTTATGGGAGCCACTCTGATACTGAGATGACCAACAAGAGTCTAATTATACAGGGAAATGAGTGTGAACTACAAATACAACTCACTAAGCCCAATTACAAGAATTCTCAACTCCACGTCTCCTTGGACAAGTCCCCCCAAACCTAAAGACCTAAAGTCATGTCAATGCTGCTAGAACTACAATTAAGTGAGATGGAGGAACGGCTGTGGTATAAGAAGAGAGCTGTCCTATTGGATGCTTCTTTTGGAAAACATAATTGCAACATAAATTAAAACATTGTCCTGGGTGGACAATGTCCAGGACTCCACTCCTCCGGTGTGCAAGTAAGGGACCAGGAGGTGACTAACTTCCCCTTGAAAATAGAAATTTCCCTTATCCTCACGTTTCTGCACCAGACGGTCACCATATCACTAATCGTAGAAGAGAAGCATCATGGTTCATGGGCTTTATAGTCAAATGGCACGGGTTAAATCCTAGCCCTTTGGTTCACCAGGCATGTGCCTTAGATAAAACGTTTGAACTTTCTGAGCCCCAAGGACAGAAGGTGTGACACAGGTGTCAGAGAGACTTCTTCGTCAAATATAAATTTAAGAGTATGCAAGTCCTGGGTGTTCTGCCAGATACCTGGAACAACTCACAATGAGCTCTTCCCCAGTGTACCTCCAGAACACAGTCGAGGACCTGAGATCTGAATGAGAAAATGGGGAATCAGGAAACTGGGGCCTTAGAGCCTGTCTTCTCCCTAGAGAGGTCTAACAGCCCCCAGCTCCGACCATGAGCACCAAAAGGAGAGTCCGGGAAAGTAGGTCCCAGGAGACACTAGGACCCAATGTCCAGGAGTCCCTGTTATTGCTTAGATCACACAGTCCTATTCCTAGGCCATGTGATCGTAAACAACTGGGGGGGGCATGGCATGTGGTACCGAGTTAGGACCAACTCAACTTCCCTGAAGAGGGTTTTCAGAGGCAGTATATTTCATGGGAAGAAATTGCCTATCCTTCTCCCATGGAGCAGCTGGTGGATTTGAACTGCATGCCTTTGGGTTGGCAGCACAGCTCCTTACCACTTAGGCCATCAGAGCTCCCTAAGAAATGGGTAAAGGCAATAGTGTTCTCCGCTCTTCCTTTCTGAGTACCTGCCCTTTGTCTCCAGCTTTGCACAGGAGATGGTAATTATTCCGGAAGGACATAGAGAGAACTAGGCGTGTCCATCTTCTCACATACTAAGTAGGTTTATGCAGAAAGATGGCACCTTGCAGGCTTCAATCTTTGTAGGGGATTCTTTGCTTACTGTGTGTCTGAGTTTCCTGTGGCTGCTGTAACATAATAGAGCTGAAAGGTAGGTCTACCTTCTAAGAAGAACTTGGAGTGCCTATGAGGTGCAAAAGATAAATGCACTCAGTTGCTCCCCAAAAGTTGAAGTTTCAAATTCACCCAGAAACGCCTTGGAAGAATGCCTACAGACTGGTTCCTAAACCAGCAACCACTGAAAGTCCTGTGGGGCCCAGTTCTCCTCTGATGCTCAGGAGAGGTCCTCAAGGCGACCTGCTGACGATTTGTCTTGGTAACCACTTGTGGAGGACATTTCTTTTCCCCCCAACTCTGGGCCCTCTTGCAATGCCCTGCTCAGGATGGACCTCAGGGGCACCCTTAGGCTGCTGCTCCTCCGTCTGCCCACCAGGAAATAGATGAAGGGGTTGGCACTGCTGCTCAGGGACGAGGTGAAGCATGACAGCTTCATTAACAGATAATACACGTAAGAACGTGCTTGTAGCCTGTAGAGGAGGGTCCAGAAGATGCCGAAGGGCAGAGAGCAGACCACAAACACCAGGACTGAGACCAGGATGATCACAAACAGCCTCACGGATCGCCGACGCCACGCGCGGGGTCTTCTCTGGATCTGGACGAAGAGGACCACGCTGGAGAGGATCATAATGGGTGTAAAGATCCCCAGAATGAGAACATTCATGAACATGTCCATGGTGAAGCCTCGCTGAATGTCAGTATAGCAGAAGGAAATGGCCAGTGTCATCATGAGGAGAGCCAGCCCCCAGAGCAGGGTGCACACCACGGTGGACAGGTGCCGGGGCCTGTGGACCTTGTACCAGATGGGGAAGAGGACGGAGAGGCAGCGCTGGACGCTGATGACGGTCAGCAGGCTCAGGCCCGCGGTGTATGCAAAGAACATCACTATTATTAGCAGCAGGAAGAAGAAGAAGTACGTCTCAATCATCTTCTTGAGGAATTCCATGCTTAGCACAAGGACCAAGCAGAGGAGGAAGAGGAAGTCAGCCACCGCCAGGTTGAGGACGTAGACAGAGAAGGGGTTCCTCTGCACGCGGAAGCCCAGCAGCCAGACGACCACACCATTGCCCACCATCCCGCACACGCAGGTGAGCAGGGTCAGAACGCTGAGTATGAGAAAGGTTACACCCCACGCGTCCATCGTGATGTTGATTAAGGTCAACTCGAGGATCTCGCTGCCATCCAGAGTGCCGTTCATCCCTGCAGAAGAAGGTGGACCGATGTGAATGTCCCGTGGCCCTCAACTCAGGTTCTTTTAACAGAAGATCATGACCGGCAAACCTCTTATTGTCCCTACAACCCTGGCTGACCCACCCCAACTTCGCACCACACACGGTGTGATTAGTTTGATGTTTTGTAGAGACTCTTCATCCAGCTAAAAGTATTTTATTTTTAGGTTATTATTTTTTTTCTCAAACATCAAGATTATTGATTTTTATCAAATGATTTTTTAAATGTTGATTTGTGTTCATATTTTTCCTATAATCTTCAGATACCATAATTTAATTAGACCTTAGGTTCAAAGAATAAAATTGATAACATCCCTCATCTTAGGAAGCACCATGATTAGCATCCACTGGCCTCCCCTCATTTGGGTCGTCCCTTTTAACCTCAATCCCATATTGTTTTTACTGTCTTTCCTCTGTAATCTCTGCAGATCTGATCTTGAACATCTGGTGTTGCTGTCTGGTCAACTCAAATCATGGTGACCTGACGAGTATGATTATTCTTTGTAAAATTGAACGTCAGTTTGAAATGACATGACAGAGGTGTCTGAACTCCTCTAACATTACATAAGGGAGAAGAACAGTGATCAGCATCATTCAAGGCACCGTTATAGACCATGCTCCCAGAGTTCCTTAAGCAACTAATGGGCGGTTGTTCCAGTTGAGAAGGCTCAGGGTACAGGTCTTGGACCAGGGAACCTCTCTCAACTGTACCCGCAGACAAATGTCTCTCTGTTCCACAGTTTTCCTGAGGGACCTCTTGGCCATGCTGACTTTTAAAATTCTGTTTCATCACTGGCAAAATTGGTATCAGAAAAAGAAAGGAGGCCAGAGAAGGTGGGACCTCTGAACTCCACAAAAATGAAACCACACGCTGTGAGAATTTGAGTAAAAAACTAAAAGCACACTGACCATGTCAAGACTGACCGCATAGTTACCTGTTACAGCCTGGCTCCTAAAGTCTGGATGGCAGTGCCCTTGGTCTCTGCTGAGTCAGAGACCACCACAACGTGACACTCAGTGAATGCTGAGTGACTACCGAGTTTAAGGCTTTGCTAAATGCTGCATACCTATCCGGAGATTGCTACCCTCATCTTCTTCTGCTCATGTGATGAACCCATCAGAATGTCTGTTTCCCAGCTAGCTGTCTCACCTCCCTCTAGAGTTCAGTAACCAACAGAAATGCATTCTATTAAAGCGCCAGGAGCCAGAAGCTCTAACTCAGGTGTCTACAGGCTCTGCTCCCACTGGAGGCTCTAAAGGAGGACCCTTCCTTTCCTCTTCTGCTCTTGTAGCCCCAGGCGTTCCTTGGGTTGGGGCAGCATCACTCACAGCCTTCGTCCTCACACACCCCTGTGTGCTCTGTATTTGGGAAGCTCTGCTTTCTCTTCTTATAAAAGCTTCACTCAGATTCAGTCAGGACTCACCTGACTCCAGAACGATCTCAGGTGATCCAACCCCTTCTACAAGACTATTTCCAAATGAGGTCATGTTCACAGGGACTGAGGGCTAGGATTTGGAAACAACTTGTTGGGGCACTCGAACAATTCATTCTGACACGGTTCCCCCTCCCCCCCCCGCCTCCCCCCAGTACAAGGAAGGGAGGAAACACTCAGTAAGGATTACTGAAAGGTGAACATGCCAGTATGGAGGACCACACTTCAGCTTCCAACCTGATATGCCCACCAAGGAGAAGGAGGCCCCATCACTCCCCAACAGCTGCCCAACTAGGTAGTTGACCCTGGACCGGGGGGAGACATTGATCTTCTATCTCAATTGCTCCCAATGCCCAGTCCAGCCCAGAAGAGGTCCCTGGGAGAAGGCATCTGAGCTCATTCTGGCCACAACAGCTCGGCTCCGTTACGAGCTTTCTTAAGGAGTGTCTAGGGCAGATGTGTTTCTCTGTGCCTATACCTATTTGTATTGACACCAGTGTTTACTGTGTGCATGCCTAACAGATTGGCTGATGGCTAATGGACACACTGCCCAGCCAAGTGGCCACACTCTTCTACATACTGGCTCCAGCTCTTTGAACCAGGCTTTGACCTTGAAATTGCTCTTCCCATCATCCCTGCACATCCTTTCGTCTGGGAAAAGTCCTAACCCTTGTTCTCATGTCCACTGAGATAATCAGCAAGGAAGAGATCTTGGGAATGGCTGGACAGGAAGGAATATGACCATAACTCATGCTCAGAGCTGGCCACCTTGAGTCCCTGGAAGAGCCTTACTTCCTGTCTGTGAGTTCTGTAGAAGGGATTTTTTTTCTACCCCCCTCGATGTTGCCCCTGGTGTGTTACAGAGGATGGAGGCCAGGGAAAAGGGCAATAATAGCATCTCTGCCCCAGGGCTGAGATCTGACAAGGTGAAAGTGTTCTCTCTCTCAGGGTGAGACCACTAGCATTCTGCCTCTGGGAGATGGGCTTTGTCGTGTCATGTTATTTAGATGACAAGGGATAGAGCAGTCCAGACACTCACCTGGGTCCCTAAATTGCATTCTGCAAAGCAAGGATGCCTAAAAGGCACATATTGTGACTCTCTGCTCTCCATGCCCACCCAAGACAGACTGAAGGCTCACCTCTTCCTTGGTGCTCCATCCTCAGGCAGGGGCTGGTGCTCGCCTGCACCAGACCACAGGGTCCTCTGGGAAGCACTAGTACTCCAGCCACTGTAGGAGATTTTACCTCCAGAGTCCAGTGCAGCCTTGTTTTCTGGACAAGGCTGCCTCAGGCTTCTTCGCTACCCCTGAGCTCTGCAGCCAGGACCAGAGAATCATTGTCAGCTTGCTCTGGGAAGTGAAAGGGGTTCAGGGTTTATAATCACAGGAAGCAAGCATAAATACAGGAACCTCCCTATAGGGCTGGGGGCTAATGGACTTGAGCACACAGCTTGCCAAGAGAGGGCTGGTGCAGGGATGTGGAGGAAGAGCCTGGAGCCCAGAAGTGCCTGTCTCTGTGTGGGTCTCTTACAATAGCTAGGGTAACCACAGAACATTAGCAGCCAGGAGGGAGTCGGGGTGGGGTTGGGCAGGGAGGGGCTACCTCCTGCCAGGAAAGCTGTCAGAACCACCCCTGGTTGCCTGCATGAATAATGTCTGCTGGTGGACTTGTCCAGTGATGACGATGCTCAGAGGATGGGATGGAGCACTGGATGAGCCTTGTTTCTCAGTCACGGTATTCTTTCTGGGTGCTCTCCAAGGTACCCTCACTCTTGGTTCTATAAGGGAGACACTAAGAACACTCACTCAGCTCCCCAGGCCCACGAAGATGTTGAGTCGGGCATGTGTGACTTCTCTGGGACATCCTGATGCTCAGGAAGTCCCCCAGGACTGCATTTGGGGGCTTTCCAAAGAGTAGCTGGATTATCCCGCCTGCTCATCAGGCCCCCAGCCACTAACCCCTGTGTGTCAGCAGGCTGTGACCGTTAACTCACTTGTGCCATCTGATTTCTATTAGTGTTTGATTTGGAGCTTCCTGCTTTGGAGGAGCCTCCAACAGATCCCGGGGTGGGAAATGGGGTGCCATCTGAGGGATGGTGCCCATCTCTCTGCCAACCCTCCTGCTCACAAAGCCCAAGCCTCCCACCCTCACTGCCTCCAGCATCTTTGCATCTGCTTCAATCAGTTACAAAGGGAGTGGACACTGGCCCTGTTTGCTCCTGCATCTCTGAAAAATATCCTTTCTCCACCCCAACGAAGACCAAAGGCACAGGGTAAGCATGTGTCCCTTCTCCAAACAGCCAGGCTACATTGTGAAGTATGAGTTCAAAGCGATACTCAGGCCACACTGTTATTTGGCCACTTGATCACCTGACAGAGAGCTGAGGGCCCCTCAGGGGTCTGGGAGAGTTGGTAGTGTCTCTGAGCTGGGCATTCCTTCTGGTAGCCTTCACCCACTCTACCCTGCATCCACTCCCCAGCTCTCCTGCCACATCTGGAATAGTTTTGGCACTGGTTATGTTTCCATCAGGATTAGAGCTCATCCATCCATCTGGATCCCAGATCAGAGCTGCATTTTCCGGGTTTGACTGTGCTCTCTGCCTCCTGCCATGCTGGGCTAATGGCACATTTTGTTTCATAACATGTTTTACAATATGCACAATACATTCATCCAATGTAGTCTTTCTCTTAGTGTGTGTTATCTATTACCTTTATGCCCTCTCTTCTCCTCCCTTATAGCCATACTAGAATGTTTCTCTCTGTATGTAAGTCTTCCTTTCTTTTTTTTATAACAGTAGTCTTACATAACATCTATCTTTTTATGACTGGCTGCATTCACTCAGGATAATGTCTTCTAGACTCACCTATGTTATATAATGTTTCACAAAATCTTCATTGTTTTTCAATGTTGTGTAGGACTCTGTTGTGTGACTGGATCATTATTTTTTACCCTCTCATTCACTGATGGACACTTGGTTGTTTCCAGCTCTTTATTGTTGTGAATAATACTACAATAAGCATGTGTGTATGTATCTGTTCATATAACAGCTCTTATTTCTTTAGGGTATGTATCCAATAGTACAAAAATTGGATCAAATAGTATATTTTCAGCTTCTTAAGAAAATGCCAGGAGTGACGCCAGACCAGGAGTGAGCCACTGGGAGTGAGCAGCTGAGAGCAAGACACCAGGGGCAAGCCAGATAGCTGGAAGTTGAGTGAGGTCACGAGGCAAGCATTTGCATGCGGGCCTGCCTGGGGTGCATCTGCATGTGTGTGCTCAGCACATACCTGCACTGTGTCCATGCCCACCCTGCCTGCCCTGTGAGCCTGCCTCTGCATTGCCTCTCCTCATGCCCAGTCAACTAACTGCCTTGGTCTGCCCTAGCTGCAACTGTCATCTGACAGAAGAAGCTACTTTCACAGGCCCTGAACTGAAACTTTCCTTGGGTCAGAAGTTCAGAGAGAAATACAGGCAGGGTAGCTGCCCCACCCTCTTCTAGAGCAGTGACTTCAGATCAAGAACCTATCATCACCTCAGGCATGAAAAACTCTACCACAGCAATGTCATATAAGAAGCAGGCCACCTCACACCCTACACAAGCCCAAAGCAAGGTGTCACCCCCAAAAGTGACACAGTATCAATGGACTTCCTGAAGCCAGAAAGTCTGACTGAACTTTCTGACACAGAATTTAAAAGAACAGTGATTGAATATTTTCAACAAGTGAAAGGCAAACTTGAAGAAATACAGGACACTGCAAGCAAAAAACAAGAGGAACTTAAAAAACAATCCAAAACAATGCAGGTAAAACAAATGAGGCATTAGAGGTTCTGGAAAAACAAAAACCCATGATCAAAAATATGAGGTTCAATGTTTCAGATGCTGTCAACATGATGGAGGGACATATGAATAGAGTTGAGGAGGAGGAACACAGAACCAGTGAAATAGAAGATAGAATGGCCACCACTTATCTGCTAGAACAAAAAGCAGAATCAAAAAGGAAGGAAAAAAGGAGAAAAATAAAAGAATTACGTGAAACACCATCAAGAGAAATAACATGCACATCATCAGAATCCCAAAACAGGAAGAAGCAAATAAAGGCACAAAAAAGAAAGTTGTGGAAAAAAAAAAAAAAGAATTACTAGAGGAAAACTTCTCAGGCATAATGAAGAATAAGAGAATATATATTCAAGAAGCTGAGTGAACACCATATAGAACAGACCTCAAAAGAAAAACACCAAGGCATATCATAGTCAACTTTGCCAGAACCAAAGATAAGGAGAGAATTCTGAAAGCAGCGAGGGAGAAACAAAGAGTAACCTATAAGGAAGAGCAAATAAGGCTATGTGTCAATTTCTCAGCAGAAACCATGTGAGCAAGGAGACAGTGGAATGACAAATACTGAATACTCAAAGAACACAACTGTCAACCAAGAATATTGTACCCAGAAAAATTATCCATCAACTATGAAGGTGAGATCAGGATATTCCCAGAAAGACAGAATATACAAGAGTTTGTGAAAACAAGACCAGCATTGCAAGAAACACTGTGAGATGTCCTTCTTGCAGAGATGCCACAGAAGGTAAGATAGACCAAAGTAACTAGCAACAACATCAAAATGAACTCAACAAAATGATAGCAATAAAACCTTGCCTCTCACTAATCACATTGCATGTGAATGATTTAAATGCACCACTGAAGAGAAAAAGACTAACAGATTGGATAAAAAAACAAAATCCATCAATATGCTATCCACAAGAGACACACCTGAAAAGTGAAGATAAAGACTAAACATATACCAAGCAAATGACAACCATAAAAAAGTACAAGTAACGATATTAATCTCTGATAAAATAAATTTCAATGCAAAAACCATCACAAAGGACAAGGAAGCTCACTACATAATGCTTAAAGAGTTAATAGAAGAAGAGGACATAATAATAAATATCTATGCTCCAAATTATAGAGCTGCAAAATGTAGAAAATAAACATTAACAAAACTGAAAAAGAAAATAGATAACACCGCTGTAGTAGTTGGAGACTCAATATACCACTCTCAAGAAAATAGAGAACTACCAGAAAGAAACCCAACAAAGATGCTGAAGAATTAAACCACACTATAAACCAACTCGATTTCATAGATGTTTATAGGCTAATGCACCCAAAAAAAGCACAGTATACCATCATTTCTAATGTGCATGTAACGTCCTTGAGTATAGATCACATTTTAGGCCACAAGGCAATCATTAATAAATTTTTAAAAACATAAAAATAATGCAAAATATCTTTTCAGACCACAATGCTACAAAATTAGAAATTAATAACAAGATGATAAAGAAGAAAATAAAAACACATTTGGAAACTGAGCAACACCTTGCTTGAACATGAGTGGGAACGAAAAGAAATAAAAAATGAAATTAAAGTTTGTTGAAACAAATGACAATGAAAACCCAACTCACCAAAACCTCTGGGAAACAGACAAAGCATTAATCAGAGGTCAATTTATAGCAATAAACAAACACATCAAAAGGCAGGAAAAAATTACCATTGACTCTCTAACCCAACATTTCCTACAAATTGAAAAAGAACAGCAAGAAAACCCAACACTCTAAAAAACCTGAAATGATAAAAATTAAGGCAGAAATAACTGAAATAGAAAACAGAAAAACAATGACACCATCAACAAAACTAGGAGTTGGTTTTTCGAAAAGGTCAATAAAATTGACAAGCCACTAGTAAAACTTACCAAGGAAAAAACACAAATAATCTGAATAAAAGATGAAACAGGCAATGTCATAACAGAACCAACTAAAATAAAAAGGCTATCAATTAAATATTGTGAAAAATTATACTGCAGGAGTGGCAACCACTTCCTAAATAACATGCCTCCGAAAACTCTATGAACGTTGATAAATGTCAATAGTTGTAGAGGGCCTTCAAGCCTTTTGTTCATAGGGTTGCTATGAGTCATGTTCAACTCGAAGGCAATCAACAACATACTCAAACAAATATGAAAACCTAGAGGAAACTGACACAAGCTGAAATTGAACATCTGAACAGACCCATTACAAAAGAAGAAATTGAAAAGATAATAAAACAACTTCCAGCAAAAAAAAGCCCTAGACCAGACAGTTTTAAAAGTGAATTTTATAAAAAATTCAGACAACTGTCACCAATTCTGCATAAACTATTACAGAAAGTAGAAAAAGATGGAATTCCCCCAGACTTACTCTATGAAACAAATATATCCTTGATACCAAGGCCAATATCTATAGGCCAATATCTTTCATGAACATTGGTGCAAAAATCCTGAATAATATCTTGGCCAATAGAATCAAATTATACATGGGGGGGAAAAATTCTCCATGACCAAGTGGAATTCATAACAGGTATGCAAGGATGGTTCAACATAAGAAAAACAATCAGAGTAATTCATCACATTAACAAAGCAAAGAACAAGAATCACGTGATCCTATCAATTGATGCAGAAACGCTTTTGACAAAATCCAACACACTTTCCTGATTAAAACACTCAACAAAATAGGATTAGAGAGGAATTTCCTCAACATAGTAAACAGTATATATGCAAATCTGAGAGCCAATATTGTTCTCAATGGAAAGAGATTAAAGCCATTCCCTTTGAGAACAGGAACTAGGCAAGGATGCTATCATCTCTCCTATTCAATAATGTATTGGAAGTCTTAGCAATAAGACAAGAGAAGGAAATAAGAGGTATCCAAGTTGGCAAAGAAGAGGTAAAATTATCTCTATATGCAGATGATATGATAATATACTTAGAAAACCCTAAAGACTCAGCAAGAACTCTACTGGACGTAGTTGACCAATTCAGCAAAGTGGCAGGATACAAGATCAACATACAAAAATCAATTGGATTTCTCTAGAGTGACAAAGAGAATACAGAACTGGAGCTAAGGAAAACAATACCTTTCACAATAGCTAATTACAAGATTAAATGTTGTTGTTGTTAGGTGTCTTCAAGTCGCTTGCGACTCATAGCGACCCTATGTACAACAGCCCTAAACTCTGTTCTGTCCTGTGCCAATCACACTATCTCCGATACACCTATCCCAATTACCCCACAACTTGAACAGTCTTCCAAGCATCCTGAAAAACCTGCAAGCAGGAGAGGATAAAATAAATGAATGGGACCTTCTAAGAATCAAATCCCTATGCACGTCCAAAAACTTCTCCAACAGGGTAAAAAGGGAAACCACAGACTGGGGAAAATATTTGGTAATGATATGTCTGATTAGAGACTTGTATCTAGAATTTATAGAATACTTGAGCACCAAAACAAGATAAAGGTAAATAATCCAATTGAAAAATGGGCACAGAATATGAACAGACACTTCACCAAAGAAGACATGCAGATGGCGAACAAACACATGAAGAAATGTTCAAAATCCTTAGCTCTAAGAGAGATGCTAATCAAAACAACTAAGATATCATCTCACCCCAGTAAGAACAGCAAAATTCAACAGAGCCGCAAACAACAAATGCTGGTGAAGTTGTAGAGAAACTGGAACCCTTATTCACTGTTGATGGAAGTGTAAAATGGCGCAACCACTATCGAAGGCCATATGGCACTTACTCAGAAAGTTGGAAAGAGAAATACCATTTGATCCAGCAATTTCAGTACTGGGAATATACCCTAAAGAAACCAGAACTGCCACTCAAGCAGATATATGCACAATCATGTTTCTTGCTGCTTTATCACAATAGCAAAGAGTTGGAAACAACCCAAGTCCCATCAAAAAATGAATGGCTAGAGAAGCTGTGGTATATTCACACAATGGAATACTATGTGGCGCTGAAAAACAAGGAAGTAATGAAATATTATACAAAATAGGTGACTCGGAGGACACTATGCTGAGTGAAATATCTTATTCACAAAAGGGCAAATACTGCATAATGCCACTGTTCTAAAGCAGGACTGACATCGGGGTTGGGGGAAGCTAAGAAAAGAGGGGATAATGATGTACATTGCATTGTCAGTGCTTTTCTTCAACACCACAGCTCAAAGTCATCAATTCTTTTTCTGTGATTCTCATTCACTGTCTACAAGCAGTAGCAAAGTTTAATAGGACAGCAAGGAATAAATGTCGGAGAGGATGCTGATAGATTGGAGCTCTCATGAACTGCTGGTGGGATTGTAAAGTGGTACAACCACTCTGGAAGGCAGTTGGGCATTTCCACAAAAATTTGAGCACAGATATCCCATATGATCCAGTCATTCCTCTTCTGGGAATATATCCCAAGGAAATCAGAACTGAGACACAAACATAAATATGTACACCTATGCTTACAGCAAAGTTGTTTACAATCAGAAAGTAGGCTTCTCCAGCAGAGCAAAGGCACCAAGTTCGCATCCTTTCTCCCAGCAGCCTGGCTGAGCTGAACTCAGGCACAGTGTTTACAGTGCTTGGACCTATGTGAGGTCCACAGGTGGAGAGCTGTGCCCCCCCAGGGGTTCTGGGAATGCTCTGAGCTGGGCATTTCTTCTGGAAGCATCCCCTCCTCGTCCTCCTGCCTGGTCTTGAATTGGGTTCAGGCTGGTTCTGCCTCCTGAGCTGTCTTCTCCAGGTCCAGGCCTTCTCTAAACTGTTCAGATCCTGCCCTGGGGCTGTATTGTTCAGGCTCAGCTGTGCCATCTCCCTCCTGCCCTGATGGGATGGTGGTTTAGTGGTTGGGGAATTTGTAGGACCTCTTTGTGGGTGTCCTAAAAGCAGATATCTCTCAGATCAGGACAGGGGTCCTGAGGACCTGAACAGAGGACAAGAGCCAGACAAGCACTAGTAAGGGCCACCTTTGCCTCAAAGATGAGCAACTCTGGGGTCGGGAGGTGGGTATCTTTGGGACAGGAAACTCCTTGAAATCTGACACTAGAAGCAGGTCCAGAGGCTCTGACATTTCCAGGGACATTGGAGACTCTGAGTCCACTCTCCTAAGTATTTCATCCTGACACTCGGGCAGCCCCTGTCCTCAAGATCGTCTCACTCCTAGTCCCAAACTGCCATGAATTCCAGGACCTGTGTGTCCTCTTGACAACAGATCTCTCTGCCCCTCCCCCAGCCTAGCCAAATTGTCCAAGCTGCTGTCTTGGGAGGACTTTGAGGGAACACGCAGTAGGCAGAGGCCCAGACTGGGAAGTGTCCCCCACTGCTCTTATGCACAACCCTCCTTCTACCAGTCCTGAGCATAGCAGGGCCAACACTGGGGAGTGTAGAGGTGAAAGCTCCTACAGCCCAAGGGCATGGGGCAGGTGGGTCCCATCTTTTCCCAGAAGGAGAATAATTGGTGTGACTTGGATGGAGGCCATGTAGGGAATGTTCTGGAAGTGTTCATTTCCCCCGGAAAGCCCTCTGCAAATACTGTTGGGAGTTCAGTCTGAGAGGGACCCTAGAGTGAAGAAACCCAGGCTTCCTTGAAGTCTGGGGGTTGGGAATGTACTTGAGGCCCCTGGAAAGCCAGCACTCTCAAGCCCAGGGGACAAGAGGGAATGAGGTGATATTAGAGGGCTCCATCAATGGGAGTCCAACTGTCCATCTGGACATCTGGAAGCCTGACCTCACCTGGGCCCCAGAGAAGGGCCTGGGGGCCCCAGATATGAGGGAGAGTTGGGGCACAAGAAGAGGTAAGAGGGTGTAGGATAGGAGTCTTTTTGTTTTGTTTTTAATTCTTTTTTTAAACTATTATTATTTTATACTGGTTTACATACAAAGTTCATAAAATTCACATACATTGTTTTTCACACCAGATCTTTCCCCTTTCATTTACCCATCCCTCCCTCTATCCATTAAATTGTGTGACTCTATGATTAAGCCTCCCCTCCCCTCCTCGGATCCTTGTTCTTGTTCTACAACAATGGTCTTATGCAGTATTTGTCCTTATGAGACTGAGCTAGTTCACTCAGCATAATGCTCTCCAGTCCCTCCCATGTAAGGTGGTAGTTTATAAAATCATTGTTCCTGCATGCTGCATAGTATTCCATTGTGTGAATGTACCATAGTTTCTCAATCCTTTAGGATAGGAGTTTTAAGGGAAAGGTCAGTTCGCTGAGTGGGCAGCTTGTTTTCCAGCTTTAGGAGAAGTTGCCCTAGCTCTTCCCACCACAGAGGTTCTTCACTCCTGACACACACATTACTCAAGTGCTCACATGTGTCTTTTCATTAAGCCCATCTGAGGCCCACAGGCCTTTTCCGTTTTTTGGGTCATTTTTATTTTTCCACTGTAGGAGAGTGAACCAACTTTTTGGAAGGTTTCGGTGGGACAGAGCAGTAGGGCACAGGGACACCCCCACAGGGACTCAGTCAACCAAGGAGGGGAGCCCCCCGTCTCTGCTATATGTCCCACTCAAGCTGGAAGCATCTGTGTAGTTGGAGGTGGGGGCCCAGTTTAAATGTCTCTTCCCTGAGCCAGGCTTCCTGGGGCTGTGGGGCATGAGTATGGTGGGAAGGACCCCAGGGGTGTCTGTACGGAGGAGTCCAGGAAGGGTAGATACAGGGGTTCTAGGCAGGAGGGAAAGCTTAGACAAGCCCCACAGTGGGAGAAAGTAAGGCTTGTCTATGGCTGTGGGACGAGGCCTTGAGTGTTGGGGAGTTAAGTGCTGCTCTAAGGGTTCAAACCCACCTAGTGATGCCAAGGAAGAAAGGCCTGGAAAATCACTCCCAAACAGTCACAACCTTGAAAACCTGGTGGGGCGGCTGTGCACTGGCCCTGAGTCAGAGTCCACTTAAAGACATCGAGTTGAAGGCATCCCAATCCCGAGTGGCCACCCCGAGGTCCACACGGGGAACATGTAAGCCAGACTCCTATGATCCAGGAAACACCCTGGAGGTCTGGGGTCGGTGTCTGAATGACACTGTTACTCAAGACAGCACGGGCCTATTGGTTGCCTGCTACTGATGGAACCAATCTCAGCAACAAGGTTTGGAGCAGAGAAAGCAGACGTTTTGTAATATACTAGTATAGAGGGACATTCACAATCTTGCTAATAGAACCTCTCAGCATCGTAACTCAAGGCTTGAATTTTTCAGTTCTTTCAGTTTGAGAAAAGCTGAGTGAGTTCTTCCCTCTTCATTCTCCAATTCTTTATCGCTGCATATTCTGTTACAATAGTTTGCTGCCCTTTGAAATATTCTGTTCAGGCCTTTTCCCCAGAATCTCTTTGTTTTGCTTCTCATTACTCTAGTGTTGTTTACTGGCATCCATATTTTTTTTCCTTTCTCCTCGGTCTTTGTAGTGGCCTGTTGCTGTTCTCAGGGATAATATACTTGATGTCATCCCACAATTCATCTGGTCGTCGATCATTGGTGTTCAATACTACAAGCCTACTCACTCATGAGATGGTTTTAAAATTCAAAGGATAGACTCAAGATTTGGTTCTTGTGGACATGTTTCCATTTTCTTCAGCTTCAATTTGAACTTGCACGTGAGAAGTTGGTGGTGTATTCCGCACTCAGCACCTGGCCTCGCTTTGACTGCTGATATTGAGCTTCTCCAACGCTTTCTTCCACAGAAGTAATCAATCGGATTCCTGTGGAGGCCATCTGGAGAAGTCCACATGTAAAGTCGCCATTTGTAAGGCCTCTTGTAAAATGTTTGTTAAGTCTATCTGTATAGTGGTGAGGATTTTTGACAGTAAAGTTCAGATATAGTTGTCGCCACGTGGCCCTCACCCTTTTAACAGTCGTGGTCCTCATAGTCAAATGCCTTTACATAATTAACAAAACACAAGTACACATCTTTCTGGTATTTTCTGCTGTCAGCCAAGATCCATCTGGCATCAGCAACAGTGCCCTTCATTAAAAGACCTCTTCTGAATCCAGCTTGAATTTCTAGATGTTTCCTGGGGATGAACCGCTCCAGCTAGTTTAATAATCAGCAGGAGGATATGACTTGCATGGAAGGTCAGTGAAAAAGAAACAGACCCTCGAGGAAATGGATTAATGGGGTGGCTGCCGGAGTGAGTTTAAGCACTTCGGAGGCCGAGGATGAGGAGGAACGCTGAGAGTTCCATTCTCACCACAACAAGATAAAGGTAAACAATCCAATTGAAAAATAGGCACAGGATATGAACAGGCACTTCACCAAAGAAGACATTCAGATGGCCAACAAGCACATGAAGAAATGTTCAAAATCCCTAGCTCTAAGAGAGATGCAAATCAAAACAACTATAAGATATCATCTCACCCCAGTCAGAATAGCAAAATTTAACAGAGCAGCAAACAACAAATGCTGGCGAGGTTGTGGGGAAACTGGAAACCTTATTCACTGTTGGTGGGAGTGTAAAATGGTGTAAGCAGTGTGGAAGGTGGTGTGGCGCTTTCTCAAAAAGTTGCGAATAGAGATACCATTTGACCCAGCAATTCCACTACTGGGAATATACTCCAAAGAGACCATAACTGACACCCAAGCAGATATATGCACACCCATGTTTATTGTGGCTTTGTTCACAGTAGCAAGGAGTTGGAAACAACCTAAGTGCCCATCAACAAACTAATGGATAGAGAAGCTGTGGTATATTCACACAATGGAATACTACACTGCGTCGAAAAGCAAAGAACTCCTGCAATATTATTCAAAATGGGTGACCGTGGAGAGTTCCATTCTGCTGTGCACAGAGGCTGAGTCGGAGCCCACATGATGGCTACAAACAACAACACAGACACTTGGTCGGCCCAGGGGTTCCTCTCTGGAAACACTTAGTCACCTCAGACACGTGGTTGATGTGTTCTTTGCCTAGGACACGGGCTGCACACACACTCCAGTGGCCTCAAGCGCAGGGTGAAGGGAAGGTAATGGTTTCCACATATGAGAGGAGGCTGGGATGGCACGCCTGTCTGGACACCCAGGAAGCAGAGAGGAGCCTTGATCTCCTCACTCACAGATCCAAGCCCTTTCTCCATTCCTGAGCGATTGGAAGCTGTGAGAATTGCAGAGCAACAACACAGCCAATATTTCCTACCACAGAAGAGAGAGTCCACGCCCTCGGGAGGGAGTGCAGGCTCTGACACAGAGCTAACGGTCCTGCGATTGTGTGTAGGAGAACCGTCTCTTTCTTAACTGCTTTCTGAAGACTGAAGCAACGACTTCAACAGGTGACTTTTTAAATCTGGCAGCAAATGCTAGTGACCTGACAGTGAACATCAGAGAGAGAAGAAAGCACAAGGACACTGGCCAAGTCCAGGGTTCCATGCAAGGCCACCAACAGATCCTGGGAAGTGAGAAGCTGCTCTTAGGAACAGAGATGCGAACCCCTGAGGAGCCTGGGCTGCAGAGGGACAAGCTGGGGCCTCAGACATTAAAAACTCAAGGACAGAAGAATCACAGCTCGTGCGGACTGGTTCCTGGTTTTCTGCTCTGGAGAAGTCATCTGTGTAACTATCTCCAACAGCCTGAATATTCTCTCATGCCAAACCAAATCCAGCCTGCTCTCAGAATTCAAAGGCTGCTGTTTTCTAGATTTCCTCTCTGGAGTTCATTGGTCACCAGGGCATGTGGCTGTGGGGTTCTTTGCATAAGACACGAGCTGTGCACCCCAGTGGCCTTAGAAGGAGGGCAGATGGTTTCCATCTCCTTCTGAAAGGGAGGAGGCAAAGGCGGAACACTTGATGGGGCGCCTGGAAGCGGAGAGGAAGTTTGGTCTCCCTGGTCCCAGAGCCTCACCCTTCCCCCTCCACGACTGACTGAGTGGGAGGCTGTAAGTGTGGGGCAGCTTCGCCAGCCTCCTCTCACCTCACAAGAGAATCAGCATCAACGCTCACCAGCCAATTCTCAAGATCAGACACATCTCCACCTTCCAACCTTTTCACCAATTCAGACACCATTCCTCCCCCCACCGCCGCAGCACTCTCTACCTCTCTAGTAATTTGCTTCAGTGACTACACAAAGCTCACAGGCCATACTCAGAATTATAGGGTTTTTGGGGGGATGTAATGACAAGTTTAGGATCTGAAATGGTGCCAGATAAAGCGCTTCAAGCAGGACCACCACCTCTTCAGGGAGCCTTGCTGGTCTCTTCCCTGTTTGAGTGAGTGTTGCATGGTTTCTGTTCTCCACTATCAGGTCCCAGCGGAACGCCAACGTTCCTCCAGCCTGCCTGGGTCAGATGGCAGTCAGCTCTCTCCGTGCTCGGGAACCCCAGCTCTGTCCAATTCCCAGCGGCGCCTCACTCCGCCAGCAGACATCCTGAATGAAGGCGCTCAGCTCTGTCATTGTGAGGCCAGGATCGCCACCGCACCTCCCCTGGGAATCTTCTGATTCTCCTCTGTCTCCGATGCTGCCATTTTTCTGCCACTGCTTCTCACCATCTCTCTCCCCATTGGGTGGCTTAATTCTCTGTCTCCTAGGTCTAGAAAATTCCCTGTACAAGTTTCCTGGATTCAAAGAACTGTCTGCATTCCCCTCTTTTCTACATTTTGCCTTTCAGCTCTTTGTGTGTGAGGTAGGGCAGAAAGACTGAGGCTCCCCTCAGCGGGGTTGCTTTTCTTTTCTTTGCCTTAGCTCACACCCACAAAGCTCCGGTGCATTTTATTTACCTTGTTAGCAACCTGTCCAGTTCTTGTGGTCAGATCCTAAGTGGAGCAGCACAGCAGGCTGCGATTTCAGAGACCCAAACCCGCCAAACATTCCATGGAAAAAATACTGGCCGTAAAGGTACAAAGCCGTGGGGCTTGATGGAGCCTTGCTGTTGGTTGAACTTGACTTCACAGCGTTGGTGGCTTTCATTCATTTGATGAGACTTACATAACTTGGGTAGTAACAGGTGACAGAAACATTTAGACCCTCCCTCAGCGTCAGCACCTCTGTGGGACCCAACTCGGAAGCTGGAGTGAGGACACAAGAGCAAACATTTCAGTCAAGGATTTATTTATTCCTAATTACCGTGACTGGGACACTGGGACGTTGGGTCATTCGTGAGAAAACTTCCAGTACAATACAGCGGCCTGACTCTGGATTCCAGCCAGAATGTGACAAACGTGGGTTTGTTCCTTAGTTGGAATCAGAGTTTATACAGTTCTAGGAGAATTCTTAAAGGAAAATAAATAAAATGATAAGTACAAAACTAAGTAAGATAATGAAAATTTACATAGAATAAAAAACTACTCCTCTTACAAGAGGGTAGAAATCATAACTTTACAAAATATCAAATACACCATTTTAACCAAATGCTTAACATTATTTGTAATGATTTTTCTATGTATTTGTCTATTAGTGATTTTCTACTCATATGGTGACATTTACTATCAAGAATAGTAACAGATCATTTTATATGCCAATATTTATTGGATTTATTTAAAATATTGATAGGTAGGAGCCTGAATCCTGTAAGTTTACAACCAATTTGCAGTTTCTAATCAGCCATTTAACTGTAGCAGTAGAACATGAAGCCTAAGAGGTTATATTTTGCACATTTCCACCCAAAATTAAAAATCTGCTGGTGTTTATGTAGCACAAGCTGCTGCTCAAGCAGGTTCCCAGGAGGTGAGAACTTCTGTGAGGTCTTACGGTCAGTGAAGCAGAACTGTCCACATCTCGCACATCCGGGAATTGGGAGAATTATCCTGGACTGGATCCTGGCTCCAACAGTTCCAGTCTAGTTCCTGTCCCACTATTATCCACGTATTTCCAGAGACAAGCACGAACAGGCATAGAGCATGTTCACATCTTTTAACAGTGTCCAGTTCTGCAATTTCCTGTGGGCCAGGTGAGCTGACCAATTGGGCAGTGGAGACATTCCTGGAAGCCACTCCTCTACTGAGATGACCAGGGGGAGAAAGCCTTAAACTTAATGAAGAAGCGAATGCTAAATATACCCCACTAACCCTAATCACAAGAATCTCCAATTCCGTTTCTCCTTAGCCTTATCTTCAAAAACATGATCCCACACCAGTGCCACCAGACCTAAAGTGGGTTAGACGGAAGAACTGCTGACGTAAAAAGAAGCCAGGGGTAGTAATCAGTGATCAGTGTATCATTTTATAAACATTGTAGGAACATACCTGTGTGGACAGCTTCCAAGACTCTACCTTCTATACACAAGTGAGGGGCTCTGTGTTGACCACGACCCCCTGAGGACAGAAGAACCCTTTGTCCCCAGTGCTCTACATCAGATAATCACTTTGTCACTGACCATGGAAGAGAGGTATCAAAGCACATAAATGTTGTATTCAAAGGATGTAGAATAAATCTTAGCCCTTCCATTCCCCAGCTGTGTGCCCTGGACCAAACATTTAAATGCCTTGAGGCTCAGGGCAGAAGGCAGAACTCAGATGTGAGTTCCAGGAGACTCTAGGCCACAATACCCAGGAGTGGCTGCCCACAGCAACATTCCCAGGCTGTGCTGTTGGTGTGCTGTGGGGTTGTTGTTGTTGTTGTTGTTATGTGCCATCGAGTCGTTTCCGACTCATAGCGATCCTATGCACAACAGCTCTAAACCCTGCTCTATCCTGCGCCAACCGCACCGCCTCTGACACACCCATCCCGATCACCCCAGTCTGGGGTAATAAGTCATAATATGTCATAAATGACTGGCGTGCTTTCCTCTATCTTTCTGAGCATCTGATCTGTATCTAAGCTGACTTCAAGCCATCATCTTTCTGGAGGAAATGAAAATTGTCTCAGAAGAATACACAGAGAGAGAGAGTTAGACTTACACATCCTCTGACATGATGAGTAGGTTTGTACATCAAGACACTGGCCATACAGCCTTCAATTTTGATAGCTGATTCCTCGCTTCTTGTCTGAGTTTCTTATGGGAGCTGTAACGGGTACTAGGAATTGATGGGCTACCAATTGAGACGTTACACTAAACAGATGCAGTCTTGAACGGATCCCCTCACAACCCGGCCAAGGATTTAGAAGACAATTATCTGGTAAACTAACTGGAAGAAATCCATATTGATATCCATTCTTTAAAAAAAAAAAAAAAGAGGGAGATCCAGCAGAACGTGGAAGTTATTGAACAATGACATCAACCATCATCCTAAAAAATTGGCAATGACATCATATGCAAATAAAATCTTGTTGAAGATTATGAAAACATTATTGGAATAATACATCAACAGGGCGGTGGCTGTGGTTAGATGCTGTGGAGTTGTCTGTGACTCATAGAGACACTAAGAACAAGAATACTGCCCTATCCTGCACCATCGATGAGGAGGGGCCGGACAAGAAAGCTAGATCCAGGAGAGGACATGGGGCAAGGAATAGCATTGCTGATGACAGACGAGTCTTGGCTGAAAGCAGAGAATGCCAGAAAAGTGTTTTCTTAATGCCTTATTAGTCAATTCAAAGGCGTTTGAGGATATCTTCATGAATTATGGCTAACATTAAAAAAATGAGAATTCAAGAACACTTACTAGTATCCAAGAGAAACCTGTACCCAGATCAAGAAGCAGTAGCTTGAACAGAGCAAGGAGATAATGCACAGTTTAAAATCCAGATGTGTAGATCAGTGTTGTATCTGTTCTTCAGAGAAATTCAATCTTTTTGCTGAAGAAAAATTGGAGAATCTGGACTATATGATGAGGAATGTGGCATCAGGTTTGGAGAATATTCACCAACAACCAAACTTAATGCAGATGATACAAACTTGCTTCCGTAAAGTGGGCATTTAAAGCACTTACTGCAGAAGATCAAAGACTAGAACCTTTAATATGGGTAACATCTCAACACCAAGAAAAGTCTCACCACTGGACCAATAAGCAACATCACGTCAGCTGGAGAAAGATGAAAGTTGTAAACACCTTTACTTTACTTGGGTCTATAATCCACACCTACGATAGCAACATTCAAAAAAATCATAAGGTGTGAGCTTTGGGGAAAATCCACCGGTAAGGACCTCTCTAAAATTCTAGAGCAGATGTCAGCTTAAAGACCCACGTGTTCCCCACACAAGCCATGATATTTTCAGTAGATTCATATATACGCAAAAGTTGGGTGGTGAGTACAGAAGACTAAAGAAGAATTGATGCCTTTGAATTGTGTTGTCGGGGAGCAGTACTGAATATCTATGGACTGACAAACAAACAAACAAACAAATAAACATGTCTCAGAGGAAGAGTATCCGGGATGCTTCTTAGAGAGGAGGATGATAAAAGCTCATTCCTACACTTTGAATGTGTTCTCAGGAGGCAAGAGTCCTTGCAAAATGATATTCCTGGTGGGGAAGAGAGGGTGTCAGACAAAGAGAGAAGACCCTCAGTTAGATAGATTGACATGGTAACTGCAGCAATGTTCTGGAACATGGCAGAGACAGTGATGGGGGCACAGGCTGGGACAAGATTGCTGTTCGTAGGGTCTCTCTGACTTGTAGTCAGTTTGATGGCAACTAACAGTTGCAAGCTAGACTAGAATAGCACATGCAGCCGAGACTCGCCTTCTGAGTAAACACAAAAGAGGATGCAAGATTCAAGCCGTTAATGCACTCAGCTGCGCCCCAAAGGATGGAGTTTCAACTTCACCCAGAAACACGTGGGAAGAATGTCTGAGGATCCACTTCTGAACAAGCAGCCACGGGTAACTCTGTGAGTGCTGGTATCCTGTTTCATTTAGAGGGTTTTCTTCAACCACAGCCAACTTGACAGCAACTGGTCCTGGAAACTGGAAGATCCACTATAAAGACTGCAATTATATTTCATTTGTAAATACAATTGGCATGATAAGGTCCAGGTTGCAAGTCCTGTGTGGAGGTGGGCATTGGTGAGAATAGTAGAAAAATTACTCCATCATGGCAGTTGCCCCAAAGTGTTCGACCTGGGTATCGTGACAAGGTCAGGCTGAGGAAATAACTCATCCTACGCTAATCCTGATACAGGCCATGGTCTTTGCAATCACTTGTTATACATCAGAGAGTTGGACAATGACTAGGGAGGATAGAAGGAGAATTGACGCCTTTGAGCTGTGGTGCTGGAGAAGAGTATTGAATGTACCTTGGACTGCCAAGAAAACAAATAGATCCATCCTAGAGAGGGTTAAACCAGCCTACTCCTTGGAGGCAAGAATTCTGGGGCTTCGTCTGACATACTTTGGACAGGTTGCAAGGAGAGACAGGTCCTTGGAGAGGGACATCATGCTTGGGAGGGTGGAGGGACAGCGCAGGAGGGGAAGACCCTCTATGAGGTGGATTGATTCAGTGACTGGGATAATTGGGATGGGTGTGTCAGAGGCAGTGCGGTTGGCGCAGGACAGAGCAGGGTTTAGGGCTGTTGTACATAGGGTCGCTATGAGTCGCGAACGACTCGACGGCACATAACAACAACAACAACAACATGCTAATCCAGGGCTGGGATCACCTGGGCAGAAACTACAGAGGGCTGGCTCTCGGATCCCACCTCATTGGTATTTGTGGAGGAGGCTCCTTTGCTCCCCACCTCTGGGTCCTCCTGCAATATCCTGCTGAGTAAGGCTCTCAAGGACTCGGGAAAGCGGCTATTCTTCCATCTGCCCACCAGGAAGTAAACGAAGGGATTGGCACTGCTGCCGATGGAGGAGGTGAATTGTGTGAAGTGGCAAAACAGAACACATACGTAAGAGCTTATCTGCAGCCTGTGGGTGATGGTCCAGAAGATGCCCAGGGGCAGCGAGCAGACCACAAACACCAGGACTGAGATCAGGATGATCACACACAGCCTGGAGGATCGCCGGCGCCACTGCGGGGGTCTTCTCTGGGTGTAGACGAAGAGGACCACGCTGGAGAGGATCATAACAGGGGTCAAGATGCCCAGAAGGACAATGCCCAGGAAGGTGTCTGAGCTGGAGCAGTGCTGAATATAAATGTCACAGAATAAAATGTCCAGTGTGACTATCACAAGCGCCAGCCCCCAGAGCAGGCTGCACACCACGGTGGACAGGTGTTGGGGCCTGTGGACTTTGTACCAGATGGGGAAGAGGACAGAGAGGCAGCGCTGGACACTGATGGTCATCAGCAGGCCCAGGTCCATCGTGTATGCCAAGTAGAGTATCGTTCTCACCACCACCAGAAATGTGTGGGATTGCGTGGTCTGGGAGATGTCTTCTTGAAATTGTATAATGTCTAAGCAAAGGAGGAGAAGGAAGTCAGCCACCGCCAGGTTGAGGATGTAGACAGCGAAGGGGTTCCTCCGCACGTGGAAGGCCAACAGCCAGACCACCACAGCGTTGCCCAGCATGCCACACCCACAGGTAAAGATGGTCAGGACCTTGAGTACAAGGTAGGCTATGTCCCAAGCGTCCGTCCTGGTGCCGTTAGGGGTCCGCACTGGGGTCTCACAATTGTGCAGAGTCCAGTTCATCTCTGTGGAAGGAAAGTGGACCAAAATGAACGCTAGAGTTGCACAGAACAGACTGTTTCCGGATCCGCCTGCCCTGTTTTCCCCTTTATGACTGTAGCAGGTTCTTTCAGCAACAGATCATGACGAGGAGGAGGCCTTATACCATCTCCACGCCCAGAGCTGAACCCAGCATCCCTCAGACCTGCAGTGATGAATTTGAAATTATTGAAGACACCTTTCCTTTATCAAGTGACATGAAATCTTCTCTTTTTAGTTTTTTATTGTTCCTCATATTATGAAGAATTGTTGACTTTATCAAATGCTTTCTTTAATGTTCATCACTATTACTTTTTCTTCTGTAATTTTAAAATATTATTATTATTCCTGAGTATTTTCTTTTTATGAGATTCTTGGTTCAAAAAAAAGAGAATTAATGATACCCCTGAACTTAGGAAACACCCTGATTATCAATCCATCAGAAACTTCTCATTGAGGTTGTCCCCTTTGCCTCAACCTCCACTTCGTTTATTCTCCCCACAACTGGCATCGATTTGGACCTGATCTTAATAATAGATTGTTGATAACTGATTTAGACTTATATCAAACTCATGCCGATTTTATGAATTAGATCACTTTGGGTAAAGTTGAGTACCATGGTAAAAGCATCAGAGGAGAGTTGTCTGACCTCCTTTAACTTCTCATTGGGAGGGCACTTCTCAGCATGGGTGGCTACCCAAAGGTCAGACAGGTCTCCCATCACCAACAGTGTGAGCCTGTTCTGACACAAGCCATCCCTCCAGGGCACTCTATACTTCTCCATCTGGTTCAGCACTTTTTGCAAGGGTCACACAGGACTATAGTTCATAAAGTCATGGAGTGTATTAAACAAGTAGCACCTAACGGTTCAGGTTCAAAGAACACTCGGGATACGGTTCTTCTGTCAAGAACGTCTCTTTCAGCCATGCCCTTGGGGCAGGCCTCTCCATGTTCCTCTGTTCTCCTGAGGGAACTCAGATTGGTCAGGCCTCTGCCCTGAACAATATCATTATAACTGTAAAGATCTTTAAAATAAGGAGGCTAAAGATAGTGTTGGAAAGTTCTTTCAGGTCTGCTGACAAATGAGAGGTGACCAGACCTCCATCAGACCACCTGGAAGTAAGGAAATTGATAGCTCTTTCTCCTTCTCCTTATTGTGTTCAATGTGAGGATCAAGGTGTGGGGAATTGTGTTTGTGAGACTCTGAACTCCAGTCCATCTCCTGGGAAAGAAGTGAGACATCTGGGCTTGATGATGGCTTCACAAGTGTCCATTACAGGTGTGTGAACTTGAGGAAATCTCCCAGGTCACATTTCCTTTTTTTTTTTTTTTTAAATTGGTAAGTAGTAGCCTAGTGGCAAGAAGCTGTGCTGCAATCCCAAAGGCATGTGGTTCGAATGCGCCAGCTGCTCCATGTGAAAAGGATGGGCAATCTCCTCCCATGCAATTAACTGCCTCTGAAAACCCACTGGAGGGCCAGCTATGGGTCAGTTCTGACTCGACAGAACACAACAACAACAAAATGCATATTATTCATGTTCATTGTGTTTCATCCATGCACATAGTGGTTCTTTGTTCGTGTGTCTTTCACGCTTTTCTTCACTGACACTATGTTTCATACAATCTTCCCATACATCGTGTTTTATATAATTAATCACCATTAGACTATTAACTCATCTTTTCGGGTCCCCACCAGATCTCTCCTTCACCTCCTTCCTCCACTCACCAAATTGTGCAAATCTATGATTTTCCCCCTACCCATCCTCACCCCTCTGCTCCCGTCCCTTCCCCCCTGGGAAGCCTGTATACTTTTTACTGGTTCTTCTATATTTACAATAATGGTCTTATGTAGTGTTTTTCCTTATGAGACTGAGTGAGTTCACTCAGAATACTGCTTTCCAGTCTCTCCCAAGTTATGTAATATTTTTCAAAGTCATTGCTCCTGAGTGCTGTGGAATATTCCATCAGGTACCACAGTTTCTCAATTTATTTGGTTCTGAGTGGACATTTGGGCTGTTTCCATGTTCTTGGAATAACCATGTTCATGATGAAAAATGCTGCTATGGACACCGGTGTAGAAACCTCCACTTGCGTCTCAGTTCTAATTTCCTTGGGGCATATTCTTAGCAGTGGAGTAACTGGGTCATACAGTGTTCAGCTTTTTGAGGAAATGCCAATTAAACCTACTAACAGTGTATGAGAGTTCCAATCTTTCCACATCCTTTCCAACATTTATTGCTTCTGTCCTGTTAAACTTTGCCACTGCTACAGGTGGGAAATTGTATCTCACTGTGGTTTTGATTTGCATCTCTCTTATTGCCAATGATTTGGAGCATTCCTTCATGTGTTTGTTGGCCATCCATACGCATTTACTTTTAAGATTCTGTTTTATATTCTTTACTGGATTTCTAGATAAACCTCTTCATCAGAAAAATTCATAATATCTTAACATTTCATCTCAACTTCTTATCTATAATTTATTGGTCCATGATACACACAGTGGAGTGTCTTTGTATAGTCAATAGAAAACAAGTTCTTTTTCTGGAATTCTCTGCTATCATCTCTGCTATAGGATATGTAGTCTCTCCTTCCACAGCCTACTCTGAATCCAGCTTGTGTTTCTAGAAGATTCCTGTCAATTCACTGTTCAATCTATTTTTAAATAAACATCAGCAAGACTTTACTTGCATGCGAAATTACTGGCATACATTGATAATTTTGGCACTTTGAAGGATCACCTTACTTCAGAATGGGAACAAGTATGAATCTTTTCCAGTCAGCTGATCATATAGTTGTTGTTGTTATGTGCCATCAAGTTGCCTGTGACTCACAGCAACCCTATGTACAATAGCTCGAAGCCTGCCCTGTCATGAGCCAGTCTCACTGACTCTGACCACCTATTTCCATGACCCCAGTTACTGTATCAATCAATCTTACCTGAGGTCTTCATCTCCTGTGCTGCCCCTCCACCCTTCCGAGCATTATGTCCTTCACCAAGGACAGATCTGTCCTGGCCACATGCCCAAAGTATGCAAGACAGAGCTTCAAAATCCTACCCTCCAAGGAGAAAATTGGTTTCACCCTCTCCAAAACAGACCTATTTGTTTTCTTGGTGGTCCGTGGTATGTTCAAGACTCTTCTACAGCACCGCAACTCAAAGACATCAGTTCTTTTGTCATCCTTAGTCATTGTACAGTTCTCTGATGCACAGCAAGTAACTGCAAAGACCATGGCCGGATCAGGCGCATCTTAGTCTCTAAACTGACATCATTGCTTTGCAGGGCTCTGGAGAGGTCCCTGAGAATAGATTTTCCCAGTGCAATTCATCTTTTGATTTCCTGACTGCTGGTGCCTAGAGTGTTGATTGTGGAGCTGAGCAAGATGTAATTGTTAACAACCCCCGTCTCTTCTACATCTATCACAATGCTGCAAACTGGTCCAGTGGAGAGAATCTCTGTCCTCTTGATGTTGAGCTTCAATCCATATTGAAGACTATAGTCCCTGACCTTCTGCAGCAAACCCTCCTCAGTTTCAGCAAGCAAAGCTGTGTTGTCTGCATAATGTAGGTTGTTGATCTGTCTTCCTCCAACCCTGGTGCCACCCACATTCCACCTCATAAAGCCCAGCTTCCAGAATAATCTGTTCCGCATATAGATTGAAAAGGTGTGGAGACGGGATGCATCTGTGACACACTCCTTTTTTGATTCCGAACCATACAGTGTTTCCCTGTTCTGTTCTGAGGATGGCTTCCTGGTCCCGAGTATAGGTTTCACATGAGCACAATCAAATGTTCTGGGATTCCCATTCTCCTCAAGCTTATCCACAATTTATTGTGATCCACACAGTCAAATGTCTTTGCGTAGTCAATGAAACATAGATAGACATTCCTCTGGTCCCCTTTGCTTTCTGCCAAGATCCATCTGACATTGGTGATAATGTCTCTAGTGCTACGACCTTCTAAATCCAGCTTGTCTTTCTGGTCGTTCTCTGTCAATATACTGTTTCAGTTGTTTCTGGATAATCTTCAGGAGGATTTTGCTTGTGTGAGATACTAGTGGTGGTGATGGCATTGTGTACCACGCAGTCCAAACCAACCATAGCTGACCCTCCAGTGGGTTTTCAGAGACACTTAATTGCATGGAAGGAGTTTACTCATCCTTCTTCCTGGGAGCAGCTGGTGGCCTCAAGCCACGTGCCTTCAGGATTGTAGTGCAGCTTCTTGCCACAGGGCTACTAGAGCTCCCTATGATATTAGTGGTACTGTTTGATAATTTCCACGCTCTATGGGGCCACTTTTAAAAAAAATGGGAATAAATGTAGATCTTTTCCAGTCAGTTGGCCAGGTAGTTGTGCCATAAATTCCAGATTTTTTTGTACAACCTGGTGCGCACATCCAGGGCAGCATCTGTTTGTTGAAATACGTCAGCTGATATTCCATTAATTCCTGAGACCTTATTTTTTGCCAAGTCCTTCAGAGCAGCATGCACTTCCTCCTTCATCAGCGCTGCTTCTTGATCATATATTGTTTCTTGAAAATCTTTTGTGCCAGCCGATTCTTTTTTGGTACAATGACTCTGTATATTCCTTGAATCTTCTTTTAATGCTTCCTGGATCATTCAGTATTCTTCCCCATAGCATCCTTAAGTATTGCAACTCAAGGCTTGAATTTGTTCTTAAGTTCCTTCAGCTCAAGAAATACCAAGTGAATTTGGCCCCTTTGATTTTCCAGCTCCAGCTCCTTGTACATTTCATTATAATACTTTGCTTTGTCTTCCTGAGCCACCTTCCAAATGTCTCGTCAAAGACTAATTACCATGTCCAGGACTACATTTGTTTGATGAAACACATCAACTGGTATTCCATTAATTTCTAGAGACTTCTTTTTTGCCAATGTCTTCAAAGCAGCTTGAATTTTTTTCCTTCATTATC
>NW_006399876.1:6121542-6128438 GCF_000299155.1 Elephantulus edwardii
TGGGTGGCAGTTATGGTCTCTTTGGGGTATATTCCCAGTAGTGGAATTGCTGGGTCAAATGGTATCTCTATTTGCAACTTTTTTAGAAAGCGCCACACCACCTTCCACAGTTTGCACCATTTTACATTTCCACCAACAGTGAATAAGAGTTCCAGTTTCTCCACAACCTCACCAGCATTTGTTGCTTGCTGTTCTGTCAAATTTTGCTGTTGTTACTGCGGTGAGATGATATCTCATGGTTGTTTTGGCTTGCATCTCTCTTAGAGCTAGGGATTTTGAACATTTCTTCATGTGCTTGTTGGCCATCTGAACGTCTTCTTTGGTGAAGTGTCTGTTCATATCCTGTGTCCATTTTTCAATTGGATTGTTTACCTTTATCTTGTTGTGGTGCTCAAGCATTTTATAAATTTTAGATGTAAGTCCCTTATCTGACACATCATTACCAAATACTTTTCCCCAGTCTGTGGCTTCCCTTTTTACCCTATTGGAGAAGGTTTTGGATGTGCATGGTGATGTACTTCTAAAACCTATGTTTCAATGAAAACTTTTTGGAACAGAATACTTTCTGACTGGACACAAACACACCATCAGTCCTGTTTCACTCTGTTATATCCAAGGTCTTAATGAGTCAGAGTTGACTTCCTGGCAACCACCTTGCATCTTTCACTAAGCACTTTTCTTCAAACGTTTTTATACCACTTCATGGATAATGAAACAACTTTGTACCATTAAGTCCATTTCCCTATTCCCATATTTTGTGCTAAGAGCTCTGATAATTCTGTGGTTAAGGCATTTTGTGGTTACCCAAAAAGATTGGTGGTTCAAACCCACCAGCTGTTCCATGAAGAAAGGTAAGACATCTACTTATGAAAAGCAATATTGCAACCGGAAAAGTCTACAGTAAGGAATCTTTTCAAATTATTGAGGAGTAATTATGTCAGTTTGAGGATCTAAGGTGTGCCCAATTCAAGCCATTGTCTTTTCAATCACTTACTATGCATCTGAGAGCTGGACAATGATAAGGATGGTAGGTGCCTTTGTACCGTGGTGTTGGCTAAGAGTATTGAATATCCCATGGGCTACAACAAGAACAAACAGATAGGTCCTGGAGAAGTTGCCACCAGAACGCTTCTTGGTGGCAAAGATGATAAAGTTTGGTCTCACATACTTTGAGCCTGTTGCTAAGAGAGGCGGTTCCTTCGAGAGGAATGTGATGCTTGGAAAGGTGGAGGGTCAGTTAGGGAGGGGAAGACCCAGAACCAGTTGAATTGACCCAGTAATGGCAGCAATGGGACGATACCAAAGGACCGAATACGGTTCAGATCTCTTGTTCAGAGTCAGACCAGACTCAACGGCGCCTAACAGCTACAACTTCTAAAAAAATTTACAGAACCTTGGAAACTCTATGGGTGGTTCTACTGTGTCCTAAAGGGTCTCTGTGGGTTGGAATCAACTCGATGGTTGTGAGATTGACTTTAGATCTCTATATGCTAGATACCTTACTATTGTGCTAAGAGAACTCTGGTGGCCTAGTGGTAAGGAGTTGAGCTAACAACCCAAAGACTGGCAGATCGAGTCCACCAACTGCTTCCCAGAGAAACGATGAGCTGTCTCCTCCGGTATGATTCACAGCCTCTGAACACCCTCTGGAAGCTCAACCGTGTAGCAGTTCCAACTGGACATCACATACCAACAACAGTGTGATAATCACTATACATACTACTCTACATATCATGAATGTCACTGTCTACTATTAAAGTTTTTTAACAGTCCATTATCGTCTAATAAGATTTTAAAATTTTGTAATTTAACACACATGTTCTGTGTTTCGTTATGCAAGTCTTAGTTTCCATCTCATAAGATTTTTGTTTGGGCCAAATAACATCTTTTAATATTTGTTATAATACAAGTCTGTTGGCAACAAAAATTGTCTCAGGTTTATTTTCAATTTCTTTTTACTTCTCTTACATTCTTAAAGAACATTTTCTGTGGATGAAGAACTGTAAAGTGACAAGTGTTTCTTTTCAGCTCTTTAAAGATGCAATCTCATGGTCTTTTCACTTGCATAGTTTCATTCAAGAAGTCTGCAATTATTCTTGACTTTCTCCTTTCATTTTTTACCACCTCTGACAGTTTCTATGCTTTTTTTCCTTTGCTATTGGATTGCTAAGAGAGTGATAGAGATCTACTAAGGCTTTTTTTTTCCTAGTTGGGTAATTGAATGTCATACAAGTAAAGATTTTAAATTGTCATTGTTGCATACCATCAAGTCAGAACCGATCCATAGCTGACCCTCCAGTGGGTTTTCAGAGGCACTAAGCAGGAGTGGCATCCACTTCCTAAACAACATGCCTCCTGAAACTCTATGAACTTTGATAGGTGTTGATAGCTATAGAAAGGCTTCAGGCCTTTTGTTCATAGGGTCGCTATGAGTTGTGTTCGACTCAAGGGCAATCAACAACAACAATTGCACAAGAGGAGATTGCCCATCCTTCTCCCACAAATTGTCATTCGGTTTAGGACAATTTAACCAAATTTTATCCAAATCTGGTTTTCTGCACTGCACAGTCTTCCCCATTTTTGTAGCCCAATTACAAGTCTGTTAGATATCCTGAAATAATCCCACTAAGTACAGAAGCCCTATTTAATCAATGCTTCCCCTCCATAGGCTTCCTTTTGAATGATTTCTCTTGTCCTGTCATCAAGTTCACTGATAGTTCTTTCCATAGTTTCCAATCTACATTTAATCTATTTCGTAATATTTTTTTTTCTCTCACATATTGTGTTTGCAATCCTAAAGTCTCGTTTGGTTCTCATTTACAGTTTCTTTTTTTCTCCATGTTATGTTCATGTTTTCCTTTTGAGTATTTTTAATTATAGTTTCAAATTCTTAGCTTTTAAATGCCATCATCATGAAATTTACTTCTGCATATTGATCTATATTGCTAATTCTTAACATTACCATTAACATCTGATGAGTGCCTGGACATTGTAAATCCTATGCCGTTGGATGTCTGGCATTTGTTGACCTTGAGCTTTGCCTCTCCCCATTTCCCCCCATCCTCTGGAGAAAGTCTCAGGTAAATTACCTCTCAGGTAATCAATGAGGAAGATGGTGGAGAGAACTTGACAGAAGGGACTGTAACTGTCACTCGTGCTCAAAGCCAGAAACCTTGAGTAGTACCCGGAAGCACCTTACATCCTAACTTCTGATTTCTGCCAAAAAAAAATGTCCTTCTCTCCTTGGTGTTGCTCCTGGTGGGTCTGAGACAATAGAGACCACAGACGGATAAGAAATCATAATGCCCTTCCCCCCAGAGCAGAAACCAACTGAAATCAACATGTCCAATTTCAGGGTGAGACAGACATGCATTCTTTTTCAGAGACCAAGTTGGTCTTACCTTGTCTGACTCCTACAGTGGTAGAAGCTCTTTGTGTACTAGAAGCTGGACTAGTGGGCACAGATTTATCATCATTCTAATGCTGAGAGGTGAGTTTTATCACCTGTGTTACTTAGGAGACAACAAGGGCTTGGGAAGGTCTGGTTATGAACTTGAACCTTCAAGTTGTACCTGACAGAATCAGGATGCCCACCTGAGTTTTCAATGTGGCAAGGTACCTGCTGTGACCAGCTGCTCTCCTGCCTCACCAGAGAGAGACAGAGAGGACTCACCTTCTCCAGGATGCTCTGTCCTCAGACAGGTGCTGGGACCGATCTGCTCCTGGTCACTTGGTCTTCAGAGCAGTGGTAGAACTCCAAACTCTGCTGGAGAGTCTAGCTTCAGGGTCAGCCTAGCCCAGCTCAGCTGCGTCCTGCGAGTTTTCCAAAGTGAGGCTGCCCTGGGCTTCTCCACTACCCCTGAATTCACCCTCCTCTGGGAAGTAGAAGGAAAGATTGGGGTATAATTTCAGGGAGGGTTTATAAACACAAAAGCCTCCCCATGGGGCTTAGGGCTAATGGGTCTAAGTACACAACTTTTCAGCAAAGGACAGTGTGCAAAGGAATGGGGGGAAAGCCTGTTGCCTAGAAGTGCCTTCCTCTGTACCGCACTCCTGGGAGAGCTGGGAAGACCGCAGAGCATTAGCAGGGGTTGCAGAGTCTGGGTGGGGCTGGAGAAGAGAGACATTTCTTAACCTAACGAAGTCATTATAACCAGTTCTATTCTACCATATAGATGGTGTTGACAGGCGGACTTGCCCAATGACAATACTCCTCACTGGCGGCAGGATGCGGCACATCATCTCAAGTTTATGTTCTGTTGACTGTCTAGTGGATAAGAGCCAAGTTAAGCCACCTCTCTGAGCCTCAGCATCCTCTCCGAGAGGCTGTCGTCCCTCTCAGGCCCCTTCAAATCTCTGGTCAGATCACGTAAGATCACACATAAGACACAGGAAAGAACAAGGGAGGGTAAGTCCAGTTTGGCTGGTGACCTGTTCTTTGCAACGGTGGTGTCCACCTTCATGCCAGACGATGAAGAACCCGAGCGTAATTAAGTCCTGTAAATGCAAATAGCCATGCTGTTTACATCGCTTGAGGTCTGAGGGTCATCGCTGCACCTGAGCAGCTGTTAGGTACTGACCGTGGCTGAGGCTCTAGGAGAGTCCCTGGGAGAGACGCAATCACCTTTCAGAGAGCAATTTGGTTATAAGTCTATCCTCTTTCTAATGATCAGGGATGGACCAGACCAAGAGAGACTAAGAGGTATAATATAAGTTTGCCTGGCATACTTTGGGCATGTTGCAAGGAGGGACCAGTCCTAGGAGAGGGACATCATGTCTGGAAGGGTGAAGAGACAGCATAAGAGAAGACCATTGATGAGATAGATAGATTCCACGATTGGGGTAATGGGAGTAGGTGTGTCAGAGACAGTGAGGTTGGCACAGGGTAAAGCAGGGTTTGGGGCTCTTGTACATAGGGTCATTATGAGTCACAAGCGACTCAACAGCACATAACAACAACAAGACCAATAAGAGTATACAATTTAGAGGCTCAGAGAACTTCCTGATTGGCCAAACATCTGCTTTTGGGAGGGTAGTGAGATACCTGAGAACATGACAGCTTTGCATTAAGAACCCTCCCAGACTTCACCCTGTGCATTTCTCCTTTTCGGCCCTTCCTGGCTGTAACAATGCTATGTTCATAAGTATGATAAGTTCTGAGTGATGCTCTGTGAGTCCTTCCAGCAAAGTTTTGGACCCAAGGATCAGGCCTCAATAAGGGATCCAGTCTTAGCACTAGTTCATGGAACTCACAGAAAACAAAGCAAAGAGGTAATTAGGTGGGTGGTCTTGTCAGAGGAACCACATCCCAGGCATTGAGGGACTCGTACTGTAATTCTTTCATCAGGCTTCTGGACAGAAAGTGGTGTCCCTTCTGAAGGCTCAGGAAAGGGAGGGCCTGCTTCTGGGTTCATATGGCTGTTGGCAGGACATGTTCCTTGCATACTCTTGATCTTAGATCCTCAGTGCCTGAAGAAATGAGAAGTGAGAAGCCTTCTCACTTCTTGCCACATGGTCGTTAAAACATAGAGTTCATGTCAAGGTCAGTAAGAGAGGGAGGGCTTCAAAGCTTAGATGCATTAGTGTTGAGCTGGACACTTGCCCTGTTCCCAGATCACCTGTACACCAAATGCTTTATCTCTCTGTCATCCCTTTGTGAGGGTCCCTTCTGTGAACTCACGTGCATGACAACTAGTCTCAACATCTTAAAGTAGGTATAAAAGGTTAATTTAAGGCACGTTACGCTCTGGCTTTGGAGAGTTTATACCTAAACCTCAAGAACAATAGATGATTGCAATAGATAGGATTTATTAGGATGTACTATTTTTATAGAGAGCTGCATTAAACTAATGTTTGCTAGATGAAATACCTATTATTTCATGTTTTATAGTTCATTATTTTTAAAAAGAGAAAGTAACACTGAGGAAGTGGTTAAAGTAGATAGTTTCCCTCTACACTCCCTATTCTCCAAGAATATATACCCTCTTTCCCATCAACAGTTTTATTATCTTTTCAACCTTTTCAAAATCCTGCTATAGATAATTTAAAAATTAATCACAGCAATAGATTAAAGGAACTGTCAGAAGTTAAGTCAAATTCAGAGAAGAATATAAAATAAAGAATAGTAATGCTGTTATAGAAGGCTCCTGTCTAAAAGAAGAGAATGTTAGAAGGATATTTAACTGTCTTTTATCAACTATATTTAAGGTATTTGACTGTGTGGATAAGTTGAGATATTGTCAGAAATTGCTTCTATTCTTTAGATGTAAGTACTAGGAACACCACAAAGCTGACTTAAAAGATGGAATCACAGTACACTTTATAAAACATGTCTGACCCTAACATTTCCCTTAAGGCGCTTCCTATTTCTCTGTTTGATTTTATAGTCTTGCTTCACAGAATTCACAGATTATATTTACAGTGGAGTCATTTTAAAAGAAGTAACAAGGGAGGGAGAAAAGAACAGGAAAATAATAGATAATGCATACCGCACTGCAACAGATGAAGGAAAGGACTGTCTGAAAGAAATGCATGACGGGGCATCATATCTATGACAATGAACAATCTGGAATAAGACGTGCGTTACAAAGTGAATTGTGGAGGAAAAAAGGAGGTGAGGGATGAAAAGGAACATCAATAAATCTAAACTTTCCATAAACTGTCAGGAGGGGTGGGCAAGGAAGAAAATGTGCAACAATGAATGAATGGTGGAAAAAAATGAAATGGAAAAAATATGCTGTAAATATATATGTAAATATATATATGTTGTATTAAAAATCATTAATAAAAAATTATAGGGGAGGGGAGCTCTGGTGGCCTAGTGGCAAGAAGCTGCACTGCAATCCCAGAGGCGCATGGTTCAAATCCACCAGATGCTCTGCCGAGGAAGGAGGGAC
>NW_006399876.1:6128538-6129862 GCF_000299155.1 Elephantulus edwardii
GACTCAAGCCTTAAATTTGTTCTTCAGTTCTTTCAGTTGAGAAGTGTTAGGTGTGTTCTACTCTTTGGGTTTTATAATTCCAGATCTTTGCATATTTTGTTAAAATACTTAGCTATGACTTCTTGAGATGTTTTGACTGTGTGGACCATAACATATAATAACATTTAGAAGAATCATATTCGTGCAAAATCAATACATAGGCGAAGAATCAGCTGTCTGAGCAGAAGAGAAGACCACATGATTTGAAATCACGAAAGATGTGAATCAGGGTTGTATCCTTTCTCCTTATCTATTTAATCAGTATATAATTATTCCTGGGCAAATAACTCAAGATGCTGAATGATATAAAGAAGAATGTGGCATCAGACTTGGAGGAAGACTCATGTTATACAGACAATGCAACCTTGCTTGCAGAAAGTAAAGAAGACTTGAGGCACTTACTATAGACCAAATACTCCGGCCTTCACTAAGGGTCACATCTCTACATCAAGAAAACAATCCTGACCCCTGAACCAATAGATAACATCATGACGGATGGAGAAAAGATTGAAGTGGTCAATTATTTCATTTTCCTTATATTCACAATCAACACCTATGTAGCAGAAGAAATCAAAAGGCACGTTACACAGAGAAAATCAGCTGTCAAGGACCTCTTTAAAGTGCTAAAAAGAAAGGTGGTCACCTTAAAGACCAAGGTGTGCCTAATCTAAGCTATGGTATTTTTAATTACTTCCTACACATCGGAAAGTTAAACAATGGAAAAATAAGACTGAAGAAAATTGGATGTCTTTTAATTGTGATATTAGAGAAAAGTATTGCATATACCATAGCTTGACAAAAAACCCAAAAATCTGTCTTGGAGGAAATGCAACTGGGGTCGTTGTTTTTGTTAGGTTTCATTGAGTATGACCCTTAACAACCCTATGAGCAACAGATCTGACCCCTGTCCTGTTTTGTGTCAACCTCACACTTCCTGATACACTAGAGTCCATTGCAGCAGTTACTTTGTCAATCCATCCGGTTGAGGGTTTCTCTTTCACCAACCCTTCAACTTTCCAAGAATGATGTTCCTTTCCAAGTAACAACCTCTCCTAGCAACCTCTCCAATGCCCAAAGTACATGGGCAAAGCTTTATCATCTTTGCTTCCAAGGAACACTCTGGTTGAACTTCATCCAAGATTTGTTTGTTCTTTTACCCATCCATAGGATCTTCTGTGCTCTTCTCCAACACTGTAGCTCAAAGGCATCAATTCTGGTGAGCTCTGGTGGCCTAGGGGCAAGAAGCTGCACTGCAATCCCAGAGGTGTGTGGTTCAAATCCACCA
>NW_006399876.1:6136552-6153391 GCF_000299155.1 Elephantulus edwardii
AAGGAAGGAAGGAAGGAAGGAAGGAAGGAAGGAAGGAAGGAAGGAAGGAAGGAAAAGAGAAGAAAGAAGAGAAAGAAAGAAAGAGAGAGAGAGAGAGAGGGAGAACTGAAAAATGGAAAGGAGAAGCTCACAGGCATCATGGGCAAAATCCAGAGGACTCTCTTGAAGTAGAGATCACATCTCCCCTCTTAGGTGCAGGACAGTCTCTCAGCTACTCTTGGTCATGCAAGCAGGCCCTCCTCTCGGCTGTGCAGGCCCTCCTCTCGGCCGTGCAGGCCCCTTCTCAGTCTCCACCGCACAGGCTCCACTCAGCCCCTTGCTATAAGTCTTCTTCTTAGCAGAGTACGCTCCCTTTCAGCCATGTTGTTCTCTCTTCTTCCTACCTCTCTGCTACTGTCCTCTCCACTGTTAACATGGTCCAGCTCATGGCCAGTAAAGCACTTAGCTGACTCTTCCACTTGCCATCCTGGTGGTGAGTTTCCTTTGTCACCACCAACTTTGCTGCAGACCCCCTTCTGGGTTCCACGTTATCTTCACTGCTACAGCCTTGGCCTGTGTTACGGCTCTCTTAGGAGATCCCTTGCCTCCTCACTCTGTTTCTTCTCCTTCCTATTTTGCCATTTCTCCTTTCCAGAGCTTCTAGGGAGTTAGCTGCTTATACAAGTCAACTTGTTAATTTCCAGCCATAACCCTACAAGTAAGACCTGACCAGTTCCCCAGTGAACTAAATTTATTTAATTTGCAAAATATACAGTCACTTCAAGGAAACCTCCTGGTGCAGCCCATTAAACATTGAGCTGCTAATCATAAGGTTGGCAGTTGCAATCCACCAGCTGCTTTGCAGGAGAAAAATGAGGCAGTCTGCTTCCGTGCAGACTTGTGCAATGGTTAAATTGTACGTCATCAGGACCACGATCATCAGTGTTAAAGCAATTCTCTGTGCGCTGTAAATTCTAACCCCCATGATATTTAGGCGAGGATGGAATGCTCTGGGTGCTTGTCGCTTTCGTTTTCCCACAAATGGGTGTTGGCAGAGCAGACTTGCCAGATGAACTGGTGGTCTCTGGCCCAGAGTCTGCCAGCATTTGGGCGTGCCGGAATGGTAAAATACAGAAATGTCAGGCCACGCCTGCAAGGTAAGGGCGAGTGTATTGGGAGTCTTCGTGTAAGCTGGACACGGCCTCTGGCTTCTTGAGGAGAGGCACTTAACAGCAATAACACCAACACAGAGGGAGATCAGTTGGCCTAGTGGACAGAATCTACGTAGCCAAAGGTGGGTGACTTTTAATCCACAGCCCTTAGGCCTTGTTTTCCATTGTTTCTGTTCAAACATTCTTCTAGGTCGTATAACCCTGGTGTGTCCACTTGCCATACAGCAGTAACTTGTGGTTGCTGTGAAGCTAAACACTGTGACACTGATGTGTCAAATATGTTAACAGTTACCCATGGTGGACAGTGTTTGGTGGAGCTCCCTGAGTAAAACAAGCTTGGAAGCAGGAGTGGCATCCACTTCCGTAAATAGCTTGCCTCTGGAAACCCTATGAACCTGGAGAAAGGAGGAAAGTCACACAAGGGTAGAGGACTTTCATTCATAAGGTCGCTATGAGTCGCCTACGACTCAACGGCACTTAACAACAGCAACAACATGATATTTATGAGGCAGGATGAGAAGTGGTTCTGCAAAGACATAACCAACCTGATCTGATGAAGAGCAAGCCTCCATAAAAGTTTGCTCTGCATTGAAGTATTTGTGCCTCCTCTGACAAGGTGAGAGAGATTTGCATATACCTGCATGTGACTGGTAACCTCCAGAATTGACCCAGTCTTAGACCTCAACATCCTGCATCCAGTAGCAGTCTCTGGTGCCTGCAGTCTTGACACTCCTCAGACCCAGCAGCCTTCCCTCAGTCGTTTGGCTTTTGCTTGTCAGTGATTTGGAGTATGAGATGGGCTTCTCTCCTGAGGTCTGACCCCCAGGCCAGTGTTATGAGTACTCGCCAGGAGGCCACCAGAGCTCCCTTGTAAAGACGATACAAATTAAAAATAACTGTGTGCATTATAGACTGTATGCAGTAGGGATACGAAAAATAAATATGTGTAAACATACATTTTACTTCGAATCTGTAAGTAGAAATAAATAAGCAGAATGTAAGACATGTAAGCGGAAAAACTGAAGGGACAGAGAAAATAAGTACAGAGATGGTAAAAAAGAGAAAGACAGAGGCGACCCCAGGCCTTGCTAGAGGCACTGCCCAGCAGATTGGAAGTCTCTACCAAAGAGACCCTTGAGATTCCAGGCCATACACGCCTTGTTGCAACAAAAATTTGGTTCATGTCAAGACTTCTATGACCTCCAAGGTTCCTGAGATCACAAATCCCTCTCTGGACGAAGGACAGTTTTGTAGTCGCCGTTGCTGTTGCCAGAATGGAGAATTTTCTGCTGATGACCTCACTCACAAGACCATATTAGAATGACTGGATCACAGCCTTCAGCTCTGTAAGCAGACTCATACAAATGTGTGAGTTGAAAGATTCCATTCATACCAGCCCCACATCCCAAGACAAAAACACAGAGAACACTGTAGCCATTGTCATGCTATTACCTGGGCAGAGTGGACCAACACAGGTGATGGCAGGACAAGGAGGGTGCTGTCCTGAGCCTGCAGGGAGAAACTCGGGTCTGTAAGCAGGTGTTTCTGTCCATGAAACAAGACATTCTAAGATCCATCGTCACCCTGCACGGCCTCACCACTTGCATCTCTGGCCCTATGAACACCTGAGCCACCCTCCTATCTTCCCGTCTACTCACGCTGTTTTCTCCACTAGAGAAGTTTCTAGCCAACCATGCGTCTGACTACTTGACTTTTACCTGTGAGCACAGGCCTCAGCTCCTCCTTATCCCTGAGAAGGTCATGGCCCCCGTGCTCACACGACCCTGCTTGATTGTATGTGTTCAGTCTCTTGATCACAGGTACAGTCTCACGGGTATCTGAGTCATCCTTGGGATTCTGTCTGCCTTTCTTCTTGACGTTAGTTTTAGACTTTGGAGAACAGGACTCATTCATTATCCTGACCATACTAATTTGCCTCATTCTTTTCAAATAGATAACAACTTTACTTGGGCAATTTTTTTTTATTCGGTTCTTGGCATATTGGTGCCAGTGTAAACTGCAAAAACTAAGATTACTATTACATATTCACAAGCAAAACATAAATAGACATTGGAAATGTGTTAATAAGCCATCCACATTCTAAAGCAAGAATCAGAAGGAAATGTGTTGGTCCAGCGTTCAGGCTGGAGAAGGTCAACTTGAAGAGCATTGAGGGCAGATGGGAAGGAAATTGGAAGCTGCAGCTTGGAAATGTCTGATGATGGCATATCTCAGACTCAGTATGGTAATTACTAAAACTGGCCCAGTGACCAGCATTGCTAGGTTAGAGCGTAACTACGTGGTTGCTGTTGTTGTCGTTATGTGCTGTCGAATCGTTTGTGACTCATAGCGACCCTACGTACAACAGCCCTAAACCGTGCCAATCTCACTGCCTCCGACACACCCATCCCGATTACCCCAGTCACTGAATCAATCCACCTCATAGAGGGTCTTCCCCTCCTGCGCTGTCCCTCCACTCTGCCCAGCATGATGTCCCTCTCCAAAGACCTGTCTCTCCTCACAACATGTCCAAAGTATGTCAGGCGAAGCCCCAGAATCCTTGCCTCCAAGGAGCAGCCTGGTTTAACCCTCTCTAGGATGGATCTGTTTGTTTTCTTGGCAGTCCACGGTACATTCAATATTTCTGAGGCAGAGACAACAGCAGACCAAACAGTGTTTCACTGCAGTATGAATGAAATGACCTTGAACTTTTATAAGCAACTAGAAGAAAGAAGAAGGAAACTTGCTTTTTCTAGAGTTTCTGAGAGTTGAATGGTAGTAGGACACTGAGTCGGGAACGGGACTAAGGAAGATGAGTGGATGATTGTCTTGAGTGCCCTTCCTACAACTGCCCATCAGCTGGGGAGAGAAGCCCTGAAGACCCCCAGAGATGGAGCTGCCTCTCTGGAGACAGAACTGCTGTAGTATGGGGGTGGGGGGCCATGTCTTTTTTAGAGTAGTTGGTGGTAATCAGGGCCCAGAGGATAACAGTCACCAAAACGGACCCCTATCCAAAGCCTTTCTTGGTTTCTTCTATTTTAAAGACTATTTATGGGACAACCACCATCCAGTCCAGATTGTCCACTAAATTGCTTAGGTAAAAATGGAAAAGATCTCAGCCTGGGGTTTGCTACTCTAAGGAAAAGAATGTGTGCAGGGTTTTGTTTGTTTGTTGCAACACCGCATGGTCTGTATATAAATTAGATGAATTAAAGATTTGGCCCAGTAACAGGTCCCTGAATTTATCCCAACCTTCTCTCAGAGGATTCTGTAATCCTTTCACAAGATCCAAGTTGAGATGTTCAGCAAGACCAGTGATGAGAAATGCTAATAAACCACATGAGAATGTTCGTTTAATTGGATGAATGAAAGCCACTCAGGTTAATCTTAATAAATGTACTAAGGTAACTGAAGTAATTCAGGGGGAAAGGAAAGCCTAGCTGTATTTAGAAGTAGGATTACTGAAGCAATCCAGAGATACACAAATCTGAACATGAACTTGCATAAAGTTGCTATTGTCATTAACGTGCATTCTGTTACTATCTCTGCTTTAAATGTTCTCAGAAAACAGCACAAGCAGCACTGAGACTTGTAGGGTGATGTATATACCTAAGAGGCAGCTCTCAGCTAAACCACTGCAGTGTCTGTGCAGGCACAGTATTGCTTTGCTGAATCGTTATTACATAAAGGGAAGTGTACCTGTGTATGCATTTATTGTGAATATACATGCACATATTGTGTCGAAGGCAGGAGTCACAGCACAAGCAAGGCATGATGCCACTTTTCTTAAAAAATTCTTTTATTATTAATTTCAATGAAAATTTACAGAGACTTTGGATGTCCATTCATTCATTGTTGCACTTTTCTCCCCGCCCACCCCTCCCCCTCCAAGTACAGTACCCTCTTGGAAAAGTAAAAGAAAAATTCTTTCATTGTTTTACAAACCCTCCCCCAGATCCACTCCACTATGCAGCCTTTGCTCTAGACTCCTGTCATGACAAAAATGCCTAATCACATATCCCTTTTAAACAGTTTTCTCCCTCTTCTGTTTCAATGTAGTATACATTATTGAACCCATCTTTCTCAGTCTCCCCGCAACCCTGAGGTCAGTCCTGCTTTACAACAGTGGCACGATGCAATGTTTGTCCTTTTGTGACTGAGATACTTCACTCAGCATAATGTCCTTCATGGTCACCCATTTTGAATAATATTGCATGAGTTCCTTGTTTTTCAATGCAGTGTAGTATTCCGTTGTGTGAATATACCATAGCTTCTCTAGCCATTTGTTTGTTGGTGGGCACTTACATTGTTTCCAACTCCTTGCTATTGTGAACAAAGCCTCAATAAACATGGCTGTGCATATATCTGCTTGGATGTCATTTACGGTCTCTTTGGGGTATATTTCCTATAGTAGAATTGCTGGGTCAAATGATATCTCTATTTGCAACTTTTTGAGAAAATGCCATACCACCTTCCACAGTGGTTGCAACACAGAAGGAGAATTGATGCTTTTGAGCTTTGGTGTTGGAGAAGAGTGCTGAAGGTGCCATGGACTGCTAAGAGAACAGATTCATCCTAGAGAGGGTTAAACCTGGCTGTTCCTTGGAGGCAAGGATTCTGAGGCTTCGCCTGACATACTTTGGACATGTTGTAAGGAGAGACCGGTCTTTGGAGAGGGACATCATGCTTGGGAGGGTGGAGGGCAGGCGCAGGAGGGGAAGGCCCTCTGGGAGATGGATTGATTCAGTGACTGGGGCAATCGGGATGAGTGTGTCGGAGGCAATGAGATTGGCACAGGACAGAGCAGAGTTTAGAGCTGTTGTACATAGGGTCACTATGAGTCGCAAGCGACTCGACGGCACATAACAACAACAAGCTTGCTGTTCTGTACAATGCTACTTTTATTCTCAATAGTATAAAAGCTTTGTGGAAAATCTCTGCCTTAGATCACCTCTTCTCTGTAGTCTGCGTGAATCAGAATAAAGTGATGTCTAAAATTCCCTCAGCTCATTTTTCTTTTTTCCAACTGGCCACTGAACCCAAGAGTCTAGCTTGGGTTTCCCACCTCCAACGTGACGTCTGGCACTGTGAGCAGGGTTCAGTGAGTGAGATCCCAGGGTTTGGGAACGTCACTACGTGGCCACCCGCAAGATTGTAGCAACCGTTCTGATGCCCTGGCCATAATCCAAGGAGCGGGAGCATGTTCCCTATCAAGACCCTGGAGGGACTGGAGGCTTCAGTAGCAGCCAGTACCCCACCAAGAGGCGGTGGGTCAGGTATCTTGATTATTTCTTACCGTATTGAGGAAATGGCATGGTGAGGTTTTAGCAGCTTCTGCTAGTTGTGTCAAACCCAAGATGAGCTGGAGGTTCGGATACAGCTTTTGAAAGACAAGCAGGATGTACAGACTCCTCTTGCCTCAGGACTCCAACTCCCCCATTGCTGGGCAAGTCCTCTGTGAAGCAGCGTGTAGAATATAAACAATCCTCGGCTCCAGAGGGTGATTCCCATGGGCCACCTCTCCCCGGCCTGGCAGCAACCTAAACTCTAACAACCTGTGCTGCCGATAACTGTGGAAACTATCCAGGACCTGGCCAAACAACTGTGGCAATGGCCCAGAGAAAACATACTAGGCTGGTTGTTGCAACTGTGGATGGTAATTTAATCTCAGAGGACAGTTGAATGATGTCTCTAAAGAAAATAGCCCATTTGTCCTCTGACCATGCATCCCTCCCTTTGCCAACACGTCCAGGATAGTCAAAGATACATGGTGAATAACCAAGGTCATCTTTTGGTTATAAATTAGCTCATGAGTCTCTCACGCACAGTATGGGACTTGAGGGATTTGCCTGAAAACGTGAACAAGTTTACTTGCATGCAGTTGTTTCAAATAGCACAGGAGATGAGACGTTATGCCCTGAAGTCTCAATTACTGCCTACGCGTCCCCAGGCTGTGCAGTCGTATGAAGTGGGGTCTATGTGATAAATTAGTAGTGTACTTTCTTCTTCTGTTATGATGATCTTGTCTGTACTTAGCTGACTTAAAGCCACCATCTTTCTGGAGGAGATGAAAATTGTCTCAGAAACAGACAAAAAACTAGATCTGTTCAGCTTCTTACTTGGTGAATAGGTTTATGCAGAAAGATGCCATCATGCAGGCTACACTCTTGGTATAGGATTCTTCACTTCCTTTCTGTGTGAATTTCTTGTGACTGTTAGAATAGAGCTGACAGTTGAGATCTGCCCCCTAAGCAGACTATGGAATCCTATAGGGTGCAAGCTAAGTTCTAGTGATTAAGTTCTGGTAAGGAGTTGTGCTGCCAATCCAAAGGCATGAGGTTCAAGCCCACCAGCTGCTCTGTGGGAGAAAGATGGGCAATCTCTTCCTGTGCAATTTACTGTCTTTGGAAACCCACTGGAAGTTCAGGTCTGAGAGCTCCAACCAGATGGTACGTAACAACAATGAGGTATAGACTGTTAAGGCACTGAGCTGTTGTAACTGCCAAGGTGAGAACACAGATGGAGAATGGATTCCGCTGCCCACGAAAACCCAGCAGCCAGACAACCACTCCACCGCCCCCCCTTCCGCATATACAGGTTATTGCAGTCAGGACCTTGAGGACAAGACAGGTTGTCTTCCAAGCTTCCATCTTGGTCCAGAAGGTCACTCTGAGGTCTCTGTGATGGTCAGTCTGACTCATCTGCATGGAAGGAAAGGGAATCAGTGTCAATGTCTGCATTGTGTGGTCCAGGATGTTTCTGGGTCTACCCAAGTTATCTCCTTTGTAACTCTTCATTCAGGGTCTTTTAGCAACAGACCATGACCAGGAGGTTTCACACTCTCTCCACACTGCTGGATGGACCCAGCTTCCCTCTGGCACCAGACACACCAAAATGGATTTGAGGATGTTACAGTTATCCTTCAACAGTTATAAATAGTCTTCCAGCGTTGTTGTTGTTGAGTACAGCGGAGTCGGAACCAACCCACAGTTAACCCTCCAGAGGTTTTCAGAGGCAATTAAACACACGGGTGAAGGTTTTCTATCTTTCTCCTGTGGACCAGCTGGTGGATTTGAACCACATGCCTTCAAGATTGCAGCACAGCTTCTTAAACCAGGCCACCAGAGCTCCCTAAAAACTTCAGCTAAAGCTTTTAGCTTTACTTTTTATTATTCCTTACATCAAAAATAATTGTAACTTTTTACCAAATATTTCCTTTTTTTGTGGATTGATATTGTTTCCTTTAATTTTTAAGTATCAGTCAGTGTGTTCTTTTTGTTTTTTAAGACCCCAGGTTAAAAGAATATAGTTAGTGGCATCCCTCAATTTCACAGCACCTCCTCATTGTCAGTTCACTGGAACCCTCTCATTGAGGTCTTCCCCTTTTGCCTCAAGCCCAGCTTTCATCACTCTAATCCCATCAGCATCTGCTCTAACCTGACCTTAAACAGCTACTGTTGTTGGTAGTTGCTGTGGACTCAGCTTTAACTCATAGTTACCTAATGATTTCATGGTTTGGGTTGGGTTTTTGTGGGTTTTTTTGTAAAGTTGAATGATAGGGCATAGGTTTCTGACTTCCTCTCACTCTACAATGTGCAGAAGAATCCTTTTCAACATCAGCCGTTCAAGGCAGATTCCTGGGGGAAGCTGAGGGAAAGACCAGGCCTGCCTCCCCCTTCAACCTGCTACTGCTTGTCCCAGCCTTCTCTCCCATGGAATGCTGTGCTCCCCTGAGTTCATTCATACATGGAATCTGTTAAGCAATAGCTTAAAGTTCAGGTTAAGGAAATCTCAAGATATGTTCACAGGCATACCTTGTTCTGTTCCTCAGTTCCTCTGAGGGGACCTCTTCTTGGACTGGTCCCTCAGCTCCCGACATCACCACTATGAAGATCTCCACAGTAAGTTACAGGAAGCCAAATTTCACACTAAATATTCATAGAAAACCGAATGCTACTTCAGGTTGTGAGGAAGGCGGATACAAGCTGGAATTCACCCCGAAGCAGTAAAGCAATCCTTAAATGTTTACAGGGGTAGACACTAAGGCAAACCTTAAGTGCTTACAGGATTCTTGCATTGCCTTCTTCCTGAGTCAAGCAGAAGTTTTCAACAGAAAGAGCTCAGCTTCATTTGCCTTGAATTCTCTTTGTGATTTGCTCCCTGGCAATTTTCAGTAAGGACACCGGGAAGCTAAGGACCAGCGCTTCAGTTGTTCGAGAACTGTTCACCTCCTGCTTTACCTGTTTTGTCCTACATTCTTGGTGGCCTGTCTCATTATTAATACTTATTAATATATTTTACCCCCGTCTGCAACAGTAAGTGTCCCCGAGATGCTGTTTATATGGCTTTTTTAGTTCTGTTCTCAAATGCCAAGGTAACTGACCTTCACGTAGACCACCTGAAAGTAGGGAATTGGTGTCTTTTTCTCTTCTTTGCAGTGTTTAATGTGGAGCTTAAGGAGTTGAGAGCAGTGTTTGTAAGAGTCCAAACTCCATTTTTCTTCCTGACGTCTGGAAAGAAATGAAGCTTTGGGAGATGGTAGCAGCCTCAACAAGTGTCCGTTTACTGGCTTGTATAAATATTATGACTTCTAAGTTTATGTTTTATCTTCTTCCCTGGCTAGTAGCTATCCCTCTTCATCAGAAAAAATGTAACTATTTGCGTCTTTCCACCATCAACCAGCGCATTTGTAGAACTCTGGTGACTTGGGTGTTCCTTTGACACTGGAAGCTACGCCATTGATTTGTCAAATACTAATAAATCCAGCATGGTTGGAAGGTTTCTGTGAACTTCCAGGCTAAGAGTAGGAAGAAAGGACTGGTGATGAACTTCCAAAAACAATCACATTGAACTCTAGGGAATAAAGCAGAATATTATTTGAATGCACTTGAACATGTCAAGTCAATCATAAATCCAATGTTTCGCTGTTATTCATCAAGTCGTAAGTTAGAACTGACTTCCTGGCAACTAACAGCACTGTCCATCCTTAACTAACCAGAGTCCATCTTCAAATAATTTTATTGCAAATTGCACCCCATTTCAACACAATGTGTTCTCCAAGGGATAGAAATAAGCAAGTAAACAAATGAGCTCTGAGTTTCAGATGATGAGAACTACTAGAGTTCGTGACAACTGTAACGGAGAGTCTTCTATAAATGCCTCATAGATGATGCTGTATCACAAAAGGAAGAGTGCTGTCCAAAGTCCCTTCTAACGGGGACTCCCGTGGGCTCCAAGGAGACAGGTGTTGACCTGAGAATGCCCAGGATGTGATGATGGGGTTTGTTGTGAGGAGCCAGAGAAGTGAATATGGCAGGAATTTTTCTTAATAAGGAAAATATTAACACAGCTTGTGTGCAATCTAAGGTGTTTGTGGGAGGAGGGAAGTACAGGCTAGGGTTCCTTGAAGAGACAAAGAGCAGAAACAGTGCCCAACCAGGCGGGGCTCGTAAGGAACTGCGGCTTTCATCTGGAGAATCGGGCTGCCAGAAATAGACAGCTGGCATCACAAAGGTGGACAGAGGATGCTGTCCTTTTCCTGGTCTCATAGTGACAACAGAAAGGAAGTCAATTCCAAGAAGAAATGGAGTCTATTTGACAAAGACATTGCTTGCAAGAGGCTCATATCTAAAATTTGTAGAATATTCCAGGACCTCAGCAAAAAAATCCCCACAAAACAACCTCATCATAAAATGTGCAGAAGATATGAAGACTCTTCGCCAAAGAGGATGTTAAGATAATCAACAAACACATAAAGAAATGTTCAAGATCATTAAATGTTGTTGTTGTTGTTGTTGAGTACCACGGAGTCAGAACCAACCTTTAGCTAACAGGATGCAGGTTTTCAGACCCGGTAAATCACATGGGAGGATAGTGTCCGTCTTTCTCTAACAGAATAGCTGGTAGACCCAAACTACATGCCTTTGGGTTCTGAGTGCACCTCCTTACCACTGAGCCACCAGTGCCCCATCACTAGCTGCTGTTGTTGTTACTGTTAGGTCCCGTCAAGTCAAATACAACTCATAACAACCCTACGAACAACAGACCTGAAGGCCGTCCTATCCTGTCCGTCCTCATCAGCTCTGACACACTATTAGGGATGGAAATCACAACAACAATGAGATATCACCTCACCCCAGCAAGAACAGCAAAGTTCAAGAGGACAGCAAACAAATATTGCTGAAGATGTGGGGAGATTGGGACCCTTAAGCACAACTGGTGGTATTGTAAAATGGTACAACCACTAGGGAAGGCAGCCTGGCGTTTCCTCAAAAAGGTGAAAATAGAAATTCCATTTGATGTAGCTATTCCACTATTGGGAATATACTCTAAAGAAATCTAAGGTGCAACATGAAAAGATGTGTGTGTGTGTGTGTGTGTGTGTGTGTGTGTGTGTGTGTGTGAGAGAGAGAGAAGCAATAATATTGGCACAGGATAGAGCAGGGTTTAGGGTTGTTGTACACAGGGTGACTATGAGTCACAGGTGACTCAATGGCACCTAACAACAACAACAACTTATGTTTATTGCATCATTATTTATAATAGAAAAGAGATGAAGGCATCTTGAGTGTCCATCAACAAACAAATGGATAGAAAAACTGTGGCACATTCACACAATGTAATATGATGGCAGCACTAACAATAAAGAGCTCATACAACACTATATAACATGGGTGAGAATATAGGACATTATTATTTGTTATTGTTGTTGTTATGTGCCGTCGAGTCATCTGCAACTCATAGCGACCCTGTGTACAACAGCCCTAAACCCTGCCCTATCCTGTGCCGATCGCACTGTCTCTGACACACTTACCCCCGTTATCCCAGTCACTGAATAGTCCAAATGTGTTCTATTTTACATAGGGTTTGCAAAGGCCTGCTATTTTGGAAGTGGATGGCCATCTTTCTTCCTAGTTTGTCTTAATGTGAATGTTCAGATTTAGAAAAGAATCTGACGCTGAGTGGAATAACTCAGTTGCAAAAGGATAAATATTACATAAGATGATTATTATTATGGGGGAAGAATAGGAGTATAATTGATAGGCAGTGAACACTGTAATGGATTCGGGGAAGGAAAAATGAGTCTGAAATGAATAACTGGACAATACACGCATTGCAATTAACAATCTGAAACAAGACATGCATAACGGATTACGTGAGGGGATGGAGAGGGAGAAGGAGAAAGGAAGAAAAGAGAGAGAGAGAGAGAGAATAAAGGGTTTACCCACAGACAGAAACAACTGCAGATGGTTTGCAGGCAGGGATGGGAGGGGGAAGGAGCAGAGATTATCAAATGGATGGGTAAAGTGAAGGGAATTGTAAATAATGGTATTATACAATAACAATTACTATTATAAAATGAAATATATATGAGTGACTGAGTAAAAATAGATATAAAAAAAAACAGGGTCTAAAGGGAAAAAAAATCTCTGTTTCCAACAAAAATGAAGCCATGGATGGTGAGAATTCTTAATACAAATTGAGACTGTGCAGACCGTATCAAGACCGACGGCACAGGTCCTTTTTATGGTCCGGTGCCTCTGAAGCTGGGTGGAGTTTCTGCTGATGCCTGAGTCTCAGTCCCTCCTGAGTCGGAGCTGGACACACTCTCAGTACTCAGTAAGTGCTGAGTGGCACTAGGCTTAAAGCTTTACCGAAGAGTAAATAAGTCAGTAAAGAGGGTCACACCCACGTTTCTTTCTGACACATCCACCAGATTGAATAAGACACCATCATACCCCCAACATTGGCACTGCTCAGTGGTTGACCCTGGACTTGAGAGAGAAAGTGACAATCATCCCAACGGCTCTCATTGTCCAGACTGGATGGGAAGGAACCCCTGGGACAAGGCACCAGGGAGCATTCTCACCATGGCCGCTTAGCTCTCCCTTGAGCTGTTTCTTCCTAAGGGGAGTTCGGACCAGAAGAGTCTGCCTGTGGGAGGGCGGGGTGATTAATCATTAAGTTGTACGATTTGATGGAGGGAGTGAGGAAATTGGAAGAATTTGTTCTGACAAACAATGTATTAGAATTTTGTAAATAAACTAGTATAATTTTTTTCAAAAGTTAATTTAAAAAAAAAGTCTGCCCGTGCCATGCCTGGTGTCTTCGCCATGCTTGTCCGCGGCGTGCCTAACAGACTAACAGATGATGGACAAGCTGCCCAGCCCCGTGGGCCACGCCCTTATATGCTTTATGAAAGAAAGGCTTTGACCTTGACATTTTCTCCCCTCAGTGCTTCCTCTCACCTCTGGGGAAAGTGACTCTTGCTCACATGCCCTCCGGGGTAATCAATGAGGGCAAAGGCCTTGGGATAGTTAAAGGCGAAGGGACGTGACTGCCGCCCATGCTAGGAACAGGCTCCCTAGAGTCTCTGGAAGCACCTTGCTTCCTGCTCTGTGACGTGAGCGGATGAAATATGTTCTGGTCACCTGGGTGTTGCTTCTGGTGACTTAGATACTGGAGACCATGGAGTGGGGTATTAATAACGCCTCCTTCCCAAGACTGGGGTTAGATGGAGCTCATGGGCCCCTCTGGTGGTGGGATCTGTGTATGTTCTGCCTCTGGGACCGCACTCACTTCCTCTTGCCCTGGTCTTTCTGCCACAGCAGATGGAGGCCCTTTATATGCCAGGTGCTGAGCTAATGAGTCTTTTTTTTTCTCTTTACTGCTGGGAGGTGGTTTTGTCACCTGTTATTTAGGAAACAAGGGTTGGGATGCTTACCTGGACCCCAAGTGGCACTTTTTCAGAGCAGGGATACCGACTTGAGTTACCAAGCCTGTGGGTTCCTGCTGTGACCAACTGCTCTGAAGAGCCGGGGAGGCTCACCTTCTCCTGGGCGCTCCGTCCTCAGGGACGGTCCTGCTCTGACCCTTTGATCTTCAAGGAAATGTTGGTCTTTGAGCTGCTGCTGGAACCCAGCTCCAGTGCCTCCTGCCCGGGGCTTCTTCACTGCCCACATCTGTCAAGAGGAGCAGAGGATCTTTGCTCAACTCCCTCTGCAAAGGTGAAGGGGTATGTGGAGTATTTTAGCAGGGAGGGTTTACAAACGTCGGAGCATTCCCGTGGGGCTGAGGCTGTAATATCCCTGAGAACACAGCCTGCCAGGGGAGGGCAGGGTGCGGGAAAATGGAAGAGCTGGGGCCCAGAAGTGACTCCTTCACTGCAGCCCTCTTGGGAGAACCAGCATGAACAGCCACAGGTTGGAAGTCAGGGTGCGGGTGGAGAGCGGCTGTCCTGGGAAGGTCACTATAACCACGGCTGGTTAACCACGGATGGTGTTCTGCTGCAGGGCCAGCCAAATGATGGTGCTACTCACTACGGGTAGGATGGAGCATTGAACGGGTCTCAAGTTCATGGTCTGCCGCTTGCTCACTGGATAACCTTCCAGCTTGGGCCTCCTCCTAGAACCTCACTGAGGCGTTTCCTCCCTCCCTGGCTGGGTCAGAGCAGATCACATGTAACACACACACACCCCAGGGAGTGAAGGGAGGAAGTGGCAGTGTCCCCCTTCAGGCCTGGGAAGTAAGAGTCCAGGTGGGACTGAGTTCCCTTGAAAAAGGCACCCAAGGAGGCCGCACCACCTGGCGTCCAAGGCTCACGGCTGCACCTGAGCAGGTAGATGTCAGATGACTGACTCCCGACTGAGCAGTTAGGTCCCTGGGAGATGTGCCATCACCTTGCACAAAGCAAGATGACCCTTGTTCTAGCTTCTTCCACAACTCGGGCTGATGAGCTGAGAGTGATCGGGTCAGGTAAACCCAGGAGACATGAGGTCAACTACCAAGACCGCACGGTGAGGCCAGGAAGAGCCTGCCGCTCAGAGGCTCAGACAGCGTCCTGGCTGGTGGAACATCTGCTCACAGGAGTGCAGCACGTTCCAGCAGGACACGAAGGCCCCACATTAGGAGGCCCGCAAACCTCGCCCTGGGCCTTTCCTCCTCTGAGGCCATCACGGACACATCGAGCTGTATTCCCAAGTATGCTATGCTCTTCATGAAGCTCTGTGAGTCCTTCCAGCAAAGTTTCAGACCCAAGGACCAAGACTCCACAAGGGATTCAGTCTTGGTACTAGTTCGGATTACACAATGGTACAATCACACTGAAAGGAAGATTGATGTTTCCTCAAAAAGCTGAACATAGAAATTTCATATAACCCGGCTGTTCCACTGCTAGGAATATGTTGTTGATGTTGTTGCTGCTGTTGTTATGTGCTGGTGTGGCGTATCGCTTTCGACTCATAGCCAAGAGCACTGTCTCTGATACACCCATCCCGATTATCCCAGTCACAGAATCAATCCACCTCATAGAGGGTCTTCCCCTCCTGCGCCGTCCCTCCACCCTCCCAAGCATGATGTCCTTCTCCAAGGACCTGTCCCTCCTTACAACATGTCCAAAGTATGTCAGACGAAGCCTCAGAATCCTGGCCTCCAAGGAGCAGCCCAGCAGATTCCTACACCAACGTTCACAGCAGTGTTATTCATAATAGCAAGTACATGGAAACAACCCAAATGTCCATCAACAAATGACTGGATTGAGAATTGTTGTATAGTCACATGATGGGACACAGTGCAGCACTGAGGAGCAATGATTTAGAAAAATACCACGTAACATGGGAGAGGCTAGAGAGCGTTGTGCTGAGTGAACAAACTCACATTGTAAAACCAGAAGGATAACCGTAAGATGTGTGCGGCTATCCAAAGAGGGAAAGGGAGGGGGCAGGAGAGCTGGAGTGAGAAATCGCGGGGTCTTGGGGTGTAGTAGGTGGTGGGATGGGGTGATGGATTGAGGAAAGATCCAGTGGGGATCTGAAAAGGTGGGGTAATAGTGGGTCTAGATCCAAGGTGATTAATTTTGTAAGAAATAATGTATTAGAATTGGAAGTAGGTGTGGCATCCACTTCCTAAACAACATGCCTCTGGAAACTCTATGAACTTTGAGAAACAACGATAGTTATAAAAAGGTTTCAGGCCTTTTGTTCCTAGGGTCACTATGAATCATGCTCGACTTGAAGGCAATCAACAACAACAACAACAACTAGCTTATAGAGTTCACAGAAGGCAAAGGAGTAAATAACTCAGAGGGGATTAAGCCAGTGACAGTGTCAGAGAAGCCAGAAACCAGGCAACAAATTGCTCAGGCTTCCCCAGGCTTCCCAACAGAAGACAGTGTCTCTTGGAAGGCTCGAGAATGGAAAGGCCTGCCTCCAGGCTCCTGTAACTGTTGGCAGGACACATTCCTTGCACACTCTTGGTCTTAGACCCTCAGTGCCTTTGATCTCTGTGTCCAGAGGCCACCTTCAGTTCCTGCCACATGAACCCTGAAAACATGGCAGTTCGTGTTAATGTCAGTAAGGGGAGATGACCAAGGAGTTAGATGCATTAATGTGCTGGACCCTTACAATGGGGGCTCACGCTCTGTTCCCAGACCACCTGGACACCCGGGGTTTACCTTCCTGTCTGCCCTTTGTCAATGCCCCATCTGCTTGGCAATCGGCTCAACACCTTAAAGTAAGTAGGAAGGGTTGGCTTCAACTTTATTTTCCTCCGTCCTTAGAGAATTCATACCCAGACATTACAAGTATGGATTTATTTAACAGAACAGCAAGCAATAAATGCTGGCGAGGTTGTGGAGAAACTGAAACCCTTATTCACTGTTGGTGGGAGTGTAAAATGGTGCAACCCCTGT
>NW_006399876.1:6153976-6178955 GCF_000299155.1 Elephantulus edwardii
GGACAAATCTACAACAATGAATGAATGGAAATCCAAAGCCTCTGTAAATTTTCACTGAAATTAATAACAAATTTAAATTAAAAAAAAGAATTAAAAAAAAGTATGGATTTTTAATTGCAAAAAGAGAGTTTTTCAGAAATAATAATTTTGCAGTTATATGCATCTGTTTTTTTAAAATAAAATATCTATGTATTGGGCTTTATCATCCATTTCTTTGTTTTATAAAACCCCAAAACTAAGTAGCAGTAACAAAAGTATTTAGACAGAAACACATTCGCTGATTTCCCTCAGCTCACGCTATACTCAAAGTCCAGAGGGGCTGAGAGGAGTTTGTCCTGAGGGGCTGAGAGAAGCCTGTCCTGAGAGGCTGAGAGGAGTCTGTCCTGAGGGGCTGAGAGGAGTCTGTCCTGAGGGTCTGAGAGATGAGTCTGTCCCGAGAGGCCTCCGACAACCTGTCATGAGGGGACTGAGAGGAGGTCCTCCCCAGGAGGGCTGCACAGTCAGCTTGAGTCTGTCATTGGGGTGCTCGCTGCTCGTGTGACCACGAGATGCTGAGAGAGCTGACCTGCGCCAGAGAGGAGCAATGTGCCCTTTACTCTAGGCCTGGACACTTTGCTGACTTCCTTCTTGTTCTCATTTCAGAGTTGTCCTCTGTTACTCCTTTTAAAAACACTTCACTCTAAGTGTAATTTGTGAGTTCTGTGTGGCCATAGCTCCAGAAAAGTAAACCAACTGACTGTCAAGCCAAGTAGGGATTGCCTTAGGGGACGCAGCCGGTCTAAGATATGAGGCAGGAGTTACAAGGTCATTCCACCTCAGAACAATCATCTTTGTCCTGTTATTAGCGCTTATAAAGAATCTAGGTGACCTATGACAATACCCCAGTTCTTCCACAGTCAAATGCCCACACATTGTTCATAAAAGGCAGAGAAGTTCCTTCCAGTATTCTTTGCTTCCAGACAAAATCAGTCACACATCAACAGGTATATCACTTATTCCATGTCCTCTTGTGAATCAGTTTGAGCTTCTGACAGTTCCATCCATCTACAACTGCAATTTCTTTCTAAAACATCTTCAGTTAAAAAAATTGCAAGTATTTAAAAATGAGAAAACTTTTGAAGGGAAAGAGTGTGTTCTCCCCTGAGTACCGGGACTCCAGAGAGAAATCAGAAAATGTGTTCCTATCTACTCAAAACACTTTCTTATTGTTCCTTAGATTTTATTAAAAGTAGAAATTGAGTCTAAACCCTAATAAAAAGCTCTTTTACTTAGGGGGAAATAGATGTGGGTGTGTGGGTGTATGTGTGTCTGCAAAAATGACACATCCCAACAATTCCTTGTTATTCCAATTAGAGAATCTTATTGTTTGAGTCAGAGTAAAAATGTGGTTGGAATGACCCTGTTGTGAATACTTTAAGGTGTTGGACCCGGTTTTCATGCAGGTGGGTTAACAGAAGAGGCAGTTACACAAGAGACAGTGTATGAGAATCTGAGGTGGTCTGGAAACAGGATCTCAGCCTCCTGTGCAAGTCTTCAACAGGACACCTCCAGGCTCCAGGGTCCTCTGTACATGTTATCTTTAACATGAGCTTCCAGGCTTTAGGGTCCTATGTGGTAGAGAACTGAGGGTGATCTCTGAACAGCAATCACCAGTCAGAGAGTCTGCAAGGAACAGAGTCCTGCCCTCAGGCACGTGAGTATGGAGCAGGCTTCCTGGCTGGAGTCTCAGAGGAGACAGCATCTTCTGTTCGAGGCCTGAGGAACGTATATCAAGAGGAGTCCTTTTGGGCAGTCTGTGGCGTCTCTGGCACTGTCACCTCCTCGGTTTCCTGCTATCTCCTTGCCTCTTTGCTTTCAGTGAGTTCCATGAACTAGTACCAGGGCTGGATCCCTGGTACAGGGCTCGATCCGTGGGCCTAATCACTTGCTGGGAGAACTCACAGAACTTCATGTAGAGTAAACCATACTTCTGAATACAGTTCCAGGGCAGCCAGGAAGGACACAAAGAAGAGAGGTGCAGGGTGAGGCCTGGAAGGGTCCCATCTACCTGAGAGCAGACGTGCTCAGAAACTCCGTAGTTCTTTTCTTTTTTTCTTTTTTCCTATAATTATATTTTATTAATTTTCATAAACATTTACAGAGATTCTGGGCTTCCACTCATTCATTGCTGCACCACTCTCTCCACCCTCCTCCCAGTTTGTTCTTGTCCAAATGCCACAGTGCTTGTCAAAGCCAGTTCTGATTAATCTCCTTTGTCAGTGTATCCTTTGCCATTCCCTATCACTCCTCCCTGAGAGAGACTTCACCCTGAGTCATAAGGAAAAGGGGACGGCGTATTCTCTTAGCTACTTCCTGCTGAAAAGGGACGCTGTGGGTTTCAGGGTGAAGATCTTCTCTCACTACTCTAAAGGGCCCCTTTGGCAGTAGGAAACACATAGACTATTATGGAGATTGATTTTGGAATTCAGATGCACTCTTATTGATTGTGCTTGGCTGTACATGTACATATCCTTCAAGATGTATCATGGGGGTGAGAAACTCTGTAGTTCTGAGTCTCCAATTTACAGGCTCTCACTGGTCTTATTACGTGATCTTGGTGGACCTACCCTTTGCCTGTTGCAGAACCCCACTGTTCCCATCCCAGACCTTAGATTAAGGACTTTAGATTGTACGACTAGGTCCATGGATTTTCTGGAGCCTTCTAAGGAGAGCAGGGCGCTCCAGAATTCTGGAGGCTGTGCCTTGACCAAGGCCATAGGGAAGGAGATGGGGCTGCAGCAGGCAGTGGGGGTGCCCCTCCCTTCAGGAAGGACAGCTGGGAGGTTTGTTTACTTACATGAGGAGGCTGAGGGGAAGTGGAGCAGGCTGGGCGAGCTCTCAGGATAATTGCACTTGGACACTTAAAAGGAATTATGCACAAGGCTGTGGCTCTGGCTTCCATCACCTTATTTGGGGTGAACACAGGTTTCCTTCAAAGTAAGGGAGTGGTACTTGTCAGTGGGGAGATTATCCTCTGTCTGGGTTTGCAACTCTTGTCACTCGGTGCTCCCACCTGGGGGAAGGTGGCTGGTCTCCTCACAAGAGAGAGGCTTCTGCTGGCAACTTTTGGCCCTGAAGCCAGACTCCTGCAGGAACATAGGATCTGGAGCAGGCCCTGTTTGGAGTCACCCTCCACCCCACCCATGGCAGGTTGCCTTCCAATTCTGTCTCAGTTTCCCCACCTCCCAGGTAAGAGAGTCACAACCCAGGAGGTGCAGTGGGGAGGGAGTGGGCACCAGTAACAAAGCTCTGAGCACCTGCCAAACCCAGGCCCAGGATGAAGGACCAAATAGAAATCCTGACTGAAAAAAACTCTAATTGTTGTTAGGTGCTGTCAAGTCAAATATGACTCATGGTGACCCTGCGAATAACAGATACAAACGCTGGCCTGTCCTGTGCCGTCCTCACAATCTCTCGCACACTTGAGCCGTTGCTGCTGTCACTGTGTCCATCCCCCCGGTTGAGGCTCTTTCTCCTCTCTTGCTGTCCCTCAGCCTTCCCAGGCATGATGACCCTCTTCAAGATCTAGCTTCTAATAACACGCCCCAAGTGTCTGAGGTGACGCTTTTACCATCTTTACCCCCAAGGAGCACTCTGGCTGCACCTTCTCCAAGACATACTTGTTTTTTTGCAGTTCATGAGATATTCAGTCCTCTCGTCCAACACCACACGTCAAAGGCATCAATTCTCTGTCATCCTAATTCATTGTCTAGTTCTCATGTCAAGATTTCTGAGATGGTAAATATTTTGCTTCAACCTAGACATAATCCTCCGTATTCATAGGATTCTCCTATGTGTTGTAAAACCTAAACTCTATGATGTTTATGAGGCAGGATTTTAGAGGTGGATCTGTAATGATACGATCAGCCTGGTTTGATGAAGGGATGTTTTCTCAGGGGTGTGACTGTGTTGAACAGATGGTTGGACTCTGAAAAAAAATAAGATAATTTTGCCTGATTTTGCATCTTGCTCATGACCTCCAGAATCGATCCTGAAGTCTTTGCCCCTGACAATCTGACCTTAGATTGTCGTTCTCTGAAGCCAAGACTGCTGCAAGTTCCCAGCTTCTGGATGTTGCTGGCCAGTGGTTTGGACGTCCTAAGATGCTTCTCTCCTGCTGTCTGACCTCACACCAGGGCCTTGCCAGCCTCCACAATCACATGAGCCACTTCCTAGGAATGAATATCGCGGTCTCTATCTTTTTTCCTCTCTTTCCCTCTTTTTCTCACTCTCTATTACTCACTAGAAGAGATCTTAAAGTTTCCAACTTTGTCTTGAAAGGACACAAGATGGGATGAAGGGAGAAGGTAGTCCCTTTTACCTAGAATGGCAGAGTCTTCTTCCATGGCAGGTGAAGACGAAAGAGCTCAGGTGTAACTGAGTCCCCTAGGAGACTCACATGCCCCCTGCATCACTTCACCCCTGAGGTTCACTGGTGTGAACCTGATCAAATTGGACGACTGACCTTTAGTTGAAACTCCAGAAAGGTCCCTGTGAAATGAGTGATAACCTTTGATCCTTGCTCCAACTTCTCTCAAGCTGGACCACAGGTGGGGCCCTAAGGTAACAAGAAGTCATCCGCCAAGACCACATGGTACACGAATCAGAGCCTGTAACTCAGAAAGCAATCTGATTTCTGAGAACAGCCCTGAGGAGAGTGGCTCCCACCTCAGTCTTGCCTTGTGCCTCTCTTTCTTTGTGTCCTTCCTGGTTGCAATTGAGCTGAATTAACGAAGTTCTGCATGAAGTTCAGTGAGTCATTCCAGCAAATCATCAGACCAAATGAAACACCAACAACTCAGTAACAATAAGGAAATACTTTGAGAAGATAAGAGCACATTTTTAAAATCAATTTTAATGAACATTTACAGAGACTTTGGGTTTCCATTCATTCATTATTGCATTTTTCTCCCTGTCCACCCCTCCCCCCAATATGCTCTTCTCTTTGAAAAGCAAAAGAAAAAAATTCTTTCATTGTTATACAATCCCTTCTCCCCAGTGCACTCCACTATGCAGCCTTCATCCTGGACTCTTGTCATGATAATAATACCTAATCATATATCGCATTTAAACAGTTCTCTCCCTTGCCTGTTTCAATGCAGTATACATTATTTGTTCGCTCTTTCTCAGTCTCCCCTCAACCCCGATGTATTACAACAGTGGCACTATGTAGTATTTGTCAGTTTGTGACTGAGATATTTCACTCAGCATAATGTCCTCCAGGGTAATCTATTTTGAATAATATTTCATGAGTTCTTTGTTTTTTACTGCAGCATAGTATTCCATTGTTGGAATATACCAGAGCTTCTCTATCCATTCGTTTGTTGATGGGCACTTAGATTGTTTCCAACTTTTTGCTACTGTGAACAAAGCCACAATAAACATGGGTGTGCATATATCTGCTTGGGAGTCAGTTATGGTCTCTTTGGAGTATATTCCCAGTAGTGGAATTGCTGGGTCAAATGGCATCTCTATTTGCAACTTTTGGAGAAAGTGCCACATGGCCTTCCACAGTGGTTGCACCATTTTACACTCCCACCAACAGTGAATAAGGGTTCCACTTTCTCCACAACCTCACCAGTATTTATTGTTTGCTGCTCTGTTAAATTTTGCTATTCTTACTGGAGTGAGATGATATCACATAGTTGTTTTGATTTGCATCTCTCTTAGAGCTAGGGATTTTGAACATTTCTTCATGTGTCTGTTTGCCATCTGAATGTCTTCTTTGGTGAAGTGTCTGTTCAAAGAGCACATTTCTTTTTTTTACAGCCCTCTAGGCTCCACATTTGTTGTTGTTGTCGTTCTTGTGATGTTGAGATAGAACTGAAACCTGGCTGACCCTCCAGTGGGTTTTCAGAGGCTGTAAATCACACAGGAGGAGATTGCCCATCTTTCTCCTGTGAAGCAGCGGGTGGATTCGAACCTTTGGATTGGAGGCACGGCTCCTCACCAGTAGCCCACCAAAGCTCTCTGCTTCACTGGGAGATGGTCCCATTTTTTTCCCTACAGGTGTTTTATCATCTTTTAGAGTTTGCATTATTTTGCTGCAGATGGTTTAAGAGTGAATTAGATTTGTAGACCGATGGGACTGTCAGGTGTTCAAGCCAGATTCAGACGCTGTTGCTCTGCACTTTGAAGTCAGAACTGACTCACAGCTGATCTGCCAGCAGATATTCAGAGGCAGTCGATCACACAGGAGGACGTTGCCCACCTCTGTCCAGCAGAGCCTCTGGGGGAGTGGAACCACGTACCTCAGGGCTGGCAGTGCAGCTCCTTACCACTAAACCACCAGATCTGGATAAGAACATGTGATGAGGATAGCCTGACAATGTCAGATGCATCTCGTCTGAAAGCAGAGAATACTGGAAGCTTGTTTACCAAGATCTTTGCAATTACTTGCTATACTTCAGAGAGCTGGACAATGACTAAGGATGGCGGAACAAGAATTGGTGCCTTTGAGTTGTGGTGCTGGAGAAGAGTCTTGAACATACCGTGAACGGCCAAGAAAACAATTAGGTCTGTCCTCGAGAGGGTGAAACCAAGTTGCTCCTTGGAGGCTAAGATTTTGAAGCTCCATCTCACATATTTGGGGCATGTGGCCAGGAGGAACTGAGCATTGATTGGAGAAGGACATCATACTTGAAAGGTGGAAGGACAGCACAGGAGAGGAAGACCCCAGATGAGATGAATTGATTACAGTAACCGGGGCAATGAGGGTAGGTGTGTCAGAGTCAGCGATACTGGCTTAGGACAGGGCAGCCTTCAGAGCTGCTGTACAAAGGGTCACTATGAGTCGCAGGTGACTCGACAGCAGATAACAACAACAACAACAATATATATAGATGTGTGTGTGTGTGTGTGTGTGTGTGTGTGTGTGTGTGTGTGAAATAACTGGGATATTGTCAGAAATCACTTAGATTCCTTTGTATGTGTCCTAGGAACACCCCAAACCTGACTCATCTGAGGTGGAGTTACACTATATCACTCTGACACCAGTCACCCTCCCAACGCACTCCCTACTTCTCTAGCTGGTTTGATATTCTGTTGCTATGGCCACACAGAACTCACAAACAACACTTGCACTTCAGCACTTTTTACAAGAATTTACAAAGCACAACTCAGAAACAGGACCAAAGCCTATGTTTATTGCAGCATTTAATTCACTATTTGTAATAGTAAAAGAGTTGGAAACAACGCAAGCACCCGTCAGTGGACAAGTGGCTAAAGAAATGGTGGTACATTCACACAATAAAGTATTTTTTTTTAAGTATCACTAAAAAATAATCAAGAATTAACAAAATACTGCAGAACACAGAGAAAATTAGAATGAAATTATGCTGAGTGACACAAGTCAGTCATAAAAGGACAGTTGCAGTAAAAGACGATTGACATAAAAAATGAAGAAATTATTTACAACCAGAAAGAATCAATCTTGAAGAGTTAACAGAAATGAGAATCAAGGGAGGTGGGCCAGTATTAGGGGATAGGAGCAATAATGTCAGTCTAGAGACTAAGGTGCGCCTATTCCGGGTCATAGTATTTGCTATTACTTGCTATGCATCAGACAGCTGGACAATGACGCAGGATGACAGAAAGAGAATCAGTGCCTTTGAGTTGTGGTGTTAGAGAAGAGTATTGAATATGTACCATGGACTGCTAAGAGAACAAACAGATCTGTCCTGGAGAGGGTGAATCCTAGCTGCTTTTTGGAGGCAGGGATTCTGAAGCTCTGTCTGACATACTTTGGGCATGTTGTAAGGAGGGACCGTTCCTTGAAGAGGGACATAGTGCTTGGGAGGGTGGAGGGACAGTGCAGGAGGGGAAGACCCTGAATGAGATGGATTGACTCAGTGACTGGGTAGTGGGTAAAGGTGTGTCAGAGACAATGAGGTTGGCTCAAGATAGAGCTGGGTTCAGAGCTGTTGTGCACGGGATCTTTATGAGTCACAAGCAACACAGCTGCACATAACAATGGCCATAACATATAACAAATTCATCATAGATAAGATGGACATTGTTACAGTGTACCAGAAAGTAGGAACCAACCCATAGCCGACCCTCCAGTGAGTTTTCAGAAGCAGTTAATCACGTAGGAGGAGATTGCCCATCCTTCTCTCATGGACAGCTGTTGGCCTTGAACCGTGTGCCTTTGGGATTGCAGCCCAGCTTCTTGCCACTAGGTCATCAGAGCACAATATTACAGATGGACATCATATACATCTTTTTTAATAGAATAAGTACACCACCATAGTATTTTCATCTTTACTGTTTTGCTATAAATTGAGGGAGTTGGGTTTGAGGAAAAAGTAAATATTCTCATTAGGAAAAGGCACATCGACACCAAATATTTAAAAACAACAACAGAGTGAGCTCTCACACTGCACAGCATGTTTAAGTTCAGAGCATTTTCTCTTCCAGTAACTAAGAGAAGCGTCATAGTCGGTCACCAGGAAAGGTCCAGTGCTCCATACTCTCCAGTGTCCGGAGTGTGGTCACTCCAGGCCGGTCCCTGAGCAGTGGAGTCAAAATTTAGTCACTATAGAGAGTCTTCTTCAAGGAAAAGTAAAACTGTAAATCCAAAAGTAATTTACACAATGAATACTTACCTAGACTAATAAAACAAAAGACATGCTATATTTTAGCAAAGTAACAGATACCATTAACTTTACAAAATATTAACAATGCATCAAAAGAGAGAGCAGTTGGCCTAGCAGACAAAAAGCCATGCTCCCAAGCCAAAGGTGTGTGACTCTACTCCGCGGCCCTCAGCCTGCCTTTCATTGGTTTTGGTGAAACATTCTTCTAGGTCTTATAGCCCTGGTCTGTCCACTTGCTGTACAGAGGTAACTCATGGTTGCTGTGAAGCCGAACACTGTGACACTGATGAGTTAAATGTGAGAATGGTTACCCATGGTGGACAGTGTTTGGTGGAGCTCCCTGGTTGAAACAAGCTTGGAAGCAGGAGTGGCATCCACTTCCACAATAGCTTGCCTCTGGAAACCCTCTGAACCTGGAGAAAGACGAGAGTTATACAGGAAGTGTCCAGGACTTTCGTTCATAGGGTTGCTATGCATCACCTGCGACTCGATGGCACTTAACAACAACATATTTTTATTACTTGACTGTGTTTACAATAATTTTCTGCACTTTTATGCGTATGTAGTGTTCACATCACCGTAAGATTCAATTTGGCTATATTTACTGTTAGGTGAATAATAAGCAGTCTAGTGGGGTCCTGTTCAATGAATTCACTGAAAATACTTGTAGAAGGTAAATCCTGCAAATTTTATGGAGCCATTTTTCCCGTTTCTTGTCAACTCCAGAATTAGGTCTACAAACAAAAAGGCTGATAGGCTATGTTTTGCATGTTTCCATAAAAAATTTTTAAATCCCTTATTTTATTTTGTTTTTTACACTACACGCTGCATGCCCTACTACATTCCTAGGAGGTAAGAGCTTGTCTGCATTACGCTGAATTGTCCACAATTTACACTTCTGAGAACTAAAGAACAGAATTGTGAACTCGCTCTTGGCCCCAAGTGCGCTGTCCATGCACTCACAGCGTCAAGCACCCTGGGACTGAGGGCATGGAGCCATCTAGTGACAGCCTCCAGCCCTGTGCTTTCCCAGCGGGCAGGTGCACGGAGCCCAGGTGTAGCAGCAACAACGCTGGAGGCACATGTCCACCCCATAGTTAGGTCACTAGCATAAGCCTAACCGTCCAGGAAGTGAGTGTTAGCAGTAGAAATGGGCCCCAGTTACAGAACTTTCCCAGCTCCTTTTCTCCTGTGCAGGGTCTCCCAAAATCCATGATCTTGTCAATTCCCCCAGAATGAAGGTGGAAAGAGACAAGGTTGACATAAAAGTAGACGGTGACCATCATTTTGTAAATTGTATTTCCACGTACCTGTGTGAAGAGAATCCAAGACTCCTCTCCTTCTGTGTGTGTGAGGGGCCTGTGGTGAGCTCTTCTCACTTCTCCCTCCTGAGAAGTGTCCCTTGTCCCCAGTGCTCTGCATCAGATGGTCACTTTGTCACTGCCTGAGGTAAAGGACTGTCAATTTCTCCAGTCCACGAACTTTAGTGTCAAATGACAACAGTTGAACCCTCCCAATTTTCATTCCCTTGCTGTGTGACCTGGACAGAACGTTGGACCTCTCTTAGCCCTAGGGTCACAAGACAGGACACGGTGTCAGGGATGCTTATTAATTGGATGAATACTTATTAAGAAATTATAAAAAAAGAAATGCACGTCCTGGATGCTCCAAGAAATGCCTGAGATGCTTGACCAACAAACAGCCCTCTCCCCGTGTGACCCCCAGGGTCCACAATCTGGGACATGAGCCCTGAAAGCAGGGAGCCCAGGAAATTAGGAGAGCTTAGCACTCACCCAGGGAAGAGCCCCAGATAGTGCGTTCCAAGAGCCACCAGGATCTAAAGACCAGGAGTCCTTGTCACCGCCCACAGCACTCACCCCCAGGCCACTCGCCTGTGCTCAATGGGGTAACGTGACCAATGACCAGTGGGCTGTCCTCGTCCTTCCAAGTATTCGCTCTGTGTCTTGGCTGATCTGAAGTCACCATCTTTCTGGGGGAGATGGGAGTTGTCTCAGAAGGACCCCCAGAGAACAAGCTCGGGGTGCTCCACTCCCCCAAGGCTGAGTGGGTTTACGCAGGAGGATGCATCTTGCAGGCTAGTCTTGGAAGAAGAGTCTTTACTTCCTGTCTCTGGGTTCGCTGAGGAACAGAGCCGAAAACTGAGATCCGCCCTCTCTAAGCAGAACATGGGGTGCAAATTGTTAATGCATTTCAACTGCTCCCCAAAAGGATAGAATTTCCGGCTGATCCCCAAAGCCCCTGCAAAGAATGTCTGAGGATCAGCTTGTGAACAAGCACCCCCTGAAAGCCTTGTGGGCATCATTCTCCTCTGATGTTCAGGGGTCTCCTCAAATCAGTGGACTTGACAGAAACTGGTCCTGGTACCCAGAAGAGCTTCGCTCAAAAAAATCATCTCCACGTTGAGCCAAATGAAGATATCTGGGCCTATGTCCTGGGGGAGGTGGGCATTAGTGGTCACAGCAGGGAAGTGACTATACTGTGGCAGATCCAAAGCCACCCAGCAGCAGTCCACAAGGGCACCCAACAGGTGCAGGCTTGGCCGTAGCTCCTCGCAGGCTAATCCACGGTCAAGACCGTCTGGGAGGAAGCCACAGGGGCCTGGCTCACAGACCCATCTCTTCAGTAATTGTGGAGGGCGTCTCTTTGCTGCCCAACTCCGAGTCCTCCTGCCAGGCCCTGCTGAGTACAGTCCTCAGGGGGGCCCGCAAGCTGCCGCCCCTCCCTCTGCCCACCAGGAAGAGGATGAGGGGGTTGGCACTGCTGCTCAGGGACGAGGTGAACCGTGTCAGGTTTATAACCACATCGTCAGCACGGATGCCTGACCAGGACTGGAGGGTCCAGACGATGCCAAGGGGCAGAGAACGGACTATGAACACCAGGACCGAGACGAGGACAATCACAAACACCCTGGACGAGTGCTGGCACCACTGGGAGGGTCTCCTCTGGGTCTGGACAAGGAGGATCATAACGGGTGTGAAGATCCCCACAACGGGAAGAGTAATAAAGGGAAATAGTCTTTCAATGCCCTTCCAGAGAGACTCAGAATTGTATCTGTCGCCAGAGAAGGAGTAAAGGAGTGTGGTGGTCAGGAAGGCCAGCCCCCAGAGCAGGGTGCACACCACTGTGGACAGGGGCCTGCAGACCTTGCACCAGATGGGGAAGAGGACAGACAGGCAGCGCTGGACGCTGATCACAGTCAGCAGGCCCAGACTGGTGACGTAGAGGAAGCAAAACGCTACATGGACGACGAGGCCTGTCCGGCCCGTCAGAGTGATGAGCTCCCGGCTTGTTATCATGGCCAGGCCCAGGAGGAAGAGGAAGTCAGCCACCGCCAGTTCAGGACGTAGACCGAGAAGGGGTTCCTCTGCCCGCGGAAGCCCAGCAGCCAGATGACCACAGCGTTGCCCACCATCCCGCACACGCAGGTGAGCAGGGTCAGGACCTCGAGAACCAGACTGGACGTGTCCAGATCCCCCATCGCGGTAGCCAGTGGAGTCGGCTCCGGAGTCTCACTGTTTTTCACAGTCGACCTCACACCTGAGGAGGGAAGGTGGGCCCACCTGAGTGTCCGAGCTGCGTGAACTAGGCTGTTAGCGCACCTACCCGCCCCAGTGTTACCGCCTGTGTGTCTCTCCATCCAGGGTCTTTGAGAGCAGAAGGCCATGACCTTCCCACAGGCCTGGCTGCGCTCAGCCCCCAGCCCCCAGCCCCACCATGGCGGGTGTGAGATTGTTCTCGAGACCCTCATCATGCCAGAAGTACTCTTCTATTTTTTTTCTTTTTATTATTCCTCAAATCCTGAAGAACAGTGGGCTTTCCTCAAATGTTTCCATTTAATGCTGATTGATAGTAATTTTTCTTCTGTAATCATTAAATAGCCTTGTGTTTTGTTTTAAATATGATTAGATATTATTTACATGACAACAGTCCAGAATAAGAGCTGCATAGTAAAGTGGACTGGGGGTGGGAGGAGGGATTGGAGAACAATGAAAGGATTTTTTTTCTCAAAGAGAAAAGTAAACTGGATGGACAGGGAGGAAAATGTGCATCAATGAATTAATGAAAATTCAAGTTCTCTATAAACTTTCATTACAATATCAATTAAAAAAATTAGACCTCAAGTACAGACAGTAGAATAACACATCAAAAAATATTAGCAAAAGCATGTGTGCAGTGGAAAAGATTCAATGGACAGGGAAAGTCACAGGGCAGGTCGCCTGCAGGAGGCACCGAGCAGGACCAAGGGGGAGAGGGCGTTCCCAGCCAGGGCATTTGGACTGAAGAAGAGGAGGCGAATTTGGGCCACGCAGGTGAGAGGACTTTGCCGCTTCTTAGCCTCCTGGCCTCTCACTGACAACAGAGAAGGAACTCAGTTTTGGTCCCAAGAAAGGAAGGTTAGAGAAGAGAGGATTTCTGAGTCCTACAGAAATAAAACCATCAGCAGTGAGAATCCCTGATAGAAAATGCACAGACCCTGGCCAGGCCACACAGCTACTCTGGTGCCTCAGAAGACCTGGCTGGATTGGGCGCCACGGATGTCAATCATCCCTCGGTCAACCACACACACCCTTGGTACCCTCAGGAAGTACTAAGTGACCTTCCAGGCTTAATGCTCTGAAGGACAGCTCAGCTCCACTTTGAACTTGCCCTTCCCAAGGGATCAGAGGGCATGTACATGTGTACTTGCCCACACCCCGTAGTACTGACATCTGTGCAGATCTCTGGTGTGCCTGACAGATAGACTGAGAGAGGGCAGACACACTGGTGCCCTGTAGCTCTGCCCTTCCACCTGCTGGCACAGACCTCTCAGACAAAAGGTAAAAAACCTTGATGTTTGCTCCCCCATCACTCCCCACCCACCTCTGGGTAAATTCCTGACTCTTCCCATGAGCCTTTGGTGAGGGAGAAAACCTAAAAGATGACCCTTCCTTCATGCTGGGAATGGGTTACCTTGAGGGCTGACAAGGACCTCGCTTCCTGCTCTGTAACTTAAGGAGGGGGGTGGAAACTCAACACATATTCTAGTGCATGAGTGTTGCTGTCAAGGGGTCATAGAGGAAGGAGATGTCAGGGAACAGGGGGCATTAATGAGGTCCCCTAGCAGAGTTGACACTAAATGACACTAACATTCACCATCTCAAAGTGTTGTTTGTTGTTGTTGTTGTTAAATGCTGTCGAGTTGTAGATGACTCAGAGACCCTATGAACAAGACCTGAACACTTGTATAATTTTCATCCTTTCTCCAGGTTCATAGAGTTTCTGGAGACAAGCTGATTCGGAAGTGGATGCCACTCCTGCTTGCAAGCTTGTTTTAATCGGGGAGCTCCACCAAACACTGTCCACCATGGGTAACCATTATCGCATTAGACACATCAGGGTCACAGTGTTTAGCATCACAGCAACCACAAGTTACTGCTGTACAGCAATTGGACAGGTCAGTGCTATACCACTTAGCAGAATGTTTGACCAAAAGCAATTCAAACAAGGCCATTCCTGGGACCCTGCTGGCCTTACCCTGCACCGGTCTCTCCAGAACTAACCAAGACTGGACGTGTGTCAGGCACTTGACTAGAAGAAAGAGGGATGCCCTCCACCTGCGTTACCAAGCCCACAATGCACCTGCTGTGACCACCTGTTCTCTACCCACCGGAGACTCAGAGGACTCACCTTCCCTGTCCCCCATCCTCAGGGCCGTGTCCGTGCTCCACTGCTCCAGGCCACTTGGTCCTCAGGACGGTGTTAGCTGTCAGAGACTCTCCCTCCTGGGCCAGCACACTTCAGCCAGGGTCCTTCCTGCTCCCCGGCCAAGGCTACCCTGGACTTCTTCTCTACCCCTGAGCTGTCTCCAGGACCAGAGAATCTTTGTATGTCTCTCTCAGAGGAGTGGAAGGGGCACATGGGGTGTAATAGTAGGGAGATGGGGTGTAATAGCAGGGAGCGTGGATAAATGCAGAAACTTCCCAGGGGATGGGGGCTAATGGACCTGAGCCCACAGCCTGCCTGGGGACAGGGGGAGGCGGGGGGTGCAGAGAAATGGAGGCAGAGCCGGGGCCCCAGAGTGCCTGCCTCGTGCAGCCCTCATGGGAGAGCCAGGAAGTCTCTGTGCATTAGCAGGCAGGGGTTAGGGCATCAGGGGGAGGCTGGAAAGGAGCGGCCGTCTCCACCTAGGAAGCCATGATGGCCACCAGTAGTTGTGGATGGTCACTGGTGGTGGACAGGCATGAGGTACTGCTCCCTGGAGCAGGATAGAGCATGAGATGGGCCTCATTTCAAGTTCATGGTCTCTTTCTGGTTTTGTGAATAAAAACCCTGGTTAGGTCAAGGTCTTAGAGTCTTCACTGAGTAAGTAGCATCCCTCAGTGGTCCCCACATCTTCCTTGTAAGATTGGATGAGATTTCATAAACAATACTCCAGGGAACAAAGAAATGAGTCTGGTGTCATGGCTGTGTCCGCTTGCATGCGGAGAACTCAGGTCTGATGGAGGGCCCAAGGAGTAAGCCATCTCCGCTTGTCTTTAGAGGTCCACTGCTGTCCTGGCACATGTCGGCTGGCTGGCCTTGGCCGAGGCTTTGAAGAGTCCTCGTGAGAAAGGGCATGGGTGCATTAGGTCCTTGTTCTAGCTCCTTTCAAGCTGTTTACACCCTTAGGCTTAGGAGCAGGGACTGAAGAGACCAAGTGGGACCCGGAGGCGTGGTGAGGCAGTGCTTTAAGCAGTGGGCTGCGAAGGAAGAAGTCGGCTGTTGCCATCCACCAGCCACTTTGGGGGAGAAAGATGAGAAGAGAAAACAGAGTCTGCTTCTGTAAACACGTGTGTGGTAGTTAATGGTGGGTCGGGGCCAGGAGTGGATACAAGCCACATGCCTAATGGCTAAAGGGTCAAATGGCTAAATCAACTGTGGTACAGTCACGTAAAGGAGTATCATGATCTCTAAAAACAGCTGAGATTTGGCGGAATACCACACAGCTTGGTGGAAGTTAGAACAACTTTTGCTGGGTGGCAAATGTCACAGAAAAACATTAAATGACTGTTGTTGTTGTTGTTGTGGTTGTTGTGTGCCGTCGAGTGGCTTATGACTCATAGCAACCCTATGTACAACAGCCCTAAACCCTGCGCACTGTCTCCAACACTCCCATCCCAATTACCCCAGTCACTGAATCAACCCACCTCATAGAGGGCCTTCCCCTCCTGCGCTGTCCCTCCACCCTCCCAAGCATGATGTCCCTCTCCAAGGACCCGTCCATCCTTACAACATGTCCAAAGTATGTTAGACAAAGCCCCAGAATCCAATTAATATTAAAAGCCCAAGAAACCATTTCCACGCAGGAAGACTCAATCCTGGAGGGTTAAAAGAGAAGAGAAGGGAGGGGGAGGAACCAAGATAACTTTGCAAAGTGCCCAAAACATAGATGATAGCTAGTTAGATAGTACTGCAGTCCTGAAGGCTCCTGGTTCGAATCCACCAGCTGTTCTACAGGACAGGATTGAGTAATCTCCTCCCACGCGATTAACTGTCTCTGAAAACTCACCTGAGGGTCAGCTATTTGTGGATCTCACTCGGAGGCACGCAACAACACGGTGCATTAAGATAGCACAGCTGACTAGTATTTTAATCACTATTAATTTAGCAGTAAATTGAGGGGTGATTGGGATAGGGGAAACAAGTCAGTTCACATTGCTCAGCACTTTTGAGTGCAAAGCATTTTATTTTCTGTTAACTAAAAGGGGGAAAAGCATTCTGTTTACTCACTAGTGCAACACAGTGGATCTCTTGTAAAAACGTGGCTTCCGTCGGCCATTGTCTGTAATCTTCTCCAGCAGCCTCGACTCTGCCTGCCCTGCAGACACGTTGGCCCACCTACATCACCAACAGCCGCTGGAGCCAGTTCTTCTTCATGCAAATAGACGTGCTAGTCTACCCACGGGGAGCACTAGTGGCCTCTGGTAAGAAGCTGTGCTGCAATCCCAAAGGTAGGTGCTTCAAATCCACCAGCTGCTCCACAGGAAAGTAGACAATCTCTTCCTTTGTGATTAACTGCCCCTGAAAACCTACTGGAGGTCAGCTATGAGTCAGTTCCAACTCAGAGGCACACAACAGCCCTGACAACAAGTCTGTTCACAAGACTGGCTAGGCTCGCCGTTAAATTGAGCGGATTCAGTGGCAGAGAGTGGAATCTCCCTACCAGGAGAAGCAGCAGCAGAGAACGGACAGGCAAGTCCTCTGGGATCCGCAATTCCTGAGCTTGGGGTGGTATCCTAGAAGCTGTGTGGACTCAGGGTTTGTGTTTTGCTGTGAAATGAGAAGCTCTTTGCAGTGAGGGGTTGGATCTCGCTGTTAACCTGAAATATAGCCTGTTAGGGAATGTATGTGAAAGGTTATCTGACCTGAGGGATCGTATCTTGCTGTTAATCTGAATTATAGCTGGTTAACTTCCCTAATACACCCCATAACCTTGAATATGGTTCTGTCAAGTCTATGTGGTCCTTGCACCAGATTTTTTAACTTTATAAGTAGGTGCAAGAGTGTGAGAAGACATGTCTGATTTCAGGAGGATTAGTTTTGTGTTGTGGACGTCATTGATGGGGCAGTTCCCCCTCTTGGAGTTAGCAGAGGTCAGACTCAATTGTTCCCATGTTGTCCTTGCTCTGATTACAACAGGATAACTGTGGTATTCTCCAGTGTCCAGGTGCTGCCCGTTCGGGTCGAGCCCTGAGTAGTGGGGACAGAGAATGTACATTACTGAGGTTCTTCTTAAGGGAAAAATAAAATTGCAAATGCAAAGTAATTAAAAGGATGAATGTTTACTGAGAGATAAAAAAGAAAGTATTCCTTCTACCAAGAAAACAGATACCATTAATGTTTTAACATGTTTGTAATGTTGTATTTTTCCTAATTAACTGCTTAACAAGCCTTAACAATATTTTTTCCTGTATCTTTGTTTTTATGTTAACTGCTCATATTTGTTTTTATTTATCTTAGAATAACAGGTAATGTGGCGTGGTCAATGGATTGATCAAAAATATTCATGGTCAGAAGCTAATCACACAAGTGTATATGATGCCATTTTTTTTTCTCCTTTTTTAAATTAATTTTAATTAAAGTTTACAGAGACTTAGGGTTTCCATTAATTCATTGTTGCACTTTTCTCCCTGCCCACCCCCTCCCCCCATTCACTCTTCTCCTTGAAATGTAAAAGAAAAACTCTTTCATTGTTATGCAATCGCTCCCCCAAGTCCACTCCACTATGCAGCCTTCATTCTGAACTCCTGTCATGACAATAATACCTAATCACATATCCCTTTTAGACAGTTCTCTCCCTCATCTGTTTCAATGCAGTATACATCCTTTATCCCTCCTTTTCCGTCTTCTCTCAACCCCGATGTCAGTCCTGTTTTACAACAGTGTCCCTATGCAATATTTATCCTTTTGTGATTGAGATATTTCACTCAGCATAATGTCCTCCAGGGTCATCCTTTTTGCATAATATTTCATGAGTTCCCTGTTTTTCCATGATGCCATTTTTATAGTTTCTAGTCAGCCTGAGATTTATGCCTACAAAACAGGAAGGCTGACAGGCTGTGTTTTGTCCATTTGTACACTATTAAAAAAATAGTTCTTTTTTTTACTCTCCGTGTGGAATGTGCTAAGACAGGAAGTGAGATTTCTGTATAGACGCCCTCAGTGAGGCCCGGTTGTCCACAATGCACACATCTGAGGATTAGAAGAAGTCTTCATTGCCTGGTTTCTGACTCCAGCACTTTGAGGTTTGTTCTTGTTCTCTTGTGAACTAGTCATACACTGCGGAGACCAGCCCTCTAGGCCTTAGGACAGGTTCATATTCTGTGACGTCTCTCACTTCTCCCCTGGGCCAGTGGACTGACCCAGGGGACAGTGGGAGTGTTTCTGGAAGCCACTCCTATAGTGAGATGACCAAGAGCCTAACCACACAGGCGTGTGAACTACAGAAATGGGTCTCCCTTCACCCCGTTACAGGAACCCGTAACCCCAGACAGTGATCCTCAGCCAAGTTCACCCAAACCTGTAATCACGCCAGTGCCACCCCAACTAAGGTGGCGTGAGGTGGAGAAGCAGGTACAGGGATCCTCATTTTGTAAGTGTGGACGGTGTCCAGGGCTCCACTCCTGTGTTCTACTGTGACCTCTTCTCCTTAAGAAAAAAAAAAGTTCCTTTATCCCCACTCTCTGCATCAGATAGTGGTGTTGTCACTGCCCCGGGTAGAAGTTGACCTCCAGCACACGGACTAGACAGCCTAATTATAAAGGCTGATTCCTAGCTGTCTATCCCAAAGGTGCACCCAGGACAAAAGAGTTGACCTCTCTGAGCCCCAGGGTCACAAGCATGACACAGGTGTCAATATATTATTAATCAAATAAGCGCTTACTGAGATATTATAAAGAACGTCCAAGCCTACCAGACCCGTGAAATGACTGACCGAGAGACCCTCCCACACGCCCCCTCCAGGACACACAGCCTAGGACCTGAGCTCTGAACACAAAACCAGACGCACGAGGACACTGGAGGAACTCAGTCTATTTTCTCCTTCTAGCATCCTGACAGCCCCCTCAGGGCATCAACACCAAGGGAAGCGCCCAGGAAAGTAGGTTCCCAGGAACCCTGGACCCTCCTAATGCATAGCAATCCCTGCTACTACCCAGCGCCCTCATCCCTGGGCCACACGACCGTATGCAATGGAGAATCCCGTGCTTGGTGACTAGCATGCTTCCTTCTGCTTTGTGAATAACTGATCTGTTTCTCAGATGAGCAGAACACGGAGTGTTTCTGAGATGCAAAGGGTTAAAGCGCTCAGTTGTTCCCTTAAAGGATAGAGTTTCACGTTCACCCAGATCTGCTTCAGAATGCCTGGGGAGCAAGTTCTGAACAGTCGGGCCCAGAAAACCCTGTGAGCCCAGTTCCACTGTGACACTCAGAGGGTCTCCCCACATCACAGCTGACCTAACAGCAACTGGTCCGTCTCAGGGTTGTGTGGTTGTGTGGTCATTATGTACCATCGAGTCAGACCCTGCAGCAGGTTTTGAGAGGCTGTAAATCGTCCGAGAGGAGATAGCCATCTTTCTCCCTTGGGTTTGAACCGTGAGCCTTTGGGTTGGCAGCACAACTCCTTACCACGAGGCCACCAGAGTTCCCTCATCTCAGGGTTAAACCTCGATATATTGTCCCTGGACCATGGTGGTCTCACCTTGTCCCTGCCCTTCGGGCAAAACTGAGTGTGTGCCAAGCACTTGACCAGGAGAAACAGTCTTCTCTGATGTTAGGAGGGGGCTTTTGTCACCTGCGACCTTTGGAAGACAAGGGTTCAGGAAGATCAGGACACCTACTTAGTTCTCCAGGTTGCATCTGGCAGAGTGGGGACACACACCTGAGTCACCAAACCCAGCATGAACCTGCTGTGACCACCTGTTCTCTATCTGCAGGGGACACAGACACAGAGGACTCACCTTCCAGGTTCTCCATTGTTGGGGAGACGTTCACGCTCCGCTGCTCCGGGTCACCTGGTCTCAGGGCGGTGTTAGCGTCTAACAGGTGTTGGAGACTCTCCCTCCTGGGCCAGCACAGGTCAGCCCGGGTCCTTCCTACTCCCCGGCCAAGGCTGCCTTGGGCTTCTTCTCTACCCCTGAGCTCTGGCTCCAGGACCAGAGAATCTTTGTATGTCTCTCTCAGAGAAGTGGAAGGGGCACGTGGGGTGTAATAGCAGGGAGCGTAGATAAATGCAGAAGCCTCCCAGGGAGGTGGGGGCTAATGGACCTGAGCCCACAGCCTGCCTGGAGATGGGGGGGGGCAGAGAAATGGAGGTGAAACCTGGGGCCCAGACGCACATTCTTTGTGCAGCCCTCCAGGAAGAGCTAAGGACACCACAGAACATTAGAAAACAGGGATTGGGGACTCAGGGAGGCGCAGGAGAGGAAAGGGCTATCTGAGCCTCGGAAGCCATGCTGACCACCCCTCAGTGACCACACGGATGGTGGTCACTGGTGGACATGACAGATGAAGATACCGCTCACTGGAGGGTTGAATGGAGCATTGAAAGGGTTATATTTAAAGTTTGAGCTCTTTCTCTTACTTAGGGTATAACCCCCAGATTCAGGCACCTTTCTGAGCCTCGCAGTCCTTCACCCCACACTGACCTCTTCCAATCCGTCATAGTAGAGATGAGATTACCCATAAGATACACAGAGGAGCAAAGAGAAAGATTAGTCCTGTCTGACTGATGGTCTGTTCCCCAGAATGACTGTGTCCACTTCCCTGCCAGGCAATAAAGAGCCCGGGTGTCGTGGGGTGGAGTACCTGTGAGAAGAGTCAGACCTCCTCTTCCCCCCGCGGAGCCTAAAGACACCTGGCTGCACCTGACATACGAGGGAAGAGGCCCTTGGCTGAGGCTCCAGGAAGGTCCTTGTGAGATGTGGAATCACCGTGCAGAAAGCCATCGAGCCATTGTTCTGAGGACTTGCAGCTGGACCACAGCTCGGGTTAAGGAGCAGCGATGGACCAGAAGGTGTGGAGCCAAGAAGTGTGACGCCACCTACAACGACCACAGGGTGAGGCCAATTAGAACCTGTAACTCAGGCTCCTGGGGCTTCCTGGGCGGCAGAACATCTGCTCTCAGGAGGGTGGCACACGTCCTTTGTGCAGGAAAAACTCTGCATTAGGTGAGTTCTGGTGGCCTAGTGGCAAGAAGCTGCACTGCAATCCCAGAGGTGTGCAGTTCAAATTCACCAGATGCTCTGCTGGAGAAGGAGGGACAATCGCCTCCTGTACCAGTCAGATCTGATTTGATGGTTGTTGTTGTTGTTGTTGTTTAATGCCGTCGAGTTGTAGACGACTCATAGGGACCCTACAAACGAACAGCCTGAGCACTGTTCGTACATAGAGTTTCCGGAGGCAAGCTATTTCGGAAGTGGATGCCGCTCCTGCTTCCAGGCTTGATTTAGTCGGGAAGCTCCAGCCAACACTGTCCACCATGGGTGCCCATTACCACGATTGGCACACCACTGTCACAGGCTTCAGCATCACAGCAACCACGAGTTACCTCTGTACAGCAACGCACAGACCAGTGCTATACCACCTAGAAGAATGTTTGACAGGAAGACAATTTGAACCTGCCCTCGGCCAGGTACACACGCAAAAATAATAACTTTTTAAAAAAAATTTAAAAAACAACCCCAGCTCAGGGCTGCCTGAGCCTCGGAAGCCACGGGTTAGAAGCCCCCTCAGACCCCCCCCCCTTCTGTATCTCCGCCTTTGCTTCCCTCCGGGCTGTCACGGAGATGGATTGTTCTGTGTACTATGCTCTGGGTGACGTTCTGTGAGTCAAATTATCTGACCCAAGAATCAGAGCTCAACTAGGGATCTAGTCTTGGTACTCGCTCCTGGAGCTCAGAGAAGGCAGAGGGGCAAAGAACTACACAAGCCTGAGAAGACGGCCATGTCCGAGGAAGCCTAAACCTGACAGCAACCAAGGACTCACCCAGAATTCACTTCCAAGGCCTCTGAACAGAGGGTGGTGTCTCTGCTGGAGACTCAACAAAGGAAGAGTTTTCCCACGCTCACGTGGCTCTTGGCAGGACACTGTCTCTTCCACATTTTGGGCCTGATAACTGTTGATCAGAAAGTTCCCTCCGTTCCTGCCACATGGACCTCTAAACGTGGGAGCTCACATTAAACCAGCAAAGGAGAGATTCAGAAGCTACAACGCATTGAGTTGTGCTGGACACTTGCATTGCAGGCTCACATGCTGTTCCCAGAACACCCTGGACCCTCAGCGCTGTGGTTATTGCCCTGTCTCCCCTTTGTTGGTGACCCCCAGTTGGTTTTCAGAGGCAGGAAATATGTGGAAAGAGATTGCCCATCCTTACCCGAGCAGCAGCTGGTGTATTCAAACCATGTGCCTTTGGAATTGCAGCGCAGCTTCTTACCACTAGTTGTTCTTGTTATGTGCCATCAAGTCACCTGCAACTCCTAGCAACCCAGTGTACAATCACTCTGAACCCTGCCCTGTCCCGAGCCAGTCTCACTGACTCACACACACAGACCCCCATTACCCCAGTCACTGTATCAATCCATCTCATCCTGGGTCTTCCTCTACTGCGCTGTCCCTCCATCCTTCCATGCATGATGTCCTTCTCCAAGGATTGGTCCCTCCTGGCCATATGCCCAAAGTATGTGAGATGGAGCTTCAAAATCTTTTCCTCCAAGAAGAAACTTGATTTCACCTTCTCCAGGACAGACCTATTTGTTTTCTCAGCAGTCCACAGTATGTTCAAGACTCTTCCCCAGCACCACAATTCAAAGGCATCGATTCTTCTTGTCATCCTTAGTTATTGTCCAGCTCTTTGATGTATAGCAATCAATTGAGAAGGCCATGGCCTGGATCAGGCATACCTTAGTCCCTACACTGACATCCTTACTCTTTAGCACTTTGGAGAGGTCCCTGACGGTGGTAAAGATTGCTTACCACCAGGACACAGAATAAGGATCATGGCAGCTGATGTTGGATGAATCTTGTCTGAAGTGGAAAATAACAGAAGAGTGTTTACTTACCTTTAATTAACTGAAAGATATAAATTTTAGACTGGTCCATCTTCAGTGTAAAAGAGAATAACGTCACAAGTTGACCTGAAGGAAACATAAACTATTAGCTGACATCTCAGACCACAGGACCCTGAAAAAGGATAAAGGAAGAAGGGGGCAGGAGGACAGGGGATTGTGACAGGAGATAAGACTTAAGCAACATGTGGGAAAGAATGTACGTCTTGTAGAACTTAACTAATGACGAATCAGAGGAGAGATCTGTAAGCTTGGAGATAAACTCCAGAGGCTGCGGAAGGCACACCAGCCTGCGTGTCTGTCTGGGCATGGGCACCTGATTTTGCAAACTGCTTATCAACGCTTTACACTCACTAAACTGAGTTTGGATTGGATTTCTCGAACGCCTGTCAGGCCAAAACTCTGGATAATATTGGCAAACTCGTACAGGGTAAGGTGGTTGAAGGCACTGTCCCCAGCTTGAGAAGCAGCCCTGGTCCTAGGATCATATCCACCCACAAGTTGCCAAAAGGATCTGAGACAGTGCCCTGGACACTGACGGCATTTTTCACATTAACGGTGGCTTTTACTGTGTAGAAGAGTTGGGGTATCGTCAGAAATTGCTTACAGACCTTATCTGAAGGTGATTCTTCCAAGGTGAAAATGCACTCCAAGTCCTTCATCATTTAAGAAGCCAGCCCCCGCCTGCCTTCTCACCCACTCCGAGGCACTCCCTAGTTCTCTAGCTGCCTCGATTTCTGTTGCTCTGGCCACTCAGAGCTCACAGATTATACCTACAGTGAAGTGGTCTTTTAAAGAAGTAACCAGAGACCTAGAAATAACTCCAAATCTGAACACTCAGCGTGTTTGCAAAGACTGGAGGGGTCCCGGAGCCCAGAACGTCCCTCCTCATGGGTTAGTGTCTGTGTCCAGGCCAAGGATGGAAGGACAGTGGTCCTGAAGGAGGGGCAGCAGCGGAAAAATGTCCATTCCACATTCACCTTGGTCCCATCCTCATTTCCAGGATCTGAGCACTCTATCAGCAACTTTTCTGTAACTTTTTCTTATCATTTGGGTGAATGTTTATGGAGTAAATAGAATTCTTTTTTCCCATTCACCAATTCACGCATGTTACGCTCTGTAATTTCCGTCCCACCGTGTAACCGCTCTTTTCCCACCTCTTCTGGGTCCCCGCCTCCATCCGTCCTTCTCCCCTACTCCTCCTGCCTTCTGAGCTTTGACCCTGGGGGAATGCAGTTCTCTGATCCCATGTCATTGTTCCAGGGGTGGGTGTCTCCTTGGTGTTAGTGCTTGCCTTGGACGCCTGTCCAATGTCAGGTTGAAAGTTGAGCCCTGGGGCTGATTTCAGATCTTGGCTTGAAGGGTGAATCCGATCCAGTCCTGGGGTCCCAACAGGTTCTATCAGATCATAAGGCTGGTCTTTTTAGGATTTTGAGTTTCTCTCCACACTTTCCTTCCACCCTACCTGAGACCTACTGTGTTTTCTCTCAGAGCAACTGCTGGTGGTGGTAGATGGGTTCCGGCAAGGGCTTTTGGTGACGACTGTGGCTGTTCGCTCCCCTGTGCTTAGATTTTTTTTTTTTAAAGATACAGTGAATTGTTTTAAATTTAGGAATAAAATAACAATTTACAGGAAAACATCAAAGAAAATTCATAAACCTCATCAAAATGAAAATTAGAAAAATCATGAAGACTTATTAGGTGCTGGCAAGTCAACACAAACCAGGAGGAACATTGTA
>NW_006399876.1:6179198-6207779 GCF_000299155.1 Elephantulus edwardii
CCCCAGTTCACTCCTCTCCTTAAAAAGCAAAAGACAAACTCCTTCATTGGCACGCAATCCCCCCCACCTGTGCTTAGATGATCTTTGCTCTTCTTTGCTCCAAATGGGAAAGAAGCCAGCAGGTGCATCTTTGATGGCTTCTCCTTAGCTTTTAAGGTCCCAGTTGCCAACCACCATGATAGGACGTAGACCATTGTCTCTGTGGACCTTACCACACTGGGGACAAGCTTTCTCTGTCGTGTTAACTCATCAGAGAACCCCAGCCCTACGGAGCTCTGGGTCATGCAAACACATAACACCTTCAGCTGGTGACTGAAAGGTTTGAGGTTCAGATCTAGCCACAGGCACCTCTACCCCTGACACGCTGGACAATGAGACCCAGCTGATCCCCATTCTGCCATCACCTGGGGTCCTTTGTGAGTTGGAGTTAACTCCACGGTAGTTGGTTTCAGAACAGTGTCTGCCACACCGTAGGCGCCCAGCGTGCAGGGTAGACTATTCCCATCACACCAGCCCCAACTCCTGAGACAAACACACAGAAGCTGGTGGTGTCGTCATCACAGCTACTGCCGCCCGGGAGAGCAACCCAACAGAGGTGACCACAGGACAAGGAGGACGTGCCCCTGGGTCTAGGAGGCCCCCTCGGGTCTGCAAGCATGGCAACTGTCCGGGATCCAGACCAGCCCCAGATCCCTCGTCTCCCCTGCCCTCTCTGCTTCACCCCCTGCCTCCTTTGCCCACGGACCCCGCGCCACCCTCCTAGCTGCTGTCAGCTCACCTGTCTCCCTCCATCTGTGCACCAGCTCTTCACAGCTGTGCCCAATCTCTGATCTCTCGGACAGGGGACTCGATCCCTTGTGCTCCGGTGACCCTGCCTGGCACGTGGGGTTGGGGGGTGGATTTCTCACAGGTCTGGAAGCCCAGGCATCTGGATCTTCTTTGGGTTCGTGTCTGCCTCCCCTCTGACACCAGGTATGAAGAAGAGTCAGGACAGGGACCTGTCAGTGTCGTTCATCAGCTGAGCACAGAAACTGGCACCTAGTGGGGGCCCACCTGCATTTGTGGCTGCACCGCGATGGGTGGAACTCTCGGCTGTTTGGAGAGAGGCTGGCCGCCTGGACCATGTCCCCTCTGTAAAGAGTGGCCGTTAGCCCCAGGAGGAAGGACCTCTTCTGGGGAAGAGACGTGGCTGCTGCCCAGGATCCCTGCAGGAGAGGGCCATGGCCAATGTCCTGAGGAGGAGGCCAGTGTGCAGGACCCCTGGGTCAGTATGAGGCCATGGCAGGGGACAGTTAAGAATAAAGTTCCTTGCTTTTTCTTTAATTGATATTTTAATGAAAGTTTATAGGGAAGTTGGATTTTCATTCATTCATTGTTGCACATTTTCCTCCCTGTTCACCCACCCCCAGTTCACTTTTCTCTTTGAAAAAACATTTCATTGTTGTACAGTTCCCCCCGCCTCCCCTCCCCCGTTCACTTTACTCTGTAGCTCTTACTCTGTACTGTTGTCATGCAAATAATACCTAATCATAAATTCCTTTTAAGCAGTTCTCTCCCTCGTCTGTTTCCATGCAGTGTACATTATTTATCCCATCTTTTCCTACTTTGCCCCAACCCCAATGTCAGTCCTGTTTTATAACAGTGGCATTATGCAGTATTTATCCTTTTGTGACTAAGATATTTCACCTGCATAGTGTCCTCCAGGGTCACCCATTTTGCATAATATTTCACGAGTTCTTTGTTTTTCAGTGCTGCATAGTATTCCATTGTGTGGATATACCAGAGCTTCTCTATCCATTCGTTTGTTGATGGGCACTTGGGTTGCTTCCATCTCTTTGCTATTGTGAACAAAGCCACGATAAACACGGGCATGCACAGATCTGCTTGGGTGGTGGTTCTGCTTTCTTTAGGGTATAATTCTCAGTAATCCAATTGCTGGGTCAAATGGTATTTCTATTTCCAACTTTTTGAGAAAGCATCATACTGCCTTCCTGAGTGGTTGCACCATTTTACACTCCCACCAACAGTGAATAAGGGTTTCAATCTCTCTACAACCTCACCAGCATTTGTGTTTGTGGTTCTGTTGAATTTGTGTTTGTGGCTTTGTTGAATTTTGCTATTGTTACTGGGGTGAGATGTTATCTCATAGTTGTTTTGATTTGCATCTCTTGGGAGCTCTGGTGGCCTAATGGCAAGAAGCTGCACTGCAATCCCAAAGGTGCGCAGTTCAAATCCACCAGACGCTCCTCTGGAGAAGGAAGGGCAATCTCCTCGTGTGCCAGTTGGATCCAACAAGTGAGTTAATCCACTCAGCAGTGCGTGGTAGACATGGACCAAAGTCTCACCATATTTAGTGGTCAAAGTTGTTAGAAGAAAATATAAGTTGATTTGCATCTCTTAGAGCTAGGGATTATGAACATTTCTTCATGTGTCTGTTCACCTTCTGAATGTCTTCTTTGGTGAAGTGTCTGTTCATATCCTGTGCCCGTTTTGCGATTGGGTTGTTTACCTTTATCTTGTTGACACCTGATGGCTAGATGGTAGCTGCTCAGAGTGTGAGGACAGACACAAAGGTCTCAGTGTCCCCAGCGTCCAGTGCTGGGCTGCTCACCTCCCAGCTGAGCGTAAAAGCCTTGCTGAGTGAACGAATGAGCGTGTGTGATGTCATCGCTCACCCTGAGCCTGAGGCAGAGTCTAAAGGGACCAGGACTCCTCCACCTGGTCCCTCCTCCCTCCCCACTGCATCCCCTGAATTACTACTCTTTCTTCTACCAGGTGAGAAAACAGGTCTGCTCAGGGTCACCCCAGATGGGGGCAGCCTCAAGTCCCCTTTCCTGCAGGAGCCTGAACTTTAGACCCAATGTCACCTGCAGGATCCTCTCCCAAGCAGGTGGCCAGCCCAGGTGGGGGCACCAGGTGGCCATGGTTGCCAGTCCAGGCCAGGGACTCTCTGCTGACAAGTATCATTGACTTATTTTGAAGAAAGTCAGTTTCCATTCCAAATAAGGTGGCCGCCCAGGCCACTGCCCTTCACCCAATTCCTTTGAACTGTCCAAGTGCAATTACCCAGAGCGCTCCCCTGGCCAGCCGCCTCCTCACTGCCTCTGCGTGTAAACAAGCCGCCCAGATGGGCCCCAGCTGGCCGCCCCAGAGAGAGGGGTCACTGTCACTGCCCATGCAGTTCCCGCCTTTCTTCCTGTGGCCGCAGGCATGACAGGAGCCTCCAGCACCCTGGAGCTCCCCACACCCCCAAAAAGACACAGGAAGCTGGGGGAAGCACCCTACAATTCAAGGCCCCCTCTTTCATCTGATGTCTGGGACAGAGACAGTGGGTTCCTCCACAGGCAGGGCCAGTGCAGGCAATGGTCATATTTCTGGGTGTTCTCTGAGGCACCCCCCATTTGGCTCCAGCAAATGAAGCGCTAAGCGAACTCTCCAGGCTCTCCAAGACACCCCAGGAAGTTGGTCCAGTTCAGAAGGGATTCCCAGCAGCCCCCCCAGGATCATGTTGTGGGGCTCCCCAGAGGATAGCTGATATTCCCCTACTGAGCTCACACATGGGCTCTGGCCACCACCCTCCCAGCACAAGCCTGCTCTGACTGGTCATTCTCTCTGTCATCTGACTGCCATTTGGGCTGGGGAAGGGGAAATCCTGCTTCCACCGCTGCGAGGGACCCTACAGATTCCAGGATGGGCAGGGGGTGCCCCAAGGCAATGGTGCTCTTCTCTCTGCCCTCCCCACGGCTCACAGCCTCCCACATCATACTTGCAGCCCTCAGCTCCTTCGCATCTGCCCCTCAGTTGATTGAACGAAGGGGTGGGCACAGCCCCATCCAGGGTCCGCATCTCTAAACGCCCCCCCTTCTTCCCCACCCTGACAGCAGACCAAAGGCGCCGAGGCAGCATGCCTCCCTCCTGGGGCAGCCAGGCTGCGCTGTGGGGTGCGAGTTCACAGCTGGCCTCCGGCCACATTGCTGGGCCAACACGACGTCACCAGGCGGAGAACTGAGCTCCCCACGGGCTGGCTCGGGGGCTGCTCTGAGCTGGGCATTCCTTCCGCAGCCTCCTCCCGCTCCGCCCCTCCTCCTCCTCCTCCCCTCCGCACCCCTCCTGCTGGGCCTGGAATTGGGTTGGGGGCGGGTTCAGCCTCCCCGGCTGTCTCCTCCTCACCCCGGGCTCCTCCGGCCCCACTGACTCCCGGATCTGAACTGGGTTTTCCGGGCTCCGCTTTGCTCCCTGCCTCGCTAAGGGTCTGTGGCTGGAGAGTAAGATCGTCCACTAAAGGAAGTCCCTTCAGATCAAGACAGGCACAGGTAACCTGGGGTCCAGCGAATGGGGAGGGGCTCTGGGGACCTGTCTGCAAGTTGAAGACCTCCCTGGGACACCCTCCGGGCAGGGAGGTGGGCATCTTTGGGACAGGAAGGTGGACACTTTGGGAGCCGTAAGATGGGAACTTTTGGGACAGGAAGGTGGCATCTCTTTGGAGCAGGCAATTCCTTGAAATCTGGCATTGGGAGAAGGTAGTGAGAGACCCCAGAGCAGGGGGTCATCAGCTCCGGAGGCTCCGATTTTCCCAGGGACATTGGGGACACTGAAACCACCTCCCTACATGCTCTGCCCTGACACGTGGGCAGTCCCTGTCTCCCCCCAGCTGGCCTCATCCCTGAGGTGGGGTCTTCCACTGCCCCTCCCCCAGCCTGGCCAATTATTCAGGCAGCTGTCTTGGGAGGACCTCGAGGGAACACCCATTGGGCAGAGGCCCAGGCTGGGGAGTGTCCCCCCACTGCTCTCACACACGCCCCTCCTTCCACCAGCTCTGAGTACAGCTGGGGCCGGCACTGGGGGACACAGAGGGACAGCTCCTGCAGCCCCAGAGGGTGGGCAGCTGGGGTCCCATCTCCCAGGCAAAGGGTGCCCAGTGTGACGCTGAATGGAAGCCATATGAGGAATGTTTCAGGCCCCCCCAACACACACACATAACCATCTGCAAACCCAATTGTGGGTGCAACGTGAGGGTGTCCCCAGGCTACCTTCATGTCTGGGAGTCAGGCTTGGATATGAGGCCCCTGGAAGGCCAGCACTCTTAGGCCCAGGGGACAAGAGGGACTGAGGCATGATTGACAGCCCCATCAAAGAGGGTCTGCCCACCTGGACCTCCAGATGGGTGACCTCACTTGGGGTCCCTGGCCATGAGGATTAGCTGGGACACGCGCGGGAGTTAGGAGGTGGAAGACAGTAGCCAGGAGTTTAAGGGAAGGGTCAGTAAGCTGAGTGGACAGTGTCTTTTCCTGCTTCGGGAGAAGCTGCCCAGCCCCTCCCACCCCAGCGGCTCACACGCATCACACACACGTGCACACACGTCCTCTCATACAGCCCATCTGGGGCGCACAAGCCTTCTAGACTCTTCAGTACATGAGTAAACCAGCTTTCCAGAAAGTCCTGTATGGCAAAGCTAGTGGGGCACAGGGACACCCCCACGGGGCGTCAGTCAGCTGAGGGCTCTGCTCTGCACCCCACTCCCCAATAGGGAGCTATCTGGATAGTTGAGGACAGGGATCCAGTTGGAATAACAGCTCCACTGCTCCTCCCTGAGCCAGGACCTCGTGGAGCTGCCAGGCAGGGAGCTGGTGGGAAAGCCCCTGAGGAAGATACTGGGAAGTGGGGTCCAGGAAGGATGGGGTGAAGGGAAGGTATCAGGGTGCCAGGCAGGAGGAAAAGCTCAGAGAAGCCCCACGGAGGGAGAGGGGAAGGCTTGTCTACAGCCATGGGGACCTGAATGGTTAAGGGATGGACGAATGGTTGTAACCCACCTAGCAGTGCCTAGGAAGAAAGGCCTGGCGCTCTGCCTGTACAGTCACGGCGGAAAACGCCAAGGGGCAGGTGTACTCTGTCCTTGTGTTGGAATCAACCTGAAGGCATCCCAACCCCTACTGGCCACTCTGAGGACCTCACACCCCCAAGGTGGGACACATGTAGGTCTGGCATCAGAAGATCCTACAAATGCCCAGAGGGTACAGGGTCACCATCTGGTGGCACCAGGAACCCCTGCCCCACCCACAGCCCGGAGCTGCCCGTGTTCTGTTCTGGAAAGCTTAGGGTTAGCAGGGGGGCCAGACCCCACCCACAACAGTCACTCATTCTAGCCAATGAGCCGAGAGGCGGGATTAGGGGCTGCCAATCAGAAGCAGGCATTTCAGTGGCGCCGAGTGGAGTTAGGGCTCCTCTGCTGTCCTGGCCTTGAGGGCAGCGGCACTGGCTGGCTCACGTCCACCCTGCACACCAGAACCAGACGCTGTCTGGCCCCGCCCTGCCCCCACAATCTGTTGCAATCTGTGTTACTTGGTGGATTTGGGGAAGTCGATAATCGCCAGGCCTTTCTTGCTAGCCTATCTTAGTCTAGAAGTTCTACTGAAACTTGTTTGCCATCCAAGCCCCGCCTCTACTAGTGATGCTGGTGGCTGGGCATGAGCTGTACTGACCAGGAACCGAACCGGGTCTCCCACATGGGAGGGGATACACCGTATAACCACCGCTGCCCTCAACGCTCCCATCTTTAAAGGACCAATCAGACTATGCCACAGCTGTTGGGCCAGTTCTGAACTGTATTCTTACAGGACAGCAGAATTGCCCCTTAGGCCATCGTCTTTACAGAAGCAGACTGTCCCTTCTTTCTCCGAAGAGCCTGGTTGATTCAAACCCCTGACCATGTGGTGAACAGCGCAGCACGTCACCACTCCAGTGCCAGGGCTCCTGGGGAGGAGCCAGCGCCTTCACATACAACGTGACCCCCAACGCGTACACCCACTCCTTCCTAAAGCCTGTCCTGCCAGAACTGACCGCTCCCCTCTTCCACCCATCCCACCAGTGGCCAGGTGTGGAGGAGGCACTGGGGACCTGGAGGGGGCGGGGCACCAACATGGGTCTCTACCAGCCCCAGCTGGCTCTAAAGACTGCTCAGACCACATGTGACCAGACCACAAGGGCGAAGGCCACGCATGACCCAACCACACGTGACCCAGATGAGTGACCCAGACCACATGTGACCAGAACATGTGTAACCCAGGGCATGCCTGACCCAGACCACGTGTGACCCAGACCATGTGTGACCCAAATCACACATGGCCAAGACCATGTGTGACCAGACCACAAGGTCAAAGACCACACATGACCCAGACCACGTGTGACCAGACCGAGTGTGACCCAGACCACACGTGATCTAGACCACGTGTGACCCAGACCACACATGACCTAGACCATGGTGTGACCAGACCAAAAGGGCAAAGACCATGCATGACCCAGACAACGGGTGACCCAGACCACATGTGACCAGAACACAAGGGCAAGGACCATGCGTGATCCAGACATGAATGTCCCAGACCACACATGACCCATACCCATGTGTGGGTTCCTAGTGTCAGCAAGGCTTGAAGGAGAGGACACAGGCAGCAGAGGGCTTGGTCACAGCGCTGTCACCTGGGCCTCAGCTTATCACCTCCACTGGGGGGAACCAAGAAGGACACTGCTCGAGTCCAGGGTGATGAACCGCCCCCACAGGCTCAGTGGGCTGGTCTGGAAGTTGAGGGGCTTCTGGGGAGAGGAAGACACCGCTGAGGGAGCAGGACAGGTCAGCTTCTCTGTGACCTTTCACAGGCTGGAGTGCAAGTTGTGAACTGTGCTAATCAGTGAGGACACTGGACAACATTCACCGCCCCAGCCCTGGCCGGCCTGGCGATGGCAGAAAACTGTACCTGGGATGTCCACTCCACTGGCAGGAGCAAGGTAAGTGCCACCGGAGGGTTCTGGACAAGTGGGGTCCATCCAGCGCCCCTCACTTCAGGCCCAGCCTGTCTACCTGCTGGCTGGAGGCAGGGCTCTTGCTGGGCTATATGGCCAAGCAGGGTCACAATCCCTCTGGTCCCCATGTTGTCCTCAGTGAGGTAAGTGCAATGGACTGGACACTCTTAAAGTCCCCTCACCTACCAGCTCTACTCTGCCTTACCCTGAAAGAACTCGTTTAACCCCTTTTCCAAGGAGCTGGGTGGTCACTCTGCTCTCTGGCCAGGCTCTACCTGGAGGCCCCGGCTGCTGGCTGCATAGGGGCCTTGAGGTCACATGTCACGTGTTCACAGCCACCAGTGAAGACTGTCCAAGACCAGAGTCCCCAGTCAGGGGTCACCCACCAGGCTGACACGTCTGACAAGCCCCGTCTAGGCTGACCCACCTCCACGCTCTTCACAGCTGTTCCCCCACTTCTCACCCCCTCCCATCTGTCCTCCTGCAAAATACCCTGGGATTCCTTCCTGAGTTCCGGACAAACACTGTCAAGCTGGATGGTGCCCTGGAATTTCCCAAATCCACCCTCAGGCATTTAAAGAAACTGAGGCCACCCCAGGGGGTGCTTGCCCACAGGAGGCCAGAGCAGCTGGAACCCCAGCCCAGGAGTTCCCTCTCCACCCCCTAGTTGGTGGCCTCAGGGAGTGTGATGAGGAGAGGAGAGGGAAGAGGTCAGCTCCAGGAGAGGAAGGCTTCCCAGACCTCTTCAGAGGCAGCCGACCCTCGGCTGGGAAGGCCACCCTACACCCAGTGACTCAGCCAGACCCCGACTTGCTTGGGCTTCAGGCCCTGGGAGAACCAGAGGTGTGTCCCAGCTGCAAGAGGGAGAATGACCAAGTGACTGGACCTGCAGCCCAGTCCCCACCCAGGCCTTCACCCTCTGCTCTGCAGAGTATGTTGTTGTTATGATGATGATGTTGTTATGTGTTGTACAGTCACCTGTGACTCATATGCACAACAGCCCTACACCCTGCTCTATCCTGTGCCAATCTTATTGTCTCTGACACACCTACCCCCATTACAGTCATTGAATCAATCCACCTCATCGAGGGTCTTCCTCTCTTGCACTGTCCCTCCACCCTCCCAAGCATGATGTCCTTCTCCAAGAACTGGTCCCTCCTTGCCACATGTCCTAAGTATGTCAGGCGAAGCTTCAGAATCCTTGCCTCCAAGGAGCAGCCTTGTTTAATCCTCTCCAGGATGAATCTGTTTGTTCTTTTAGCAGTCCATGGTACATTCAATACTCTTCTCCAACATTACAGCTCAAAGGCATCAATTTTCTTTCTGTCATCCCTTGTTTTGCCCAGCTTTCTGACACATAGCAAGTAATTGTAGATTATGGCCTGAATCACCACAGCTTAGTCTCCAGACTGACACTGTTGCTCTTCAATACTCTGGAGAGGTCTCTGACAGTAGATTTTCCAAGTACAATCCATCTTTTAATTTCCTGACTGCTGCTACCAAGGGTGTTGATTGGGGAGCCAAGCAAACTAATACTGTTAACTATCTCTACCTCTTGACCATCTATCATGATGCTGCCAGTCAGCCCAGTGGTGAGAATCTTTGTTTGATATTGAGCTTCAACCCATATTGAAGGCTGCAGTCCTTGACCTCCTGCTGCAAGTGCTTCAGATTCCCCTAGTTTCAGCAAGGTTGTGTCATCTTCATAACGCAGGTTGTTGATAAGCCTTCCTCCAGTCCTGATGCCACACTCTTCCTCATAGAGCCCTGCTCTTGGATGATCTGTTCTACATATAGAATGAAATGGAGTTAGGACACATCCCTAGCATACACCCTTCTCAATTTTGAACCAAGCAATGCTTCCCTGCTCTGTTCTGACAACTGTCTCTTAGACCAAGTATCGGTTTCGCATAAACACAATCAAGTGTTCTGGGATTCCCATTCTTCTGAGTTAGTCACAGTTTGTTATGATCCACACAGTCAAAGCCTTTGCATAGTTAATGTAACACAGATAGACATTCCTCTAGTACTCTCTGCTTTCAGCCAAGATCCATCTGACATTGGCTACAATATCCCTGGTACCACGGTCTCTTCTACACCCAGCCTGCACCTCTGGCAGTTCTCCGCTGAGTTTAGCTGGTTTCAGATCCCCCAGGGTCTGCATGCTCAGACCAGATGAGCAAGGGGGAGGATTTGGGGGCTGACAGACAGACAGATAGACGCCAAATCAATAAAAGTACTTCCAGGTCCTGGTAAAGTAACACTTAAGCACTCAGATGCTAACCAAAAGGGTGGTGGTTCGAGCGCCCCAGCAGCCTGGAGAGAGACCCACTGCTCTCCTAAATGGCGAAGCTCTGTCCATCGTGCTCTGGACATGCAGCTGGGTGCGGCTCGTCCTTGGGTATGCGTGGAAAGAGGGAAGGTCAGTGAAAGAGAGGAAGACCTCCCGAGCAGATGGACAGACACAGTGACCTCGGCAATGGGCTGAGTGTGTCGGAGATGATGAGGAAGGCACAGGAGAGGACAGGGCTCAGGGTAGCTGTTCATCCTCAACAACAGAGATGGCAGCCCTGGAAGTCCTAACGGATGGGGAAGCTGGCCCACTCCCCCCAAAGGTCACTGGGGATGGAACCCACAGCCGGTACCCCAGACACTCCAGCCCCTGTCATGGTCGAGTGAGCTCCCAGTGACCCTGCAGGGCACCGCAGGACGCCGCTTAGGGAAGGAGGTTGGCATCCCTGTGGGAGCGTCATCTTCCTCTGGCTGCCATCTACCTGATGGGGTCAAACCTCCCACCTTTCTGTCCACACCAGTACTTCATTCAGTGCACCACTAGGCTTCCTGACAACCAGTCATTAGGTGCCATCAAGTCGACTGTGACTCTTAGCCGCCCCATGGGCAGCAGGTCTAAGCCCTGCCCTGCACTGTGGGCCCCTCACCACCTCCCGTGTGCATCAGCCCTTCTGGTTGAGGGTCTTCCCATTTCCAAACGTGACGTCCTTCTCCGAGCACCGGCTGTTGCTTTTAGGGACCCCTGGTGGCATAATCTGCTGACCCAAGGGCACGTGATCTGTGCCTCTCTGGCGGTTTGAATTCACTAGCAGTCCCTGAGGGAGAAAGACGTGAAATCTCCTCCCACGTGCCTCACAGCCTCAGAAAACCTGCTGGACAGTCAGCTCTGAGTCCGTTCCCACCCGATGGCCGTGACGGAAATGTTGCCTTCAGCAGCCTCCGAGCAGGCCCGGCCCACGGCAGCTCCAGGCAGTGCAGGCCCGAGCTCCGGAGGAAGGGGAGGCCGCTCGGGGTCGCTGTGGCCCATGGGGCTCCCATTGGCTGGTTCTCAGAAGTGTCACCAGACCTTTCTGCCTAGTCTGGAAGCACCTCTTGGACCTGTTCCATGTCACAGCCACAGATAAACCCCCAATGACAGACAAACTGCAGCTTCACATGAGGTGCACTGGGTGGGAAGCGAACCTGGGTCTCCTGCATGGGAGGTGAGAATTCTACCACTGAACCAACAGTACCTGCAATCAGACCCTGAACAAGCTTGCCCTGATCTCACAAGTGTCTCCGAGAATATACCCACCCTCAGCCCTAGCTGGTAGACTCCCGTTGGCCAGCATTGGTCAGAAGCCCCCAGTCTCTGTTCTAGGGAGTGAGCTTTTCCCCAGCTCTGGGGATGGTTTGGAAGGTGGTCACACGGACCCTGTCTCAAGGCCATCACTGTCGTGTTGCTGGACAGTGCCAGGCTGGGCAGGGGATGGGGACAGAGAGAGGCAGGTGCAGATCTGGGGAGCAGGAGGGGGCGAGCTGGGATGGATTAGTAATGTCTGCCGGGGCTCCACTCACAGCCTGAGAACTGTCTCCAACTCACACATGTGTTGTGTTTGGCCCGTTTGGTGTTTTTTAAAAATCCAAAAGAGTTGCCAACATTTTTTAAAATCAGGGTATTTCACAAGCCAGAGCTCAGCTTCTCTGGGGAAAAGACGGAGAGACTGGCCAGCTGCTTGGGCCCAACCATCCCCACTCCTGACAACCAGCTGCGGAGGGGCACCTTCCCAGTCAGCTCTAGAGGGTCCCTCTCCACTTGGCCTCAGTGCGCGCCGCTCCCCAGCATCCACCGCACACCCGACCCGCCAGCCACCAGGCTGGAATCAGTCAGAATCAGGATGCACTTCACGGCCAGATTCACTGTGCAAACTAGGAAATGCTGCGTGCAGCTTGACAAGCAGGTGCAGCAAAAGCCTGTCCGCCCCCACCCCTCCCCAGGGACTGCTGCACTTTCTCCCAGTCCAACCCAGACAGGCATGACCCTGGACGTGCTCACCAGTCCATGCTAAGGAAGCCGGGCAGCTCACCAGTCTGTGCTAAGGAAACCTGGCCAACTGACTGCAAGACATCCGTGTTTGCTCCCATTCCAAAAAAGGATACCCAGAAGAGTGTGGAGATTACTGAACAATAATATCATTAATATTACGTGCAAATAGATCTTGGTGGGGGCTATTCAAAATGGGGAAACATTAACAGAGAACTGCCAGAAATTCAGGCTGGATTCAGAAGAGGTCATGGTGCAAGGAATATCGTTGCTGATGTCAGATGGATCTTGGCTGAGAGCTAAAAATTTCAAAAAGATGTTCACTTGTGTATAATGGACTTTGCAAAGGCATTTGACTGTGTGGGTCATAACCAATTATGGCTAACATCGAGAAGAATGGGAAGCTCAGAACAGTCATGCTTATGTGAGACCTGTGTGGAGACCAAGAAGCGGTCCTTCAAACTCAAAAGAACAAGGAAACACTTCATAGTTTAAATCAGGAAAGGGCTTTATCCTTTCTCCACAGCTATTTAGACTGTATGTTGAGTTAATCATTTAAGAGGCTACAAGAAGAATCAGACCTGGAGGACTGAACCTGCGTTGTGCAGATGGCCCAACACTGACTGCAGAAAGGGAAGAAGACCTGACGTGTTTACTGAAGAAGAGCAAAGACCATAGACCATGGCTTTGAACATGGACTACACCTCAGTCAAACTCAAGAAAACAAAATTCCTCACTTCAGGACGGAAGGCAACATGCTAACAGACGGAGACCAGTTGACGTTTCAAGGATTTCTTTTCACTTGTGTTCACAGTCGATACCCGTGGTGGCTGCAGTCGGGAAATCAAAAGCCACGCTGCACTGGGGAAGTCTGCTGTCAAGGACCTTCCCAAAGTGCCAAGGAGCAAAGAAGCACCTCTGAAAACCAAAGTGCACCTGCTCCAAGGCTGGTGTTTGCACTGCTTCCTGTGCAAGCGAAAGCCAGGCAGTGAGGAAGGAGGCGGAGGAAGCTTCAAGGCCTTTGAAGTGTGGTGTTGGCGAAGGGGTTTGAATATTCCACGGACGCCAAAGTCTAAACACAGTTATCTTGGGGAGAGTGCAGCCGGGGTGCTCCTTGGAGGGAAGGGCGGTGAAACTCCATCTCATATACTTAGGGCATGGTCTCAGGAGGGCCAGTCCTGGGAGAAAGGCTTCGTGCGTGCAAAGCCAGAGGCTGAGGGAACGAGGAAGACCCTCGATGAGCCAAACTGACACAGCAACTGTAGCAAGGGGCTTGGTGGTGGCAGAGGTCACGAGGAAGGTGCAGGACAAGACAAGATGTCCAGCTGGTGTCCGTGCAGTCCTTAGGAGTTGTAGTTACTTGATGACACCTCACAACAGAAGCTCAGAGACCAGCGGGATCTCCAGCAACCACCGCCAGTACTGGTCAGGGCTCATGCTACTTTTGTTTGTTTGCTTGCTTGCTTTAAATTCATATGTAACTGGTTTTCTTTTCTGTTGTTGTTGTTGTTGTTATGTGCCCTCGAGTCGCTTGTGACTCATAGCGACCCTATGTACAACAGCCCTAAACTCCGCTCTGTCCTGTGCCAATCACACTGTCTCTGATACACCCATCCCGATTACCCCAGTCACTGAATCAATCCACCTCAGAGAGGGCCTTCCCCTCCTGCGCTGTCCCTCCACCCTCCCAAGCATGATGTCCCTCTCTAAGGACCGGTCTCTCCTCACAACATGTCCAAAGTATGTTAGACGGAGCCTCAGAATCCTTGCCTCCAAGGAGCCACCCGGTTTAACCCTTTTCAGGACAAATCTGTTTGTTTTCCTAGCAGTCCATGGTATTCCCAATACTCTTCTCCAGCACCACAGCTCAAAGGCATCAATTCTCCTTCTGTCCTCCTTGGTCATTGTCCAACTCTCTGATGCATAACAAGTGATTGCAAAGACCATGGCCTGTATCAGATGCACCTTAGTCTCCAGAGAGACACCATTGCTCTTCAGTACTTTGGAGAGGTCCCTAACAGCAGACTTACCCATGGCAATGCGCCTTTTAATTTCCTGGCTGCTGGTGCCAAGACTGTTGACTATGGAGCCAAGCAAACTAAAGCTGTGTACAATCTCAATCTCTTCACCATCCATCCTGATGCTGCCAATTGGTCCAGTGGTGAGAATCTTTGTCTTCTTGACATTGAGCCTCAATCCATATTGGAGGCTGCAGTCCTTGACACTCTGCAGCAGGCGCTTCAGGTCCTCTTCAGTTTCAGCAAGCAGGGTTGTGTCATCCGCATAATGCAGATTGTTGATAAATCGTCCACCAATCTTGACCCCACATTTCTCCTCATAGAGCCCAGCCTCCCGGATAATCTGTTCTGCATATAGGTTGAAAAGGTATGGAGATAAGAGGCATCCCTGGTGTATGCCCTTCCCAATTTTGAACCATGCAGTGTTCCCTTGCTCTGTTCTGACGACTGCCTCCTGGTCCAAGTATAGGTTTCGCATTAGAACGATCAAGTGTTCTGGGATTCCCATTCTTCTCAGAGTCAGCCATAGTTTGTTATGATCTACACAGTCAAATGCCTTTGCATAGTCAATGAAACACAGGTAGACATTCCTCTGGTATTCCCTGCTTTCAGCCAAGATCCATCTAACATCAGCTACAATATCTCTAGTACCACGACCCCTTCTAAACCCAGCCTGGACTTCTGGTAGTTCTCTGTTGATGTGATGTTTTCTTTTCTAGTTTAAATAATTTTTCCTGCAAATGTGCAAGCATGTGAAGAGTCTGTCAGCACGGTGGGATGTGTGCCTGTGCGCCCTTCACCTGGACCCAGCCGACCTGGTGCACCTAGTCTTCCTCTCCATCTGCATCTCTCAGAGGATGCAGACACCCCACCCCCCACCTTTAACTCCACCAGAGTAAAACTGCAGACAAGTCACATTAGCCCAATAGCTAGTGTCTTCTAAGAATAAGCCCATTCCTGTACAACTATCCCAGGACAATGTCTCAGATCTAACATGGATATAGCATTATTTGCTACATTTCTGTCAGATCTGGTACCTTGTCCTGGAACAATTGTACAGGTCTTCACAATCACTTGCTGTGCACCAGAGAGCTGGACAGTGACTAAGGATGACAGAAGAATAGATGTCTTTGAGTTGTGGTGCTGGAGAAGAGTCTTGACCATACCATGAACTGCCAAGGAAACAAATAGGTGTCTGCCTTAGAGAGGGTGAAACCAAGTTTCTCCTTGGAGGCTAGGATTTTGAAGCTCTGTCACACATACTTTGGAGGCGTGGCCAGGAGAGACCAGTCCTTGGAGAAGGACATCATACTGTGGAGGGACAGAGCAGGAGAGGAAGACCTGGATGAAATGGGTTGATACAGTAACGAGGGCAATGGGGGTAGGTATGTCAGAGTCAATGAGACTGGCTCAGGACAGGGCAGGCTTCAGAGCTGTTGGACATAGAGTCACTATGAGTCACAGGTGACTCAAAAACACATAACAGCAACAAGAGCTTTCTGATGAGTTGGAAGGAAGCCATTGACAAGACCGTGGCTTGGGTCAGGTCTGTCCATTTGCCGGACTGTGGTGGCTTCTGTGAAACTGGAAAGTACACTGCCAGAATGCCAAATACCACCAGGGTCACCCATGGCAGGCAGGTGTCAGCAAAGCTTCCGGACTAAGACAGACTAAGAAGCCAATTAACCATCTACTTCTGAAATAACTGGTCTTTAACAACTCTATATAAATTGTTGAAGGGGAGGGAGAAACAAACAAAAAAAATAAGCTCTATGAACAATGGAAGAACACTGAGCCATTAATAAGTCAGGAAAGAAGCCTCTCAGAGGGATGGAACGGCTGCCAGGATGAGGCCCAGCCTGACAGTTACCGGGAGGGTGGACAGGAGAGAATGGACTGAAGGGTGGACAGAAGCCAGTAGTGTTTGCTCCCATCGTGTAGACACGCCGTGACCTGGAATCGGCTCGCACACCTGACAGCAACATTACAGCGAGCCGTTTCCGGCAGGGCGCACACGCAGACCCCCCCCCCCCATCATCCAGTGGTTGTCTTGCACAACGGTCCCTCTGCCCCGTCAGTAGCCTGGGCCGACAGCAGACGGGCCCTCCGTGACACACCTCTTGCAGACTGTTGACTCTGGACGGATTACTCCGTTGTCCTCCCTTGCCCAGGACACAGACAGGGCGCAGTGTCTCCTCTGACCAGTGGCCCTGGACCCTGTCCCTGTTGATGTTTCCCTCAGGCTCCCGTAGGCCCGGCGATTCCTGCAGGTGATGGAGGTGGGTCCCCACACCTCCTCCCAGCGCACTCACACACCTGCATGTCTAAGGGTAGTGGCAGCCACTGTCCAGTTGATTGCGGCTCCCAGTGACCTCCACCTGGTTTCTGAGCTGTGGGTCTTTGCTGGAGGACACTGTCCATCCTTTTTCCTGCAGAGTGGCTGATGGATTTGAACTGCCCACCTTTTGGTTAGCAGACGAGCATATTAGCAAAGAGCCAGGGATGCTCTAATAGGCTGTGTTCCCATGTCGACAGTCTCTGCGGGCTGCGGAACCTAACATGTGCATGACCCACTCTGCTTTGGAACCCGCTTCATTGCCGGGATCTGGGATAGAACCTGCGGCCTCCAGGTGAAGTCCAAGGTCACCTCTGCCCTGCTTACACTTGTTAGCTGTCCTTGGATCAGTTCTGACCCACGGCTACCTCACCGGGTTTCATGGAACTTTCCAGATCTCCAGGTCTGATTATCTAGGAACTTCTGGGCAGATTCAAACCAATAACCTCTCAGCTTGTGGTTGAACACTTAACCACTTGCGCTATCCGAGGTACAGCCAAGTGGTGGAATCCATCCCTCCCGGCCCAGCCCCTGGGGGCTCGCAGGCCTGGGCCCTGGAGGGATTAGCCTGGCAGGTCCTCACCGGTGTCCCCCCCCCCTGATCTCGCAGGTGTGCCTCGATGTGAGTGAAGGCCCGGGCCCCCACAGCCGCGGCTTCCTGACCATCGAGCAGATGGCCCCGCTGCCCCCGCCAGCGGTCATGGACTACGTGTTCCTGCTGCTGTGCGCCTGTGGCCTGGTGGGCAACGGGCTGGTGCTGTGGTTCTTCGGCTTCTCCATCAAGAGCAGCCCGTTCTCCGTGTACTTCCTGCACCTGGCGGGCGCCGACGGGGCCTACCTCTTCAGCAAGGCCGTGCTGGCGGCGCTGGGCGCGGGGGACCTGCACGGAGCCTTCGCCGACTATGTGCGCGCCGCGGCCCGGCTGCTGGGCCTGTGCGCCTTCCTGGCCGGGGTGGCCCTGCTGCCCGCCGTCAGCACCGCGCGCTGCCTGGCCGTCGTCTGCCCCACCTGGTACTGGCGTCGCAGGCCCCGGCGCCTGTCGGCCGTGGTGGCCGCGGGCCTGTGGCTCCTGTCGCTGCTGGTCACCGGCCTGCACAACTACTTCTGCACCTTCGTGGCGCGCGAGGCCGCGGACGCCGCCTGCCCGCACGCCGACGCAGCCCTGGGCGCACTGGTGTTCCTGGTGGGCTGCCCGCTCATGGTGCTGCCCTGCCTGGCGCTCGTCCTGCACGTCGAATGCCGCGCGCGTCGGCGCCAGCGCTCTGCCAAGCTCAACCACCTCGTGCTGGCCATGGTGGCCGTGTTCCTCGTGTCCTCCATCTACCTGGGCATCGACTGGTTCTTCTTCTGGGTCTTCCGCATCCCCGCGCCCTTCCCCGAGTACGTCACCGACCTCTGCCTCTGCGTCCACTGCAGCGCCAAGCCCCTGCTCTACTTCCTGGCGGGCAGGGACCGCTCACAGCGCCTGTGGGAGCCCCTGCGGGTGGTCTTTCAGCGGGCGCTGCGCGATGGGGCCGAGCTGGCCGAGGGCGCGGGAGGCACGTCCAACACGGTCACCATGGAGATGCAGGCCCCCCCTGGCTACCCCTCCTGAGAGGCAGGTGGGGTCCAGAGGAGCCGGAGACCCCTGCCGCTGGCCGGGAGCGGGGCGCCCACCTGGAGGAGAAGGTTCTGTTTCCGGGTCCCCACACCCCCTCCCCGAGGACTGGAGGCTTCAGGGGGTTTGAGGGACTGAGAGGTCACAGCACACAGGCCCTGTGGCCCAGCCAGGCTCCTCCAGCCCTTCTCCGCATTGACTCGGGAGGACAGCGTGGCACCCGCCGGACAGTAGGAGGAGGCTGGACCATCCACTCAGCCGCCCGCCGCCTTCGGAAAAGGAACCCCGGGGGCCAACCACATCGGCCAGAGCCTGGACCCCCACCTTTGGGGCTCCTTCTCCAGCTCCACCCTCTCAGGCAACATCCACCAGCAAAGTCGTGAAGACGGGGTTCTGGGGTGTTCTCAGAGGCTGCCTCTCACACCAGCTGCCTGAAAGGCCCCCCCCTGCCCCGTGACCCGTTACCTCCAGGGCTGCCAGCCCTTTGGGGAGGTGACTCTCCCTTCTGACTCTGAGCTGAGCTACCCCGGAGGGAAGTGTCCTGGGTCAGCTGAGTCCCAGCTGCTGTCCACCTCGGACCAGGCAGGCAGCCCCTCAGCTGAGCCACTGGGCTCCGGGGACCCCAGAAGTGGGCACAGACTACCCCAACCACCCAGGATGGGCAACTGTGCAGCCCCTCCAATCACAGCAGCCAAGTGCAGCCAAAGGAAGTTTTCTAAAAGACAAGCAAATGTGCATTAATAAACCTTTTCTATCTCTTGCCAGGCAGGGCTGTGGTCTCCATGTCCCACTGGTGGGAGGCCCTGGGCCCCTCAGGGCCCCTCAGAGCCCCAGGTGGCCAGCCTGTGCGTTCAGCCCACCCCCACCCCGCACGATGGGCTATCCCCCAGAGCTGACACGTCCCTCCTCGTGGGGTCCACTCCTCTGATAATCGATCACCCCATGGGTCCTCAGCCAGTCACCTAATCCCAAAGGAGACAGGAGAGAGACAGTGGACCCCCTGAGGGGACAAGATGGGGTGGGAGCCCCCCTGCAGCCATGGTGAGTGACACACCCCTCGGGCAGCCCTGTGGTCTCTGCACTCAGGCCTTGGCCCTAGGAGCGGGTGTGAGCTGTGAGCCACCCTCTCTCTCCATGTCCTTCATACTGAACAGCAGCCAGGGGACGTGGCTCTGTTGTCCTGGGACATGGCTCCCTGCAGGGTCTCCTGGCTTCCAGGCAGGGGACAGCTCCTGAGAACATGAGATCCCAGAAGGGAGAGTCTCTGGGCCCCACTGAGTGACCTCTGGCCACTCTCCAACCAGAAGGTCCTCTGTCACGTGGGGCCTAAAGTCTCCCAACCTCTGAGCCCTGCTTCCGCTCCCTGATTCCGGAAGTGTGCATTACCACCCAAAAGAGCCCTGGTGGAACGTGCTGGCTGCTAGTGGAAAGGCTGGCTGTTCTAATCCACCAGCCTCTCCGCAGGAGAAAGATGGGCGGTCTCCAGATGGACCACTTTGGAAACCTGCTGGAGGGTCTGTGAACTGGACCAACTTCTCCGCACTGAGTTCAGGGGCGGGGATGTCCCATGTGGGCATCCACTCCTCCTTGGCCCCAACCAGGCCTGCTTCTCACCAGCACACCCACCCACCCAGAAGGATCCTCTGTCCACACTTGCTACCACACCCTGAATAAACCCACACCAGCTGTCATCAAGCGATCCTGACTCAGAACAGCCCCAAGGGGGTCAGAGCATAGCCCTGCACCAGGCTCTTCAGCTACTGTTTTTTCCGAGGAGACTGCCAGGCCTTTCCTCCAAGGCACCTCCTGGTGGGCCCAACCCCCCAACCTTCCAGTTAGCAGCTGAACACACTCGTGGTTTGCACCCTCAAGGCCCCCACGCTGCAGGCTGCCCACTCCCTGTGCTAACGGGAGGGAAGGGGCCCCTTGGCCGTCTGATCGGCAGCTACAGCCTGGCCACTCTCTGTATCTCCCCCATGTCTGGTCCTTAATTATCAAAGTCCCATTGAAGCGGCTGCTGTGGGGGCCCCAGGTCTCCAGGCTGCCCTGCACAGCAGCAACATTTATACATAAATATATATATTAATATATCTATATTATTAGTTTCAATGAAAATTTACAGACTTTGGATTTCCATGGATTCATTGTTGCACATTTCTCCCCTCCCAGCGTCCCCCCCCCCCCCCCCGCCCACCAGTGAACTACCCTCTTGGAAAAGTAAAATTCTTTCATTGTTTTACAATCCCACCCCCCAGGTCCACTCCACTATGCAGCCTTCGCTCTGGACTCCCATCATGACAAAAATATCTTATCACATATCCTTTTTAAATAGTTCTTTCCATCATCTGTTTCAATGCATTATACATTATTGAACCCATCTTCCTCAGTGTCCCCCCAACCCCATTATCAGTCTTATTTTATAACAGTGGCACCATGCAGTATTTGTCCTTTTGTGACTGAGATACTTCACTCAGCATAATGTCCTCCAGGGTCACCCATTTTGAATAATATTGCATGAGTTCCTTGTTTTTCAATGCAGTGTAGTATTCCATTGTGTAAATATACCACAGCTTCTCTATCCATTCGTTTGTTGATGGGCACTTAGGTTGTTTCCAACTCTTTGCTACTGTGGACAAAGCCACGATAAACATGGGTGTGCATGACAACAGCAATTTTTAAAGTCTCCACTCCTGGAGCTCTGATGACCTAGTGGCAAGAAGCTACACTGCAATCCCAGAGGAGCACGGTTTGAATCCACCAGATGCTCTGCTGGAGAAGGAGGGGCAATCTCCTGTACCAGTCAGATCCAATTTGACAGTACACACACACAAAAATAATAAAAGCTTTAAGAAAAAGAAGAAGAAGCTCCCTTCCCTAGGTGGGGGGGAGGGGTAAACAGAAGGCCCTTCAAAAGTTTCCATTTAGACACTGCCTGCAGCAAGGGGTCTGCTGTTTCTCCAGAGAGCAGATTTGGAGGGTTAGACCCTGGGTGTGGGCATCATTATTTCTGTCAAGGCCTCCTCTGAGGAGCTGGGCAAAGACTGAAGATGTCACCCCCACTGCCTTGTTTATCAGTAAGCTGGCTTTCGTGATGTGCAGGGTGGGGGAGAGGGTGGGAGGCAGGGGTGGGGCCACGGCAGGGTGAGGCTCAAGCTTTCTCACACGTCCTGCCCTTCACGGTCATCACAAAAATATGCACATGGCCCTAAGGGCCTCAGACAGCCCTCCAACTGGAGCTGGACCCCTTCCCAGACTACCTTGCAGTCAAGCAAGAAAGGTCGAGAGAGTGGGCCATGAACATCCCTGAGAATGTGCCCTGGAGGTTGTGACCACCGACGACCGCAAGAGCAGTGTGTGCCCCAAAACAGAGCTCAGAAAAGGAGGAGCGGGCCCGGGGCGCCCAGGAGGGAAGTGGGAGAGTGCGGTGCCTTGAGTGAACGTGGAGCGTAGTGCTGAGGTTCGTACCTCAGAGTTAGCGATCACAGACAGACGAAAAACTGACCGGGGGACAGACCAAAGCAGACTGAGGGTCACTGACACAGGAATGCCGCTGAGCAGGGGAGCAGCACTGCACGGATCCTGAGGGGGGCTGGCCTGACCCGGAGATGGTCCTCCAAGGATGTGAGGAAGGACGTCATTGTTTCCACCCTCACACAAACACCCCAACTGCACTGTCACGTTAGGGGATGTGTGTTGTTAGGTGCCCTGGAGTCGAGCACAGCTCACAGCAACCTTGTGAACATGGACCTGAACCTGGTCCTGTCCCGCACTGTCTCGGGCACACCTGAGCACTTTGTCACAGTCTCTGTGTCCATTCACCTCCTCAGAGGTCTTCCCTTTCTTTCCTGGCCCTCCACCTTCCCAACATCCCTGCTCATTCTTCTGGTGGTCTGCAGGGTATTCAGTGCTCTCCTCCGGCACCACAGCTCAAAGGCATCAATTCTTCCGTCCTCCTCATTCATTGTCCAGCTCTTAGATGCACAGCAGGCGATTGAAAAGGCCATGGTTTGAATCAGGTGCATCTTGGTCTTTGGGACTTTGGAGAGGCCACTCAGAGCAGACTTTCCCAGTGCACGACTTCTCCTGACTGCTGGTACCAAGGGGGGTGGTTGTGGATCCAAGTAAGACTAAATCGTTGACAACTCCAGTCTTTTCTCCATCTATCACGATGTTGTGTGTCAGCCCAGAGGTGAGGACGTTTGTCTTCTTGCTGTAGTCCTTCATCTTCTGCAGCGAGCGTCTTGGGGCCTCCTTACTTTCTGCAAGCAAGGTTGTGTCACTTGCATAATGCAAGTTTTTGATAAGTCTTTTTCCAATCTTGTTGCCACAAGCCTCTTCAAACAACAGCTTTATTCTAGGTATAGCTTTTGCATGAGCATAATTAAGTGTTCTGAGACTCCCATTCTTCTCAAAGTTAGCCACAGCTTGTTGCGATCCACACTGTCAAATGCCTTTGCATAGTCAATACAGCACAAATAGACATTCTTCCGGTATTCTCGGCTTTCACCCAGGATCCATCTGACAACAGAAATTATGTACTTGGTTCTGTGGCCTCTTCTAAACCCAGCTTGAACATCTGGTAGTTACGTGTCACTATCCTGTCTTCTTCACTGTTGTACCCTTGGTGCCAGCAGTCAGGAAATTAGGAGACGCTTTGCACCGGGAAAACCTGCAGTTAGGGACCTCTCCATATTACTGAGGAGTAGTGATGTCAGTTTGAGGACTAAGGTGCACCTGTTTCAAAGCCATGGTCTTTCCGATTATTAGCTATGCATCTGAGAAGTGGACAGTGAATAAGCATGACAGGAAAAGAATTGATGCCTTCAAGCTGTGGTGTTGGAGAAGAGCACGGAACATCCCATGGACGGCCAAGAGAACAGATAGGTCTTGGAGAGGGTGCAGCCAGAGTGCTCTTTGGAGGCAAGAATGATGGGGCTTCACCTCACATGCTTTGGGCACGTTGCTAGAAGGTTCTATTCCTTGGTGAAGGACACAGTGCTGGGAAGGGTGGAGGGTCAGCAAAGGAGAAGACCCTCAACCAGGTGGATTGACGCGGTGACTGCCGCAATGGGCTCCTGTGTGTCAGGAAGTGTAAGGATGGCTCAGGATAGAACCGGGTTCAGATCTTTTGTTCATAGGGCCACTATGAGTTGTACTCGACTTGATGTAACCTAACAACAACAACAACAACAACAACGTATTGTTTTAGCTGGTTGTGTTGGTTGTTTTTCTTTTTTATCATCTTCAGCAATATTTTGCTTGCATATGATGTTGTTTGAGAATTTCCACATTCTTCTGGATCTTCTTTCTTGAGATGAGAGCAAATAGGAATCTCTCCCAGTCAGTTAGACAAGTAGTTCTCTTCCAAATTGCCTGGTGTAGACCGGTGAGCACGTCCAGGGTCATATCAGTGAGTTGAAACATGTGAACTGGTATCCTGTGGATTCTTGGGGCCTTATTTTTGAAGATATCTGCGATGCAGCTTGAGCATTTCCCCTCCACACCCACTGGGTCTTCATCAAATGCTGCTTCTTGATAGATTTCAGCATCAGCCAGTTCTTTCTGGTACAGTGATTGTGCAGAAGTCTCCCTACGCTTGACCTTCATCTTCTTCTGTAGACGTGGTTAGAAACAAGAAGGTCAAGGGTCCATCTGCCCAGGAGCTAAAGAAAGGAAACCAGAAAAACGAATCTAAGAAGAACTCAACTAGCTCAGATTAGGTGCCCTCACTGGAGACATTTCAACAGCCCGCCACACGCTATGCTTACAAAACAAGATGTGTATCAACTGTTGAATGAAAAACTTAACTTGCTCGGTAAACTTGGACCCAAACCAAATCAAAGAGAAAATGCAAGGGAAGAACTGCATGCCTTTAGGTCGAGTCCCAGCGAGATAGCCTGGCATGGTGACAGTCACACGGGCTCGAGCGCAGCCATTGTCAGGACAAAGCAGCTCCAAAGGGCCCTGCTGTGCCTGGGGTCCCTGCGAGTCAGGGCGACTCAACAACATCTAACCACAAAGTCTCTGTGGGTGTGAGAAAGAAATTACATGTATCTTCTCTTCAAAAGCTACAAGTTGAAGTTAAAGCTGAAACAAAAAATTCTTTCTGGAAAATTCCTACAAGAAGCTCCCTTGTCCTTGTACTCTTCTTGTGAACCAACCAAGGCCAGTTCCTGGTGCCCCCTCATCCTCTGAAACAGAGATATTCCAAACTTCTGCAAGGCCAGTCCCCTCCTTTCAAGCGGGTTCCTTTTCAAGCACAGGTCAAACTGGCAAACCAGGGAGAAGCAAGACTGCGAGGCTGAAAGCTTGGCCAGTGAGGGGAGACACAACCTTTGCTTCTGCTCCAAGCGGGCAGCCTGCAGGGTGCGAGCTGGTCACGTGAGGGCTGCCCAGCAACCTTCTGCACATGTGAAATGCTCTGCTGAGATCTTTTTTGTCCTTCCTTGTTTCTCTCATGACACTGAGCCATGTTTCTAATGGTGGCACAGAGGATTACTTGCTTGATTGTTAACCAAAAGGCTGATGGTTCAAATCCACCTGGGGTGCGGGGGGCTCAGGATAAAAAGACATGGCAGTCAGCTTCCAATGAGGCAAAAAAAAAATTGAACTGGCCTTGTGGGCAAGTCAGGAAGAAGCAGCAGGGAGGCTGGGGCCCCACACGGGCCAGGGGCCCTCTGTGCCTCGCTGTCTCTGGCTTCTACAAGAGCCTTGAGGAGCTGCGGAACAGTGAAGGAGGGACAGCTGAGACAAATCCTGAAGGTCAATGCTGTCACTGAGAACATGAGGTCCTGAGAGTATTGACCATGAACTTGTGTGTCACTACAGGAGAGGCTAGGGGTTAAAGTCCTCCAGAAGTGCCTCCAAAGAAAGGCCTGGTGAGCTCCTTCCAAAATACCAGCCCTTGAAACCCTCATAGAGCAGAGACACACCCAGGGGCACCATGGGTTGGAGTGGACTGTATAGGGCCTGATGCCAGGGGAGCAAGGACACATGGACATGGGCATGTCCTCAAGTTCAGGTGCAAGTCACTGTCCCTCCTCACCCAGGCTCTGGGTGCAGGTGGTCAGCTCCAGCTCTGAACACTAGGACTCACAAAGGGCCCCTTGTCCACCACCAGTCATGCCAAGTGTCCATGGACAACACTGGCTGGAGCCCCAGGACACCATCCGGCGGTCCCCAGCACAGTGGCCGTCTTGTTCCCAGATGCTCAGAACCCTGATATGTGTCTAGGGCCTCAGGGTAATACTGGGACAGACAGCTTCTGCCCAGCTCAGCTCAAGGGCAACCAGACAACGAAAGCCTTGTTGGCTTCTGCAGCCTGAGGTGGCCAAGTGAGGGGACAGCTCAGCTTCCGGTCATGGGGGGGGGACAAAGGGGCTGTGTTCCACACCGCAAAGCGCCCAAGAGCAGAAGCCACTTCCTGCCGTCGCCTTCCATCTTCATGGAAGAAGAGAGTCAAGTTCTGGAGTCAGTCCAGCACTCCCAAATCCCCTGCCAGTTGCGGTTTGCAGATAACTTAGTTTTAAGTTTTATGCCAGAATTTTTAAGTGCAAGATCTTTCCCAAGTGTACCATGTGATTAGAACCCCAGGAATAAAATCAGCAAGACGATTTCTCTTTCTCAGCAATGGTGGATCACCTAGATAGTGGGACAGAGAGATATACTGGGCCTGTCTCACTCCCAACCCATGGGGAGAAGATGGGACCTAGGGAAGCATTTTCTTCAGGATTTTGTTGAAAAAGTCAGGAAGCTGCACATTGCCAAGTGGATGAAGCCAGCCTGAAAAGGACATGCTGTATGCTTCCAACAATAGGACATTCTAGAAAATGCAGAATTAGAGACAGTGACTAGACAAGTGGCTGCCAGCGTTTCGAGGGCAGTGAGGGGAGCAGTGAACAGATGGAGCACAGGGAATTTTTAGGGCAATGAAACTATTCCATGTGATGCTGTAAATGGTGGACACATGGTGTGAAACATTCGTGAAGACTCATAGAACTGTAAATGGCACAGCACAACCAGTGACCTCATGTAAACCAGCTGTAGCTAATAACATTGTATCAACTTTGATTCATTCATTATAACAATGTAACACGGACATGCCAGATGTTAATAACAGCAGGAGCTATGTGCAGGACAGAGGTATACCAGAACTCTGTCTAGTTTCTGTACAATCCTTCCCTAAAACATGAACTATCTCTAAAAAGTCAAGTCTTTTGAAAAGAATAAAATGAGGATGCCATGCGAGCATCTTGCAGCAAGCTTCCCTAATCCAAACAACCAAGAATGCAAGTGTAAAAACATATTCTATTTAAGCCAAAAGAGGCTTGAAAGTTGGAAAACTCGCCGGCATAGTTAAAAAAGTAAAAACTCATGGAAAAAGCTGCTTGGGTGAGTCACTGTGCCAACACAATGTTTCCTGGCAAAACCCAGCACCTTGCAGGCCTCACTGTCCGTCGCACCAGACTCGGTGGGGGCTGGGAGCCGCTGAGTGGTTCTGCTCTCCCAGGAGCTGTGTCCTTCTCTGGGTAGGAGTCTTGGTCGCAAATTACAGCCACTAAAAGCGACCTGCCCCTTCCCCCGTGCACTTGTTTCCATATGCACACAGGGCCTGGGGTAACTCATGTTACTGAAATGATTGAAGGACTCCAGGAAAGGCTGGATCCAGGTGCCGGTAATCCGGGTACTCTGTCAGTCAGTCAGCGACCTCTCCAAACCGTGAGGCAGAGGATGCACAAGGGCATCAGAGTCCCTGCCTTCAGGCACTGGTGGTGTGTGGACGTGCTGTTTCTGGAACTGGTCACTCATGTTTCCTCCCCTAAGTCTATCCTCATCTGGGTCGACCGTCTTGGAAGTGAAATGGCCTCTGGAGGCAAAATTTGCCAAACCTGGAGCAAAGTCTGTGAGGCTCTGAGCTGTCACTGTCACTCAGGAGGGTCTGTGTAGCGCCAGCTGTCTGCGTAGCAAAGTGGAGCCTCCTTGTCCCAGGCCACCTCTGTCGTCACATTCAACACCTAACATCCTCACTTTTTCTTCCTTGTCTTGCTGTTTCCAGATGTTGATGCTCCACTCCTTCTCCTAACCCACAGGACAGGGGAGTGAGAATTAGCACAACTCCTCCTCAGAGGCCCTGGAGCCACATCCCATCAGTCCTTCCTAGAGGGGGGCTTGGATACGGCTGCAATGCTGGAGGCTATGCAGTATGCACTTCAAATACCAGCAGGCTCACCCATCTGTCCACTGGGAAGATTGCAGTGGCGTTTTTAGACTAAGGTAAAACAGGCTGAAAGGGTTGGCTGTTACTTCCGGTAAAATAAGCCTGTGAGAATCTTTTGCCTCAGAAAAAGTACAATTAGTATGCGCCTGAGAAGCAGACTTCCTCTCACACCCTTGGGGCATTTTTCTGGAGGTACTAAGTCCCTGGAGGAGGACCTCATGCCCAGTGAAGTGGCTGCTGTTACAAGTATGAGCCATTGAGTCACCTGCAGCTCTTAGTATAATATAGCTCTGAACTCTCTTAAGACAGCCTCTCTGTTTCCAAGACACCTACCTCCATTATCCTGATTAGCAGATCAATCCATCTCATCCAGGGTCCTCCTCTCCTGCACTCTCTCTCCACCCTTCCAAGCATGATGTCCTTCTCCAGAGATTGGTCCCTCCTGGCCACATGTCCAAAGAATAGGAGACAGAGCTTCAAAATCTTTGCCTCCAAGGAGCAGCCTGGTTTCACCGTCTCCAGGATAAACCTGGTTGTTTTCTTGGCAGTCTACAGTATGTTCAACACTCTTCTCCAGCACCACAACACAAAGTCATGAATTCTTCTATCATCTTTGGTCATTGTCCAGCTCTCTGATGCACAGCAAGTAAATGTGAAGACTATGGCCTGAATCAGGTGCACCTGAGTCTCCAAACTGACATCGCTGCTCTTCAGCACTTTTTAAGAGGTCCCTGACAGCAACCTTCCCCAGAGCAATTAGTCTTTTGATTTCCTGTCTGCTGGTGCCAAGAGTGTTGATAGTGGAGCTGAGCAAATTGAAACTGTTAACAACCTCAATCTCTTCTCCATCTATCATGGTGCTACCTACCAGTTGGCCCCGAGGTGAGAATCTTTGTCTTTGTGATGCTGATCTTTAATCCACACTAAAGATTGCAGTCCTTGATCTTCTGCAGCACACACCTCAGGTCCTCCTCCGTTATAACAAGCAAGGTTGTGTCATCTGCATAACGCAGGCTGTTGATGAATCTTCCTCCAATCTTGATATCACATTCCTCCTAATCTCTCGCGTGATCTCTTCCCCACACAGGTTGAAAATGTATGAAAACAGGATGCATTCCTGATAGACTCCTTTCCTGATTTTGAGCCATGCAGTGTTTCCTTACTCTGTTCTGAGGACTGCTTCCTGATCTAAGTATAAGTTTCGCTTGAGTACAATCAAATGTTCTGGGATTCCCATCCTTCTCAATGTCAGCCACAATCTGTTGTGACCCACACTGTCCAATGCCTTTGCATAATCAGTGAAAC
>NW_006399876.1:6207879-6226659 GCF_000299155.1 Elephantulus edwardii
TTTTTTTTTTTTTTTGCTTTCAGCCAAGATCCATCTGAAATTGGCGATGACATGTCTGATGTCACAGCCTCTTCTAAATCTGCTTCTATTTCTGGTAGTTCTCTGTTGATGTGCTGCCCACCCCAGTCATTTTTGGATAATCCTTAGCAGAATTTTGCTTGTGTGTGATATCGGTGATGCTGTTCAATAATTTCCACACTCTGTCAGGTCACCCTTTTTTTGGAATGGGAACAAATATGAACCTTTCTCTTCTAGTCAGTTGCCCAGATATTTGTTCTCCAGATTTCTTGGCACAACTTGGTGAGCACGTCAGGGCAGCATATGTCTGTTGAAATACATCTGTTGGTGTGCTACCAATTCCTGGGGCCTTGTTCTTTGCCAGCTTCTTGAGAGCAGTTTGAATTTCCTCCTTCACCACCGTTGCCTCTTGATCATGTGCTGTTTCATTACAGTCTTCTGTGTCAGCTTATTCTTTCTGGTACCGTGACCCCGTGTGAAGTGGAGGGTCAGGAGAGAGAGAGAGAGAGAAAGGGCCTTCTCTCACATGGACAGACACAGCGCCTGTGACAACAGGCTCCATCACTGATGCTGGTGAGGACAGTACTGGCCAGGGAGGGTTCTGGCCTGCTGTCCAGGGAGCTGGAAGGAGTTGCAACTGACCAAACAGCACCAAACAGCAGCAGCTGACAAGAGCCTCGACCAAGGGTCAGTGAGACATGCCCAGCATCTTCTCAGGAGCAGCAGTGCATCTTGGCTGCCGGCTGGTAAAGGGAGAAGCCAGATGGCCTCCAGCCTCCCTGGAGGGCACTCAGTTACCTGGATTGGCCAGTGCTACTCAGGACTGTGGCTGCAGCCAATGGTCTTCATCCAGGGGGAACCGAGCCCCCTCTTTTCCTGTGTGTTGCTGCCTTTGTTCATCCTCCCTGTGACGCAAAGGTCCAGGGAGGGAGGACAGCACCTGGGTGACAGTTCCAAGGCTCATGGAGACCCTTGGAGGTGCAGGCAGTGAATGAACTTGACTTTCAAGGAAGAAGCTGGAAGTTCAAGTTTAGCCAGAGGTGTCTGGAAATCTGCTTTCAAAACATCAACCATTATAAACATGCTGTGGAATACAATATACTCTGACACCCATTGGGGTTGCATGAGTCAGAATCAACTCAATGGTAACTGACTTTGAGGCTCAGAGAGGTGGTCTAAATTAGGCAGTGACCCTGAAGACAGTAGCAGACCGTGAACGTGAAATAAGGCCCTGGGACTTCCCCATCAGTGCTGCATCCTACCCTGGGGAGCAGCATTAGTATTGGGCAAGTCCACAGCTGAGCACCCGTCCATGCGGTCAAGCGGGCATGGTCAGAATGGCCTTCCCAGACCTCCCTTCCCCTCCCAGCCCCACTCCAACTGCCCAGCCCCCACCACTAATGCTCTGAGGTCCCCCTGGTGGTCCCAAGAGGTCAGGAAAAGAATACACCACTGGGTGCCAGGCTGTTCCTCTGTTACCCTGCCCCCTGCCCCCTGCCCCGTGCTGGGCAGGCTTTGTGGTTGAGTCCATTAACGCCCAGCCAGTGGGTGAATGTCCCTGCACCCACGTGGCAGGCTCCTGTACTCATACCCTCCCTGTAACTAGACCCCACACGCCACTTCCACTTCAGAGAGGAAACCAAGCACAGAGCCTTTGGTCCTGGAGACAGACCGCAGGGTGGTGGAGCAGCGCAGGACGGCACCGGCCTGGTCACACAAGCAGAACTGGGGCTGGGCCGGGACAGGTCGGAAGCCAGAGTTTGGGGCTAAGAAAGGCTGGAGCACCAGGACCTTCCTCAGGATAGAGTGACCAGGAGCCGGTGAATGCCGGCACGCCCCGAGGACGAAGCACCGGGCAGCAGGTGAGCCCTGTCTCCCTCGGGTGGGGTGGGAGGGCGGGGGGCCACAGAGGTGCCCTGCAGGCTGGCTAACTCAGGTGGGCTTCCCTGCTCAGCCAGGTCAATCTGGGAGGCCAGGTGAGTGTCCTGATCTCCTTGTGCCCTCACCTACTCCTAAGTAACACAGGCAACAGATCCCACCTCCCTACATCACAGAGACGATGAGTCTGTGTCCACTAGTCCAGCACCTACCTGGCCTACAGACAGCTTCAGACAAGGACAAGGAGAGGCCATCTTGGCCCCAGAGGCATGATGGACAGAGCTCTCACCCCTATGTGAGGCCCACTGGCCTCATCTAATCTTGACCCTAGGTGTGTGTGTGTGTGGGGGGGCTCTTCCTGTCCCTCCTTCCAGGGTCTCCATCCCTTCGGCCCACCAGGAGCAACAGCCAGGGGCTAGAGACGTTCTTCCTGCTCAAGTCTCAGAGCAGGAAGCAGGGTGGCCCATTCGCAGCAGGTCTAGAGACCAGGTCTCTTCCTGTCCTGTGGTCCCTAAGGTCTTCCTCCTCACTGATTGCCTGGGAGGGCACACGATAAAAGTCAGAAGTGTTCCCAGCAGTGAGGAGAGGGCAAGAAATGGGCACACCTTTTGCATTGAAAAACAAGGAACTCATTAAATATTATACAAAATGGGAATGGGTGGCCCTGGAGGACATTATGCTGAGTGAAATATCTGAGTCACAAAAGGACAAATACTGCCTGGTGCCACTGTTTTAAAAAGGGACTGACATTGGGGGTGGGGGAAGATTGAGAAAGATGGGTTCAATAATGTATACTGCATTGAAACAGATGAGGGAGAAAACTGTTTAAAAGGAATATGTGATTAGGTATTGTTGTCATGACAGGAGTCCAGAACAAAGGCTGCATAGTGGAGTGGACCTGGAGGGAGGGATTGTAAAACAATGAAAGAATTTTTCTTTTACTTTTCAAAGAGAAGAATAAACTGAGGGGTGGGGGCAGGGAGAAAAGTGCAACAATGAATGAACGGAAATCTAAAGTCTGTAAGCTTTCATTAAAATGAATAATTAAAAAAAAAAAAGAAACAAAAGAAAAGAAATGGGCGCACCAAAAGGCTGAAGCCACTCCAAGACCCTGAGCCAGCCTGGGGAGGGCGTGGCCCCCAGGGCTGGGCAATCTGTCAACCATCGTTGGCCAGTCTGTTAGACTGGCTAAAAACCGAGTATCAAGACAGCTGGGTGTGGGCACGGATAGAGCCAGAAGTCTCAGCTCCTCCTTGGGAAGAGAAGGCTCCAGACCCAGGCAATAGGACCAGGGTACCCTGTCTCCGCAGCTCCTTCCAGCTCCCAATCACTGACTGCCTTCTGCTCCTGAGAGATCCGGAGCCTAAGGCCAGCATCCTCTGGCCGCTGCCATGGCCCCCTGGTCCTTGCCTGCAGCCTGCGTTCCACACGGAGGCTCCTAGCATATACCATGCTAGGCACTGGGCCCTGCCCTTCACCTCCCCGAGGAAATCTCCTCACAGGTTGATCCTGTTCCCTACGTCTCTTCATCCCACGCACATGTCTCCTAACACCGTTAAGTTCCCTTTCCCCGTACCCACATTTCTCTGCCCATCAACACAACCTGGGACTCACAGCTCGTTCCTCAGAGCATGTGGGGGTCTCTGCCAAGGGTTCCACCTTGACGGGGCCTTTGGAGACCACCTCACCTAGTCCAACTCAGTCATCTACAAGAATTATTTCTAGAAACTGCTATGTTATACTTGTCACAAGCACTCTAACAGTTATCAGCATCTGAAACTCTAAACAGGAACTGGAAAGATTGACCTCAATCTACAAGTAAGTCAAGTAGTTGTCCTAACAAGCCCACCACCCTTTAAAGGAAGACAGCTAAATCCAGACATTCCCCGTGTACAATTCACACTGTCCATCTACTCAGAGAGCTGAGAGACAGCAGCATGGAGGAAGAGGGAGCTCGGGCTCTGTGCCAGATGCGCCTTCGGTCTCTCTCTCCTCCTCTTCTCCTCAGCTAGATCCTTAGCAAGAGGCATGTTCACATGCTGAGGTCACCACAAAAATGTCCTCCAATCTTGACCAGACAGAGTGTGGAAAATATCCAACAATTTATCACTACTACCAGACGCAAGCAAAATCCTGCTGAAGATTATCCAAAAATGACTGGAACAGTACGTTGACAGAGAACTATCTGAAATACAAGCTGGATTTAGAAGAGGTTGTGGCACTAGGAACATTATCATCAATGTCAGATGGACCTTGGCAGATAGCAGAGAGTATCAGAGGAATGTCGATCTGTGTTCCGTAGACTATGCAAAGGCGTTTGACTGTGGATTGCAACAAATTGTGGTTAATCTTGAGGAAAATGGGAATCCCAGGACACTTGATTGTGAAACTTAGACCAGGAAGCAGTCCTCAGAACAGAGCAAAGGAACACTGTGTGGTTGAAGATCAGGAAGTGAGTGTGTCAAGAATGTGTCCTGTCTCTATACCTTTTCAATTCATATGCAGAACAGAGCATTCAGGAGGCTGGGCTTTATGAAGAGGAATATGCCATCTGGATGGGAGGAAGGCTTATCAACAACCTAGGTTACACAGATGACAAAATGTGCTCGCTGAAACTGAGGAGGACCTGAATTGTTTGCTGCAGAAGGTCAAGGACTGCAGCCTTCAATATGGATTGAAGCTCAACATCAAGAAGACCAAGATTCTCACCACTGGGCCAATTGGCAGCGCCATGATGGATGGAGAAGGGATTGAGGTTGTTAACAGTTACAGCTCACTCAGCTCCACAATCAACACTCTTGGCATCAGCAGTCAGGAAATCAAAAGACGAGTTGCACTGGGAGTATTTGCTGTCAAGGACCTCTCCAGAGGGCTGAGAAGCAACGATGTCAGTCTAGAGACTAAGGTGCGCCTGATCCAGGCCATGGTCTTCACAATTACTTGTGATGCATCAGAGAGCTAGACAGTGACTAAGGATGACAGAAGAAGAATCAGTGCTTTTGAGTTATGATGCTGAAGAAAAATCTTGAACATTCCATGGACCGCCAAGAAAAGAAGTAAATCTGTCTTGGAGAGGGTGAAACCAAGTTTCTCCTTGGAGAATTGGAGGATTTTGAGGCTTTACATCGCAAACCTTGGGCATGTGGCCAGGAGAGACCAGTCCTGGGAGAAGTACATCATGCTTGGAAGGGTGAAGGAACAGCACAGGAGAGGAAGACCTCAGATGAGATGGATTGATACAGCAATTGGAATAATGGGGGTAGGTGGGCCGGAGTCAGTGAGACTGGCCCAGGACAGGGCAGGCTTCAGAGCTGTTGTACGTAGAGTCACTATGAGTCACACAGGCAACTTGACAGCACATAACAACAACAACAATCTTGACTTCCTCTTAGTCTTCCTATGCACTGTCCAGATCTCTGTATACATTTGCTCTGCATATAGATCGAATACGTGTGGTGAAAGGCTATAACTCTAACATATACCTTTCCTGATTTAAACCATGTACTGTCTGTCCCCTTGTTCTGTCCAGAGGACTGCTTCCTGGTCCATGTACACATTCCCTATGAGCACAATTAAATGTCCTCGAATTCCCCTTCCTCTCAATATTCTCCATCATTTATCATGACCCACACAGTCAAGTGCTTCTGTATAATCAACAACATGCAGTGTTGTTTTCTAGTGTTCTCTTGCAGCCAAGTCCCATCTGACATCAGCAATGACATTGCCTCTTCCAGATCCCCCTCTGAATCAGACTCAACCTTCTGGCAGTTGCCCGTTGATGTTCCTTTCCAATCACTTTTTGTTTTTAACTATATTTTTATATTGTTAATTAAATCAGCAATAGTGACGACATTGTTATTGTTCACTATTGATCATTTGTATATTCTTTTGGATCACCTTTCACTGGAAGGAGAAAAATACGGTTCTCTTCCAGCTGCTTGGCTGTCTTCCAATTTCCTTGGTGTAGAGAAGTGCACATCACAGGAAGCGAATGGGAGTAACGGTGCAAGGTTCTTACATTATACATGAAGTGGTGTCTTAGTTCTCTAAAGCTGATAGGCTGGAAATACCACAAGTGGATGACTTTAACAAATAGCTATTTGAACTGTTAGCACCTAAGAGGTTAGAAGGCCACACTCTGGGTCCCAGCTTCAGGGAAGGCAGCTCTCCTCATGGAGACTGTGAAGGAAAGTCCATCAGCATCTGTAGGTCTGGTTTTCCCTGGAGATTGCCATGTGCTTTTTGGCTGCCCCTGGAATCAAGGAGCTTCGTCTTACAGGGGCCCAGTTTCAAAGAGCAAAAAAGACACACTTCAGTTCAGGCAATTATTTCCTGGTGATACTAAGTGGTCCCTTCCCCCCAGCTTCATTTCCTGCCCTTTATTTCCAGTGAGATAAAGGTATTACAGACCACACCTTAGGGGAACACCCACTGCACCCAATTAGGCCTTGATGGGGTTTGGGAGTGTTTCATTCCTATAATTATGGGGTTTACCAGACCGCAGGAGATCATTACACAGCTTCTGCATTATATCATTGCTGTGTGTCCCAGCAAATCCGATGCACAGCTGACTCAGCAGGGAGGTTTTCAGAGGCCGTAATCGCAGGGAAGGAGATTGCCTCTCTTTCTCCCATGAAGCAGCTGGTATTTTCGAACCGCACGCCTTCAGTCTTGCAGCTCAGATTCTTACCCCTAGGCCAGCAGAGCTCCCGATTATGTTTACGTATTTTGGGGGAACACAGTCCAATCGATGACAAGTGCCATAAAATTATGGAGTGCAGTTAAAGATGGAAAGTGGTGGTGTTGTTTTGGTGTTGTTTTTTTTGAAAGTGTTGTTAGTCGCACTGGAGTCATCTCCATCCGTGGTGTCACCTTATTTACTACAAAAAACCAGAAGCTGTGCTCCCAGGCCTGTATTATCATCACTGTCGTTGATGTCTTTCAGTCCAGTCGAATAATATTCTGTTCCACTCCATAAGGCTAGTTGTTGTGTTGTTATGTGCCATCAAGTTGCCTGTGACCCATAGCCACCCTTACGCACTGTCCTACCCTGAACGCTGTCCTACCCTGAGCCAATCTCACTGTCTCCAACGCACCTGCCTCTGTTACCTCAGTCTCTGTGTCAATCCATCTCATTCAGGGTCTTCCTCTCCTGTGTTGTCCCTCCACTTTTCCAAGCATCATATCCTGCTCCCTAGACTGGACATATGGCCTAGTTTTTAGAAGAAGAACACCAGTCCTTTCTTCCTGATCTAACTTAGTCTCAAAGCTGCACTGAAACTTGTCCATTGTGGTGACCTTATGGCTACTTGAAGTGTAAGTATTGTAGGTTCCAGCACCCTGTAAACAACCAATTGACCCCTGCCCTCTTCTGTGTCACCCTCACAATCTCTGGCACACTCAAACCCATTTCTGCAGTCACTGTGTGAACCGGTGAGAATCTTCCTCTCCTTCACCACCCCTCCTCCTTTCCAAGAGTGATGTCCCTCTCCAAGGAAATAGGCTTTCCCAGCAACATGCCCAGAGTATGTGAGACGAAGCTTCATCTTTGCCTGCAAGGGGCACTCTGACTGCACCTTCTTCTCTAAGACATAGCTGTTTGCTCTTCTGGCTGTCTGTGGGATACTTAGCACTCGTCTCCAACACCACAGTCCAAATACATCAATTTTTTTTTCCAACCTTTTTTATTGTCCAGCACTCAGAAGCATAGCAAGTGACTATAAAGACCACGGCCTGAATCAGGCTCACCGTAGTCTTCAAACAGACATCACTACTTCAGAATCATTTGGAGACATCCCTGATCACAGGTGTTTTCAGTTCAATATATCTCCTGACCTCCTGACTGCTGGTACCAAGCATAGTCACGGAGAATTCAAGTAAGATGAAGTTGGTGACTGTCTCAATCCTTTCTGCACCCATCAGGATGCTGCCTTTCAGTCCAGGGGCAAGGATTTTTGTTTTCTCGACATTAAGATGTGATCCATGTTAAAGGCTGCCGTATTTAACCTTCTGCAGCACGTACTCCAAGTCCTCCTTATTTCAGCAAGCAAGGTTGTTTTCTAGAAAGCATAAATTATTGAAGAGTCTTTCTCCAATCCTAATGTTACACTCTCCTTCACGGAGTCCAGCTGCTCAAATAAGTTGCCCAGAATGCAGATTGAATAGGTGTGGAGAAGGCATACGAGCCTGACGCACACCTTTCCTAATTTTAAACCACGCGGTACCCCCTTGCTCTGTTCACACAGCAGCCTCTTAGCCTAGGTACAGGTTTTGCATGAACACAATTAAGTGTTCTGGGATTCCCATTCTTCTCAACCTTAGCAATAACTTGTTTGATCCACAGTTAAATGCCTTTGCATAATAAAGCACACATGGACATTTTGCAATTCATCACGTTATATAACGGTGGAAAGATACAAGAAGCAGCTACTTGAGTTTTTCAGAGAGAGTTACAGATAGTAAGTCAGTAGGGAAGAGCAAACAGACTCCTAAAATTCAGTAAGGCCTGGAAACCTTCCCAGGGTTACACAAGGCTGTATCGTGCACCTGCTGAAGCCAGCATCACCTTCACCCAGGATGAGAATCGAGAGATCAGACTCTTACAGACCCCGCTCCTAACACCTTGAGCCCCACGTTGAACACTTAGAAGGAGAAAGACACCTATTTCCTTACCGTGAGAGAGTTTACCTGTAGGCATGTTGTCCAGGCTTGCTACCTCTCTTCACCTGATGTTCCAAACCAAATACAGTCCAAAAGGCACAGCATCCCAGCATGGACTCTTGGTGTATTTGGTTATACCAAGATTACAGGTATCTCTCCAGCCGAGTTCCCAGCGGAGGAAGCTGGCAGATTAAGAGAGTCTAAACTCAGACGGTGTCAAAATCAGAAACAAACTCCTGTATGTCAAGGAATGGAAGGAAATCCCTCTGGGAATGGATGGGGCATGGGCAGGCCGTTCACAGAAGGGAAAGTCTGAGTGCCTGCTGGGCATCCGCACAGACGCTCGGCCATGGGGTAACCAAAGAGAGCACGTTCCAATAGGATAGCACCGCTCTGCTGTCACCATCACACGGGGGAGATGGGAAGGGCATTATACCACAGGGTGGCGAGGGGCAGGGAAGGAGGGAAAGCTGAAGCAACGGTTAAGAGCAATCAGTCACTAGAGATCAGAACAAAGCGTGCAGGCTCCTACAGCCTAGCAGGACCACCCCAGAAAACATCCTAGAGCAACGCTGACTCCAGTCCAACACGGACGGCATGAGGAGGTTGACCAGAGTGGGTTTTGTGATAGTGGTGATGTTGAAGCAACGTGTCTGGCCACAGTGACAGAATGAGTAAAATATAGCCAGTGTACACTTTGAAACAAGGGTCTCCACACTAACCTCAAATCCACTGGGAACGGAGGGGAACTAGTGACAAAGGCAGGCTGGGTACAGTTGGGGGTGGGGGGTCTGGGGGCAAAGGGAGGCTGGGTACAGCGAGGGAGGGGGTCTGGGGACAAAGGGAGGCTGGGTACAGCAGAGGAGGGCCTGGTAGCAGAGAGAGGTTGGTACAGCCGGGGGTGAGGGGTCTGGTGGCAGAGGGGGGTGGGTACAGCCGGTGGAAGGCCTGGCTGCAGAGGGAGGCTGGGTATAGCAGAAGGGTCGTGGTGGCAGAAGGAGGCTGGGTGCAGCCGGAGGAGGGGGCCTGGTGGTAGAGGGAGGCTGGGCACAGCCAGGGTTGGGGTGGATATGAGACATGAAGCCTCTTGGTCAATGTCTGTACGTAAAACAACCTGGCTTGAGAGGCAGGGATCCAGAAATAGCCTGGTCCCTGCACAGACGCTGACACCGGCCCCCTTTCTCCCGCAGGGATGAGCCTCACTCCGGACGAGACCTGCCGGCTGCCGCTGAGCCTCGCCACGGTGAACGCGTGGTGCGCAGCGTACGTGGTGCTCAGTGCGCTGGCCGCGCTCGTCTGCGTGTGCGGGATGCTGGGGAACGGAGCGGTGGTCTGGCTGCTGGGCTTCCGAGGGCAGAGGAACCCCTTCTGTGTCTACATCCTCAACCTGGCAGCTGCTGACTTCCTCTTCCTCCTCTGCATGGCCTCTATGATAAGTGTAGATGCCATTGTGGAGGACGACAACAAAAAGCCCCTGGAGGTGGTGCGGAGGGTAAAGTACTTTGCATACACCGCGGGCCTGGGCCTGCTGACCGTGATCAGCGTCCAGCGCTGCCTGTCTGTCCTCTTCCCCATCTGGTACAAGGTCCGCAGGCCCCGGCACCTGTCCACCTGGGTGTGCATTCTCCTCTGGGTACTGGCCCTCCTGTTGAACATCCTGGTCTCTTTCTTCTGCAGCCGGTTTAAGGCTTACAACCAGCATCAGTGTTCGACCATGGACACTGTCCTGGGCATCTTCATTGTGGGCTTCTTGACACCTGTGATGACACTGTCGAGCCTGGTCTTGTTGGTCCAAATCCAGAGAAGACCCAAGCAGTGGCGCCGGCGACCTGCGAGGCTGGCCGTGGTCATCCTCGCTTCGGTGCTGGTGTTCCTGGTCTGTTCTCTGCCCCTCGGCATCTACTGGTTCATCCTGTACTGGTCACACGTGGACCCTCAGCTGAAGACACTGCTTGCTGGCCTGTCTCGCTTCTTCTCATCGCTGGGCAGCAGCTCCAACCCCTTCATCTACTTCCTGGTGGGCAGGGGGAGGCGGAGCCACCACGAGTCCCTGGGGGTCATGCTCAGAAGGGCGTTGCAGGAGGAACAGGATGGGGAAAGTAAGGAGATGCCCTCCACAGACACCATTGAGAGCCAGGCGCCCACAGGGCCAGCCCAGGGGAGCCCGCCCTCGGAGATCCGTGTGCCGGAAGCTACCTCCAGCCTGACCCTCCCTTGCTGCCCATGTGGACTGTTTCGGGGTGCCTCAGAGACCTTCCAAGCCCCTGTGCTGGGATCGCTGCTCTGTCATGCCCCCCAGCCTCCCACAGGAGGCAAGGCCTGGACCGTACCATGTGGCCCAATGATGGAGATGAAATGCTATTGTCTCCTTTAGAGCGGACGTTCTGGTTTCCAGGATCAGTTGTTATCAACCCCACAGTGACTGAGCGTAAGTGGACAGCTGCGGCCACAGGGTTTTCAGCGTCTGACTGTTCGGTAATCAATCTATCGGTATTCTCAGGGGTGGTCCTGGGTCAGTGTGGAAGTCCACACTCTTGAGGACCCGCCGAGTGAATGTGTTAACCCCTTGTACCCTGTAGCCACTCCACGTTCTGCGGAGAGGGCAGGTCTCAGGAACTCAGACAGGAAGTGAGGAATCCTCCATCGAGACCGACACCTGCAAGGCCAGTGTCCGGCCACATGTGTGAACTCAGCAAGGGAGAAGCCAACAAGCCCATCTCGTTCTCTCGCTGTGCATCTTTCTGGCAAAAACCTCATCTTCTCCAGAATGACGGTGGCTTCAAGTCAGTCAAGATGCAGATCAGAAACTCAGGGAGGGAGAGGCGAGCACGTTAGTGGTGTTTCACGTGTCACCTCTTTGTATAGAATCGCAGGGCTTGGCAATGTGCTGTGGGCAGTAGCAGGCGCTCCTGGGCATCAGGTCCTAGTGTTTCCAGGACCCACTTTCCTGAGCTCTCCCCCTGGAGTTCGCGGTCTGTCAGGATGCTAGACGGAGATGAGCTCTGAGCTTCCCCAGTTTCCTGACCCCAGTTTGCCGTTCAGAGCTCAGGCTCCCGCCCTGTGTGGTTGCTGGGTGTATGGAGGAGAGGATGCCCTTCCAGACACCTAGGGGGTGCTCAGGAGCAACTCTGGCATGCTCTTAAAAAAGCCCTTCCTGAGAGTTCATTCCGCTGACAAGCATCCCTGACACCTGTGTCATGCATTCTGGTCCTGGGTTCTGGTCCTGGTTCAGACTCAGAGAAGTCAAATGTTTTGTCCAGGGCACACACACATCTGGGGAATGGGAGGGCTTGGATTCGACCCATACCATTTGATTATAGAGCCCATGCACCTGATATTTCTCTACCCTGGGAAGTGACAAAGTGATCACCGCATGCAGATTTGAGGACAAACAGCATTTCTCTTCTCAGGGAGAGGTGGTCCCCGCAGGGTCCCTCCTTTACACACACAGAAGGAGTGGAATCCTAGAAATTATCCTTCAGCTCTGCTCGGAGAGATTTACAGAATGATGCATCCGCTGTGATGCTGTCTCCTCCTGGGCCAGCCTTGCTTCCAAGTCATTCTACCTTAGCCCTGGTGGCACTGGGGTGGCCTCAGGTGTTGTTTTTTTGGTGTTTTTTTGTTTTTGTTGTTGGGGGGAGCTCTGGCAGCTGAGTAGTAAAAAGCTGCACTGCAATCCCAAAGGTACATGGTTCAAATCTACCAGATGCTGTGTGAGAGAAGGATGGACAATTCACTGCCTCTGAAAACCCACTTGAGGGCCGGCCTTGGGTCGGCTGTAACTCGACAGTACAAAACAGTAACAGGCTTTGGGGGAGCTGGCTAAGGAGAAGTGGAGTTAGGGGTTCCTGTAGCAGGGCTCAGTGGGGCATAGCTCTGTGGTCACCCTCACTTTGGGGCAGAGTTGGGCTCTGGCTGGTCATCTCAGTACAGAAGTGACTTCCAGGAATATCATCACTACCACTGGAGTCAGCTCACCTGGCCCTGGGAAGGGGGCAGGGCTGGACACGGGACACAGGGCACGAGTATGTCACCTATAGTGTGTGGACAATGGGCAGTGGAGGGGAGCAGTACACGAGTGGAAATGCTGGAAACAGAAGCTAGCCCATGGACAAAGCTTCTGGTCCTCAGACTCGTGAGCTGCACTGAAGCTGAGATGACACAGAATTCTCACCTCCCAACAGGCGCCGAGCAGGTAGCACCTGGGGCAGAGAGCACTCAGGGCGTCAGTTTGAACAGAACATGTGAAATAAAACCCAGCAGTCTCTCTGGTTTGTAGACACTGTCCCGGAACCAGACTAGACATTGTACAATGGCTGTGTGTGAAGCTGCAAGATTTAGCTTCCCAGTCATCAACATTTTCAAATCAATCAAATCAACACGGGCGCATGCACAAACCTATTATTCTCTATGCATGAAACACTGTGAAACTGAATCCTATAAGAACATGATCACGAGCATGAGGACAAAAACATTTTAAAAAATCCTAAATGTGGAATAAAACTACGTTAAAAATAAAAATCCTGAATGCTAGGGAGCTCTGGTGGCCTAGTGGCAAGAAGCTGCACTGCAATCCCAGAGGTGTGTGGTTTGAATCCACCAAATGCTCTGCTGGAGAAGGAGGGACAGTCTCCTCCTGTACCAGTCAGATCTGATTTGACAGTATACATACAAAATAATAATAAAATAAAATAAATTTTTTTAAATCCTAAATGCTAAGTAATTAATAAAAAGATACTAGTAAAGATATTTTGTGAAGTTAATATTATCTGTTGCTTTGCAAAAATGTATCATTTCTCTTTTTTCCTAAATAAATATTTTCTTCTTTAATTTTGCATTTGGAATTTTATTTCTTTTTCCTTTAAAAAGATTTGCAGTACAGACATCTGGTCCCACTACTTAGGGCCCGACCTGGAGTGGCCAGCACTCTGGACACTGTCGGGCACACGAGGCTTCGTTGGGAATGACAGAAATGTACCAGTGTCTTGGTCTACACGCCTTGGACTGAAGAAACATTTTGCTGAAATACGTTTGCTTGTTGAGACCTGACAGGTCTGGTGGCTGGCACATTACAGGAGGTGGTTGTGTTATGAGCCATCGAGTCGCTTGTAACCCAGCGACCCCGTGCAGAACAGCCCTGAACCCTACTCTATCCTGAGCCAAACTTACTGTCTCTGTCTGACATACAGAACTCCACTACCCCTGTCACTGAGTCAATCCATCTCATCGAGGGTCTTCCCCTCCTGTGCTGTCCCCTCCACCCTCCCAAGCATGAGGTCCCTCTCCAAGGACTGGTCCCTCCTTGCAACATGCCCAAAGTATGTCAGATGGAGCTTCAGAATCCTTGCCTCCATAGAGCAGCCTGGTTTAACCCTCTCCAGGACCTGTTTGTTCTCCTAGCAGTCCATGGTGTATTCAATACTCTTCTCCAGCACCACAGCTCCAAGAAGTCAGCTGTTGGAGTCCGACAGCTGCTCAGAGGAAGAACCACAGAAAAGGCTCTTTCCATAAAGACTACAACCTTGGAAACCAGTGGAGGAGCACGATGGGTTGTAATTGAGTGAATGCTGGGAGTTTGGTTGTTCACTAAAAACTCCCTACAGCAAGTGCAGCTTCAGGCATGGCTGGATCTAGGTGATCTTACTCTGGTCTCTCTCCATCAGCTCTGACGTCTGCTGTGAACTTCAGTCTCCAGTCGGCTCCTGCCTTCGCTGACATAACCATCTCTCCATCCTCAGACTTCCACGCCCTTCCAGCCTTCTTCATCCCAGAGAAAGCCCTCCCCCTACAGCTCCCCAGCAACTCCTGGAATGTCACCTCACCAGGGAAGCTGGAGGGACGGGCTTCCTAGGAACCACACTGGAGCCCCGGACTGTGGACGCTGTGAGGGTGCAGCACCGTGGAGCCAGCTCAGCAGCCCCCACCAGGAAACACCTGGAGCGAGTGTCAACAGGCGTGTGACGCGGATCTGCTCCCTGGCGGGGGGTCTGGCTGGCTGCCTGCTCTCTAGGCTCCGGGGTTCCCTTGTGGAATGAGCACGTTCCACCCACCGTTTGTTCCTAATCAAAGCCAGGGCCTCGCCACGTCATAGGCCTTAAATTCACACCCTGGCTGGGCGCTTCGCCTGTCTCCTCGGCTCCATGATCTGCACCCCAGCTCTGCTGTTCACTGATATCCTGGAGTGGGGTGTTGTGAGAACTTGAACTTGCTGTAACCTCGCTGAGGAACCTGGCAGAATGTGACGTCCACGTGAACAGCAGAAGAGATGCGTCCCCAGGGCGGACGCGGGAGGTCCGGGAACAGAATCCCAAGAATGCAACCCCCGTCAGCTTGATGCAACTGCCACGCACGCAGAACAGCCACGGTGGCCTCCTGTCGGGCTTTAAACCCGAAGGTCAGCAGTTCTGATCCACCAGCTGCTCAGAAGAAAGATGGGCCGTCTCCTCCCGGAAATATTTAAACCAAAGCACACCGTTTGCTGTAGAGTCGGGTCTGATGCACGGTGGTTTCTGAGGCTGGAAATCTTCACATGAGGAGACTGTCTGCCCTTCTCTCATGGAGAAGCTGGTAGATTCGAACCACTGACCTTTATCTTAGCAGCACAGCACGTAGTAGGTGGTGCCAGCAGGGCTCCTTCCTGCAAAGATCTATGGCCTCAGAACCCCCTGCGAGGTTGCCATGAGCCGGATCGAGTGAAGGCACTAGGTTTGTGTTTTGGCTTCACTGACAGGCAGACAGGAGCCTGGTGGGTGGTGGTTAAAGTGTGTGTTGTTAACTGAAAGCTGAGAAGGCTGACCCTGCCAGCAGCTCCGTGGGGCTGGAGGGGGCTGTCTGCTGACACGAAGACTCCTGCTTGAGAACAGTTGTGCTCTGGCCTGCTGGAAGCCAGGGAGCAGGGCGCCTTGGTTTAGGTTGTTGTGTGTTGTTGAGTCAGAACCAACCCATAGCTGACCATCCAGCGGGTTCTCAGAGGTAGCACATTGAGAAGCAGGAGATTACCTACCCTTCTCCCACGGAGCAGCTGGTGGATTCGAACCACATGCCCTTGAGATCGCAGCGCAGCTTCTTGCTACTAGGCCACCACGTGTGGGGAAGTCTGAGGAGCTCCGGAGCCTACATCCTCGGAGTCGTGCTGCTCACGCAAAGGCCTGGCTTCCCGAGGGGTTCTAATCCACCCTGAGGGAGGAAGATGGGGCGCGTCCTCCTGCCCAATTTACAGCTTCCAAAACCTAGTGCAGTGCTGGCTGTGAGCTGACCGAACCTATTGCCTGGCCCTTGAAGTCCAGCCCATGGTGCCGAGGAAGAAAAGCCTGGTGATCTACTCCTGTAAGATGACAGACCCAAAAGAGCAGCTCTTTCCTGTGATACCTGAGTGAGTGCCACTCTGTGGCAGCTTAAGTTTAGAGGGTATTTGGTAAAAGAGGTGCAGGCGCTTTGGTGGAGAATCCTCGCCGTCCACCCATAGAACTGCACCTGGGTCCCGGCCAGTTCATTCGTGCGTGCTGCTGGGACGTTTCAGCAGAGGTCCCAGGGTGGAACACGCCGGGAAGACAAACCACCTGGGAAAGCCCTGCAGACTGCAGGGGTCCCCTGACCTCCTGGTGGTGCAGGGCCGGCTGTTGTGCGTGGTCCAGCCAGGATTTGAAGGCTGACTGTTGCGGTGGACAGCAACAACATTCACTACACGTACGAAGGTGCCCCAACCCCGAGGCTTTAATCCCAGAGAGACAGCTGACAACCCTGGGGGCCAAACCACAAATACAAGCTGCGCAGGAAGCGGTGAGTGTCTGAGGTTAAAAATACCAAACTGCTCATATGCCCAAGTTACCATCTTGAGGACACAACACTCAAACCCCCCCAAACGTGCAGCTACCGAGTCGCCCCCAAACCCAAGCCTCCTGCCGGTGACCCACAATCTACATGCTTCTGTGTGGCTCCCTGGGGTGCAGGTCAATCAGATGCTCGAGCTGGTGGCTGATACCCAGAGTTCCTTGTCACGCTGTCCCTGTGGGAAGGGCAGGGACTGGGAGCCTGAGCTGGGCCATGGTGCTGGATCATGAAGCCAGGTGGTGGGATCCAGGACTCAGCAGTGGAAGCAGGAGCCCCACCCATTTCATCCCTTGAGGTTTAGAAGGTCACCGTGTTCCAGCCCATCAGAGGTGACCCTAACCATGTCCTCTTCCTAACTCCTGTACCTGCGCTGAGGCCTGTATTTGGAAACAGGGTCTTTGTAGATGTGGTTAAATTGGGGGTGTTGAATTAAGCATCATTACTTGGCTAGGCAGGGCCCGCATCCAGTGATGATGTCGTTAGGTGACATCACTTCTGTTCTGACTGAGAGCAGCTCACGTGTTCAGCAGATGAAACCTGCCCGGGTCGTTGCCATCCTCTTCCTTATAATCTCTGCCGGGCTTACGCCCACTCTTGCAGCCACTGTACCAATCCACCCCACTGAGGTTCTGCCCCACCTTTGCTGAGCCTCCACCTGCCCAAGTGTGCTGTCCTCTCTGGGGATGGGCCTGTCCTGATAACATTGCCAGTGTGTGCGTGATGAAGTCACCATCCGCTCCTCTCACGAGCACGCTGGCTGCATTTCTTCTAAGACAGATTTACGTGTGCTTTAGACAGTCCATGGTATATCCCATGCTCTTTGCCAACACTAATTCAGAGGGGTCAGTTCTTCTCCGATCTTTCTCAGTCAGTGACGGGGGATATCTTATAAGAGAAAAAAGGAAGAGAAACATCTAGAGAAGCTGTAAAGGCCACAGGAAGATGGGGCAGAAATTCAAGTGATGTTGCCATAAGCCAAGGAATGGCTGAGGCCACCAGCAGCTGGAAGAGACAAGAAAGGACCCTCCGAGAGCCTGCGGAAAAAGCATACAGACCTCAATTTCAGACCCCTGTCCTCCATAACCGAGAAAGAATATATTTCTATGGTTTTAAGTTCCTTATGCGTCAGAGAGCTGGACAATGACTAAGGCTGGCAGAAGAAGAATTGAAGCCTTTGAGTTGAAAAGCTGGAGAAGAGTACTGCATTTTCCATGGGTGGTGGTGGTTGTTATGTGTCATCAAGTCACCTGAGACTCATAGCAACCTTATGTACAACAGCCCTAAACCTGTTCTATCCTGTGCCAATCTTATTGTCTCTGACACACCTACCCCCATTACCCCAGCCACTGAATCAATCCATCTCATCAAGGGTCTTCCTCTCTTGCGTTGTCCCCCCACCCTCCCAAGCATGACATCTCTCTCCAAGGTCTGATCCCTCCTTGCAACATGTCCAAAATATGTCACACAAAGCTTCAGAATCCTTGACTCCAAGGAGCAGCCAGGCTTCACCCTCTCCAGGATACACATGGTATATTCAATACTCTTCTCCAACACCACAACTCAAAGGCATCAATTCTCCTATCATCTCTAGTCATTGTCCAGCTCTTTGATGCATAGCAAGTGATTGCAAAGACCATGGCATATATCAGGCGCACCTTAGTCTCCAGACTTACATTGTTGCTCTTTAGTACTTTGGAGAGGTCTTTAACAGCAGACTTTCCCATCGCAATGTTGTTCTTGTTGTTGTTATGTGTAGTTGAGTCACTTGCAACTCATAGCAACCCTATGTACAACAGCTCTAAACTCTGCTCTGTCCTGTGCCAATCTCATTGTCTCCGACACACTCATACCGATTGCCCCAGTCACCGAATCAATCCATCTCCCAGGGGCCTTCCCCTCCTGCATCTGCCCTCCACCTTCCCAAACATGATGTCCCTCTCCAAGGACTGGTCCCTCCTTACAACATAACCAAATTATATCAGACGAAGCCTCAGAATCCTTGCTTCCAAGAAGCAGCCTGGTTTAACCCTCTTCAGGATGAATCTGTTTGTTCTCTTAGCAGGCCATGGCACTCTCAGTACTTTTCTCCAACACCAAAGCTCAAAAGCATCAATTCTCCTTCTATCCTCCCTGGTCATTGTCCAGCTCTGATGCATAACAAGTGATTGCAAAAACCATGGCCTGTACCAGACGCACCTTAGTCTCCAGAGACACACTGTTGCTCTTGAGTACTTTAGAGAGGTCCCTAACAGCAGACTTTCCCATTGCAATACATCTTTTAATTTCCTGGCTGCTGGTGCCAAGTGTTGATTGTGGAGCCAAGCAAACTAAAGCTGTGTACAATCTCAATCTCTTCACCATCCATCCTGATGCTGCCAATTGGTCCAGTGGTGA
>NW_006399876.1:6227244-6274298 GCF_000299155.1 Elephantulus edwardii
TTCAGCAGAATCTTGCTTGCATGTGAAATCAACTATATTGTTCTATAGTTTCCACACTCTGTTGGGTCACCTTTCTTTGGAATGGGAACAAATATAGATTTCTTCCAGTCAGTTGGCCAAGTGGTTGTTCTCCAGATTTCTTGGCACAACTTGGTGAGCACGTCCAGGGCAGCATCTGTTAGCTGAAATAATTTTCGGGCTGCTGGTGCCAAGAGTGTTGACTGTGGAACCAAGCAAACTAAAGATCTGATCAATCTCAATCTCTTCTCTGTCCATCATGATGCTGCCAATCGGCCCACTGTTGAGAATCTTTGTTTTCTTGATATTGAGCCTCAATTTCCACACTCTGTCGGGTCATCTTCTTTTAGAGAGGGGATAAATATGGATCTCTTCCAGTTGTTGGTCAGGTAGTTGTTTTCCACATTTCTTGGCACAACCTGGTGAGCACGTCCAGGGCAGTGTCTGTTTATTGAAATATGTCAGTTAGTAGGCCCAGGTACACCCCAGGCGGTGAGGCCGGCACAGGACAGGGCAGGGTCAGACTTGTTGTGTACAGTGTCACTGTTGAGTCGTGGTTGACTTAACAGCACTCAACAACAACAAGCGTGTGGTGAAAACCAATGTGCTCACGTTGGTTCCAACTCTTGGGGATTCTCCACATGTTAGTGAGGCTGTAAGTGAAGTGGAAAAGGCTGCACCTATTTCTCTAGAAGAAGAGTTGTTAGCAGATTCAAACTGCTGGGCTTTCAGATAGGAACCCAACACCTAACGGGCTACGCCACCAGGGCGTGTGAAACTTGGACAGGGCGCAGGAAAGACCAGAGAAGAGCTGATGCCTTTGAAACGTGCTGTTGACAAAGCTCCCCCCAGCCATTGAGTCAGAACCAGCACACAGCTGCCCCTCCACGTTCAGATGCTTAAATTGTACAGGAGGAAATCACCCATCTCAATTAATGTCGATTTGAGGAGTATGGTGCTCCTGATTCAGGCTATAGTCTTTCCGGTCACTTGCTATGCATCGGAGAGCTGGACAGTGAGTAAGGATGACAGAAGAAGAGTTGACGCCTTTGAGCTGTGATGTTGGAGAAGAGCCCTGAACATCCATGAACTGTCAAAAGAACAGACCTGTCTTGGAGAGGGTGCAATGAGAGCGCCCCCTGGAGGCAGAGACGATGGAGCTTTATCTCACGTACTTCAGGCATGTTGCTAAGAGGCTACTCCCTGGAGAAGAACATCATGCTTGGAAAGGCGGAGAGCTGGAGAAAGAGAGGGAGACAGACCATCAGCCAGATGGATTGACACGGTGATGGCAGCAATGGGCTCACGTGTGTCAGAAATCATGAGGCGGGCACAGGAGAGGACAGGGGTCAGATCTGTGGTTCACAGGGGTACTGTGAGTTGTACAAAATCAGGCTAGGACACCTCACAACAGCACAGCTCCCACAGAGCAGCTGGTAAACTGAAACCCAAGGGAAGGTGACTCCGGAGGGAAGTACAACGCTGTATCCACCGGGCCACCAAGCGTTGTAGAGAATCGTGGCTATCCCACGGACTGCCAGAGGAATAAACAGTTATGTCCTGGGAAAAGTGCACCTGGAGTGCTCCTTAGAAGCAAATGTGGTGAGATTCACCTCACAGATGTGGAGCGTGTCACCAGGAAGGACACCACGCATGGTCAGGTGCATGTCCACTCAGTGAGCTGCACTGAGTGACGCCAGAGTGGTCGTCCGAGCACTGCAGAGATGTGGGGGCTGGGCAGGGTTCCGTTCTGCGCAGTTAGATCTAGCTGGGCGTCACCTAGCAACCACAGTTTGTGTGTTTGTTGTGGTAACCCTGTAACCCTGTGAGATGCGTGCACTTTCTGGATTTTGTTCTGCTTGTTGCTGGGGGTGGTTTGTGGGAGGCAACGTAGGAGGAATGCTTAGGGCTCCGTCTTGGGCCTTCAAAGTTGAAGATGAATTTGAGGATGAGGAGGGTCTGGTTTTGTGACCTGGAACTCAGTGACGGTCAGAACTGGACACGAATCTGGGAGTGACCAAGGCTAGGAGGACCAGAGGGTCCAGGGAGGGCAGGAGACCTGGAGACAGCCTGAGGGGAGAGAGGCCATCATGGGAGAAGAAAAGAAGAGTAAGATGAGAGAAGGAGTGGGGGGACTGAGGGGTGAGGGAAGGAAGCGCTGCCAGAGGCAGGTAGGTCTTCCAGGTCAGGCCACTGATCAGACAGGACACAACCAAGCCTAAGACCATGGTCAGACGCCTTCAGTCCAGGGGCCTGGGCCGTGGAGATGTGGTCATGGGAGCAGGCCTCAGAAAGGAGTTTTATTCCCACCCAGTGTCAGCAGAGACCACCACAGGCAGCCGAGACTAGCCCCGGGGTGTCCACCCAGAAACCTCCTTTACATGTTTTCCAAACCTGAGACCGCCCCACCTATAAAGCCGAGAGCCCCACACCGTACAAGCAGCAGCTCTGTGGCCTCACTGCAGACCCCCCTCCTTTGCTTACCCCACCCCGCAGCTCTGTGGGAGGAAGGGGAGGCATCTGTAAGGCTCACGGCCTCGGGAAACCCCAAGACCACGCCAGGGCATTTCTGCTCTGACTCACGGGGTCACAGGGAGGCAGAGCTAATTAAAGCCCCATGCGGAGTCCTGATTCAGCACCAGGATGAAAGGTCGACGGTTCGCATCCATCATCTGCTCCTCAGGAGGAAGGCGGCACCATCGGCTCCGTCAAGTTTATGACCTGAAGGTCGTAACTCAGTGAAGGAGAGTGATTTTAGAGGTTGTTCTGAAATAACAGCTTTAAAAAAAAACAAATCCACTTCTTCAGCGCTTGGGCAAGGCGTGCACAGCTCTGTGTGACAGCTGTGTTCAGAACTGACTGGGGCACCTCACAACGTGTTCTCAGACAGAGGTCCTCGTCTCCCCGGGGCGAGTCCCTGCTGCAGACATTTGGTTTCCTCCCAAATAAACTGCTTGCTTAATGGGGAAAAATATCTTACTTGGTTAAAATGTTTATAGCTTGAATTCCAAAGTCTCATTTCACATAAGAACGGGACAGCGGGAGCTTAGGGAAGGTCAGGGGAGTGACTGAGGCCGCGTGCTGTGCTTGGGTGGGATGACACGGCCAAGGGGACAGTGGCAGGCCCAAGGGGTGGGGGAGTCAAGATCATTGGGCAGGGTGGAAGCTGTCCTCCTGGGAGGCAGGATTTTTTCAGAAAGATAGGAAGCAGGGGTGGGGAGGAGGCAGACTAAATGAGACACAAAGTACCTGCTGCCCAGAAATGGAGAAGAGACACCTACCATCCTGTGCACCCCTACACCAGCATGTGCACCCCCACACCACCCTCTGCACCCCCACACCACCTCGTGCGCCCCCACACCACCCTCTGCACCCCCACACCACCTCGTGTGCCCACACACTGTCTGCATTCCACCTGCCACCTTACATGTCCACACACCACCCTGTGCACCCCCACACCTGCTGGCTCCCCTGGGAAGGAGGTCTAAGGGTTGGGGGCTCAGAGGAGCTGGAGAGAAGGAGGACACCCTGATGTTTTCCCACCAAACGCCATCCTAAAGATGGCCTATTCTAGACACTCGCCTATTCTAAAAACTAAAGTGTGTCTCCTCAGTTAACCAGTCAAACGTCAAGGTGGGATAAGGGTCCAGCTGAGCATCTCAGGGGGCCCGGGAGGGGAGAGGAGGGGACAGGCTGGGTGATGCTGTGAGAACAGCTGGGTCAGGGTCTCCCAGGCCCCACCCTCTAAGCTGGAGGCTGCAGCCTCGGTCTCTCTCAGACAGCTTGTCCTGAGGGGCTCTCTGGGCCTGTTCTTGGACCCCTCCCTCACCTCCAGCCTCCCTCCCAGCTGCAGCCCCACTGCACAGTCACGCCACCGCCTCCCCTGCCCACAGCCCACATCTGGACATCCTTACCAAAACAGCTGCTGCCAGGAGGGGGCGGGGCAGGCCCCTCCCAGGCCTAGCCGGGCTCCTCTGCCCCCAGATTCCTGGGCCCTGAGTCACAGCTCTGAGTTCCCTCCTGAGTCAGCGCCTAGCCTCTCCTCTGTGGGAGCACTTTCCAAAATGTGCAGCTGTACTCCAGCTCACCCCCTCCTCCAGCCTCTCCCAGAGTGGCCTTGCTTGCTGGGACCACCTCTGTTGTTAGAGGCAAGTGACTCATAGCGTAGAACAGAAGGAAACACTCCCTACTCCCTAATTGATTAACAACACCTCGGCTGGTCAGGAGAGATGCAGGCCAGAAGGAGAGGTCTCCTGTGTTCCTGACTGTATTGTAATTGTGAGGTGCCCTTGAATCTTTCTGTCTCCTATTGAGCCGTGCACAACAGAAGGACACAGTGCCGGGTGCTGCTGGGCCATCCTCACGCTCGGTTCTGAGGGTACGTCTTCTAGAACTTACTCAAACAATGTCCACCAGCTATTTATAAGTTTTTACTGGCTGTGGGGTGGGGGTGGGGGAGCGGGGGGGATGTTTATTTAAAAAATGACTGAAACAGTATATTAACAGGAAACTACCATAAATTCAGGCTGGTTTCAGAAGAAGCCTTGTGGAACAAAAGAGATGATTGCTGATGTCAGATGGATCTTGCCTGAAAACAGAGACAACCAGAAAGGCGTTTGTTGTTGTTGTTGTTGTTGTTGGGTGCCATCGAGTATGACTCATAGTGACCCTATGAGTATAAGACCTGAAAGCAGTCCTGTCCTGCGCCATCCTCACACTTGCTGACCATAGCCCACCTCTTGCCCATTGCAGCAGCCACTGTGTCAATCCACCTGGTTGAGGGTCTTGCTCTCCTTCACTGACTATTCATTATACAAAGGCATTTGTCTGTGTGGATCATAACAAATAATAGCTAACATTAAGAAGAAGGGAAACACTTAATTTTGCTCATAGGAAACCTCAACCTAGACCAAGAAGCTCTTGTCTGAATAGAGCAAGGGAACATGGTATTGTTTAAAATCAGGAGAGGGTACGTTCTTCCTTCATTCTTATTCAATATCTATGCTGAGAAAACCATTGAGAAGCTGGACTATGTTAAGAATGTGGCATGAGGATTGGAGGAAGACTCATCAACAACCTGTGTTATGCAGATGATACAACTTTGCTTGCTGACACACTTGCTGCAGAAGGTCATAGACTACAGCCTGCAATATCAACTGTATCTCAACATCAAGAAGACAAAAGTCCTCATCACTCGGCCAGCGAGGAGCATCATGGGAGATGGAGAAAAGATTGAACTTACCATCATTTCATCTTACTCAGTTCCACGTTCAACACACTTGGTAACAGCAAAGACCTCAAAAGACACGTGGCATTTAAGAAATCTGCTGTCAAGGACCTCTCCAAAGTGCTCAAGAGCAAGGATGTCACCTTAAAGACAATGCAAGCTTCACACAAGCCATGGTATTTTCAATTGCTTCCTGGGTATCGAAAAGTTGGACCATGCAGTATTTGTCCTTTTGTGATGAGATATTTCACTCAGCATAATGTCCTTCGGGGTCACCCATGTTCCGCAATATTTTATTAGTTCCTTGTTTTTCAGTGCTGCATAGTATTCCATTGTATGAATATACCATAGTTTTTCTATTCATTCATTGACAGGCACTTGGGTTGCTTCCATCTCTTTGCTATTGTGAATAATGCACCAATAAACTTGAGTGTGCATACATCTGTTTGAGTGACAGCTCTGGAATCTTTAGGGTATATTCCTAGTAATAGAATTGCTGGGTCAAATGGTATTTCTATTTCCAGCTTTCTGAGGAAGTGCCAGGCTGACTTCCACAGTGGTTGTACCATTTTACATTCCCACCAGCAATGAGTAAGTGTTCCAATCTCTCTATAATCCCACCAGTATTTGTTATTTGCTGCCATGTTGAACTCACCACTGTTATAAAACAGGAGTGACATAGGAGTTGGGGAGAAAATGAGAAAATAGGGGATAATTAATGAACACTGCATTGGAACAGATGAAGGAAAGAACCGTTTAAAAGGAATATGTGGTTAGGCATTATATATATGACAACAGCCTAGAATAAGAGGTGCATAGCAAAGTGGACTGGGGGAAAATTATGCAAAAATGAATGGATTTTTTTTAAGTGAACTGGGGAATAGGAAGAAAAATGTGCAATAACAAATGAATAAAAATCCAACTTTTCTGTAAAGTTTTGGTAAAATTATAATAAAAAAATAAAAGTTGGACAATGAATAACAAAATTCAAAGAATTGATGACTTTGAGTTGTGGTTTCAGCAAACAGTATTGAACATACTGTTGACCACAATGAGAACAGTCAAACCTGTCTTGAAAAAAGTGCAACCAGAGCGTTCCTTGGAACCAAGGAGGTGAACTTCAAGAAGAGCCAGTCCTCGGACAGAGACATTGTGCTGGGAAAGGTGGTGGTGGTGGTGGCGGCTGGGTGCCACTGAGTCAAGTGAGACCCATAGCGACCTTATGAACAGACCTGAACCCTGTCCTACCCTGCGCCATCCTCACATCCTCGCACACACTCAAGCCCATCGCTGCAGGGACTGTGCCAACCCACCTGGTTGAGAGTCTGCCTCTCCTTCACTGTCCCTCCACCTTTCCGTGCATGATGTCCCTCTCTGAGGAATAACATGCCCAAAGTACATGAGATGAAGCTTCCTCATCTTTGCTTCCAAGGAGAGAGGAAGACCCTCAACAGGACGGTCTGACCCAGTAACCACCTGGGCTTGAGTGTGACCAAGACCTTGAGGATGGTGTAGGATAAGACAAGGTTCAGAGCTGTGGTTTTTAGGGGAGCTATGAGATGTAGGTGACTCAGAAATACCTAAAACAAGCAAATTGGGGGTTTTGAATGGATTACCAGGCCTTTCTTTCTGGTCTTAATCTGGAAGCTCGGCTGAAACGTGCCCACCATGAATGACCAGCTAGGATTTAAACACCATGGCAGAGCTTCCAGGATCACGGTGACATACAAGCCGCCACAGTACAACCCCCTGGCACGTGAGTGATGGTCAGAGACTTTGTTTATTTATTATTTTTATATATAATTCCCTCCCTGTAGGCTTTTTAACTTATTAAACTGTTGGTGCCTTTAGCAACAATGTTTTTCCTTTTTTGAACAAGAGATAGTGTTTTTCTTTTTCACCAAGTCCACAAATGGTACAGTTGTATTTGAGGTTCTAAAATTCAAGGAGAAGCAAAATGGAGTCAAGGATGGACCACAGCAGGGGAAGGGGGTCTGAGAAGATCTTGCTAGAGAACAGGATTTGAACAAGGCCTACACGAAGAACATCAAGAGTAAATCATATTGATACATGCAGAAACATCTGCCAAGCCCTGGGTCATATAGAGTCTTACTATAAATCTCCCTGTAAAAGCAGCTTTGTCTGCACTTCACAAATGTGGTAACTTGTTTCATTAGATTCCAAGTATTTTCCAGTGTTCGTTCTCATTCTTCTCAAATCTACAAGTTGTTAGAAATATTTCTTTCAAACAAAGTTAGTCTGGTTTTTAGTAACTCAGTCTTTATGAGTCACATCGTGGTCAGAGAACATAATCTGTGTGATGTCAATTCTTAGGAAGTCTTTGAGAACAACTACTTTTGCTCCAACTGATATGCTGGAGTGGTTTCTACCATTTTGTTGTATGCCTTCTTTCTTTGTGCACTCTCTCTATCGCACTTTGTTTGTTTCCTAAAAAAAAAAAAACCCACAACCATTTGTCATACTTAGTATTTAGAGGTAAACAAATCTTAACAATAGGAGATCTCCATTTTTTTTTTAACAAACAACGTAAAGATTTAATCTACATACTTATACTCTTGTAAACAAAAAAATCTTAGCAAACATACAGTTTCAGAGATCAGATCTCTCTGTGTGTCTGTTTGTTTTTCTCTTATGCACACACACACACACACACACACACACAATTTTGTGAAAAAGTAGGAATTAACAGGTCTGTCTAAGTGGCTTATAATCAGAGAAAGATCAGAATTAGAATTCTCTGAGATCAGATGAAGCGTTTAAGTGTATTTTATGACACCACTTGCAATCCTCTGGCTTTAACATCACTCCTCCTGCTTCACCCCTGGGCTCCCCATTTCCATTCATCCTTTCCTCCTTTGAGCTTTGCTTTGCCTCAGATGCTGTCCTTTTAGTCTCTGAGTGTGGGTTCTGAGAAGCACATTCTTCATCTTACATACTTCGGGCACGTTCCCAGGAATGGCCAGTCCTCGGAAAAACACATCATTTTGGGAAAGTTGGAGGGTCAGAGAAAGAAAGAAAAACCTTGAGCAAAACAGATTGACACAGGACCGCACCAAAGGACGGAGCATGTCGGAGATGGTGACAGGGCAGGTATAGATCTGCTGTCCATAAGGTCACTATGAGTCGCAGGCAGCTCTGTGACACCTAACAGCAACAACGTGATTTCTTTTCTCGTTTTTAGAACTATAGGTTGACAGCTGTTCTAATCTTATTCAATATCTTTCTTGCTTTCACTGTTAATTGATTCCAGTGAGAATTCAGTTGTCAGACTAATTGTGGCTCATTGAAGGAAGTTCTCTCTGGCTACTTTTTAAAATTATTTGTAATTGCTTACAAAGTTTATATACACTGTGTTTCACACATTGTGTTTCACACAATCATTTTCATGCATTGTTTTATAAAATCAATCACCATTGCCCATCATGACACTGTCTTTTCACCCAGATCCTTCCCATTTCCTTCCCCCACTCACTCTACCCACCCAACTGTGCAGCCCTGTGGTTTCACCCCTAACTATCCTCCTCCTCCTCTTTGAGTTCCTGCACATGTTTTACTAGTCTTCCTTCTATTTTTACAGTAATGACCTTATGCAGTATCTGTTCTTATGAGACTGAGTTAGTTTCCTCAACATAATGCTTTCCAGCCTTTCCCAAGTTACACAGTATTTTTCAAAATTGTTGCTCCTGAGTGCTGCATAATATTCCACTGTGTGAATGAACCACAATTTCACAATCCAATCAGTTGTAGTTGGACATTTGAGCTGTTTCCATGTTCTTGCCATGATGAATAACCTTGCTATGAACATTGGTATACAAATCTCTGTTGGTGTCTCAGTTCAAACTTCCTTGGGATATATTCCTAGTAGTGGAATAGCTGGGTCATATGGAGTTTCTAAGTTCAATTCTTTGAGGAACATCTCTGGCTACTTTTAAGGTATTTTCCTTCTCATTGGTGTCCTGCAATTTCACTTTGATGTAACTAGAAATTAATTCCTTTATATTTGTCATTAATTTCTTGAACTTGTAAGTTAGTGTTTGTTTTCCATTTGGACAACTTTTGACCATTAATCTCCAATCATTGTCTCTGCTTCATTCACGTCCTCCTTCCTCTAAAACACTGTGTAGATTTTGTGAGATTCCTTTTATTCTCTTTTCCATGTCTCTTACTCCCTCTTAAGTTCTCCAAGTATCTCCCTAGTCTACATTCCTATTGTTTTCTTTTGTTCTGCATTTCACTTTACCAATTTCCTCTTTAATTGTATCTAATCTGCTATTGAGTCTGTGTGGTGCTGTTTATTTCAATGCTGTCTTTTTAATTTCTAGAAATTCTACTTGGTTCCTTCATTAAGCTCCTTGCCCTCTGCTTGTATTTTTAAACCTCTTATTTCTTGAGCCTTCGGAAGCATGCCTAGGTTTTGTTCTATAGCGTTCCATTTCATGTACTTGGTCGACCCAAGCACTCACTAACTTCCGTGATCTGGTTCGAGTCAGGAGATGGAACTCCGAGTTCCAGGATGGAACATTTTCTTGGGTCTGACTTCCAGCTTGCCTTTCTGTTCTTCTCCTCCTTGAGTGCTTTGTGATCTATTACCGTAAACTGCTTATTTTACTTAATCCTTGCCTGTGGAACATTCTTTGAGTCACGACTCATCTGCTGAGTGTTAGGAAGCAGTGTCAGCTCAAGTTTACTTTATGCTGAATATTTGGCTTTGAAACTTTTCAGGCATTCTGGGATAATAGAACCAACCTCTGTCTAATGACCAGGTTGTGAGATAAATTTCAAAAGAGACCTGTCCCCCACCATTCAGCCCATGAGTTCAAGATGGACCCTTTTCTTACTCAGCGTGTGTGTGTGTGTGTGTGTGTGTGTGTGTGTGTGTGTGTGTGTTGGGGAGAGTATTTCCAAATGTCCCTCACATTGATGCTAAGCCCTTGGTCTCCCCTTGAATTGCCTTCTTAGGTAGCACCGCACTTTGTTACTTTCTTTCAGCACCCAGGAGACTACAATTGTTGTTGTGTTGTTGTTAGGTGCCATCAAGTCATAGACGACTCACTTTATGAATGAAAGACCTGGGCACTGCTCATAGGGTTTCCGGAGGCAAGCCATTTTGGAAGTAGATGCCACTCCTACTTCCCAGCTTGTTTTAATTGGGAAGCTCCACCAAACACTGTCCACCATGGGTAGCCATTCTCACATTTGGCATATCAGTGTCTGGTTACGTAGTCTAAACTGTCCATAAAGCAGTCTTCATGCGTCAGTGACGCTCCCTGGTCTTAATCTTCATCCTCCCCCTATCTCTGACCAGAGTATGTTCAGCTTCCTTGTCTGCTCATGACTGCATCCAAGACAATGTTTTCCATGTTGCCCCACGATATAATCTGTCATCAGAGAACTATCCAGAGTGCCAAAAAGCAACAATGTCAGTCTAGAGACTAAGGTGCACCTAATCCATGCCATGGTCTTCACAATTACTTAAAGTTTTCAGAAAGCTGGACAAAAACTAAGAATGACAGAAGAAGAAGAATCTTTGAGTTGTGGTGCTGGAGAGGAGTCTTAACGCATACCATGGACTGCCAAGGAAACAAATAGGTTTGTCTTGGAGAGGGTAAAATCAAGTTTCTCCTTGGAGGCTAGGATTTTGAAGCTCCCTCTCACATACTTTGGACATGCAGCCAGGAGAGACTGGTCCTAGGAGAAGGACATCATGCTCAGAAGGGTGTGGGGACAGTACAGGAGAGGAAGACCCCAGATGAGATGGATTGATACAGCAACTGAGGCAATGGGAGGTTGGTGTGTCAGAATTAGTGTGCCTGGCTCAGGACAGTGCAGGGTTCGAAGCTGCTGTACGTAGAGTCACCATGGATCACAGGTGACTTGATAGACCATAACAACAACAATAATCCCACAATATTAAGGTTTTAACTGTGTCCTCTCAAAATACATGTTCAATTCCTAAATCTTTGTATTCATGACCATGATCTTGTTAGAAAATAGGGTCTTTGATGATTTATCAATGAACAAGAAGTGATACTGGAGTAGAATGGGTCTTCATTTTATCTGAATGGTGTCTTTATAAGACAGAAAAACAGGCACAGCATGATAGACAGTGAAAGAGATCAGCCACGTGAAAAAGTATCTACAGGCCAAGTGAGGGCCAGGCGACCAGAAATGAGGAGAGACGCAACAGCCGCATTCAAGGGCATCTACAGGTCAAGTGATGCTTCAGGTGAACAGAAACAAAAAGAAGCAACAGCCACGTTCAAGGGCATCTATAGGCCAAGTGAGGCCCCAGGTGAACAGAAACGAAAAGAGAAGCAACTGCCACGTTCACGGGCGTTTACAGGCCAAGTGAGGGTCAGGAGACCAGAAACGAGAAGACAAGCAGGAGGATCTTCCCCTGGAGCCCACAGAGAAAGAGCTTGATCCCAAGATGCGCAGATTTCTCCAAGGGAAACCATAGATGGTGGAGGGAGACAAGGACCTCCCTGCAGGTCCAACGCAGAGAAAAAGCTTTCCCTAGCACTGACACCCCACATTCAGACACCTAGCCCCCTAAATTCCGAGAGAACAAATCTTCCTAAAGTCACCCCCTTGTCGGATTTCTGTTCCAGCAGCACTGGATGACTACGACAGATGATTGGTCCTGAGGACTAACTGTGTTGGACACAATGAAAGTGCCTCATCAAATCACGACACGTCCAGGTTTTGTAAAGTAATAAAACCTTGCAGATATCGCTTTAAATCCTCCCCCTCCTCCTCAGAGTAACCAGAACCTCCTCTATGATGCTTCTTACTCCCGTGTCTCCCTTCCTCCCTGCACTGCGTTGTTGTGGTTGTGGGAGTGGGATTCCCCATTGTTGTTGTAAAGTGTTGAGTTGATTGTGACTCAGAGACTCTACGAGCAACAGATCTGAATCTTAGCCAACCCTGACCAGTTATCACCAGCTCTGACACACTCAAGCCTGTTGTTACAGTCACTCCATCAATTCATCTCGTCGAGGGTCTTCCTTTCTTTCTCTGACCCCTACCTTTCCCAACATCATGCCTTTTTCCAAGGACTAGCCACTCCTGGCAACATGCCCAAAGTATGTGAGTTCAAGTTTCCCCATCCTTGCCTCTCAGGAGATCACCCTGGCTGCATTTCCTCCAAGACAGACTGGATTCTTCCTCTGGCAGCCCACGCACCATTCAGTACTCTGCCTCAACGACAGAACTCAAAGGCATGGATTCTTCTTCCGTCGTCCTTATTCAATGTGCGACTTTCAGATGGATGCACAGGAAACAACTGCAAATTTCGTGCCTTGGACCAGGGGCACTTTAGGCTTTAAACTGCTATCGCTGCACTTCAGCTCTTGGAAAGACCCCTGCCAGCTGATTTTCCCAATGCAACATGTCTTTTTTTGATTTCTTGACTGCTGCTGATAAATCATGCTAAGAATTATTTTGTATTTTAAAAACATAGACAAATGTCAAAACAACTATGAGAGATCATCTCACCCCTGTAAGAACAGCAAAATTTAACAGAACAGCGAACATCAGATGCTGGCGAGGGCTTCCCAGGATGGGGCCTGTGGGAAGCTGAGCCAGCCTGTCTCCCACGGCGCCTCCGGGTGCCCACTCCGGGGCAGGCAGTCCAGGACGGAACCGTGTGGGTACAGAGTAAAACTCAGTCCGTGAAGACTGTTCAGCGCTCACTCGTTTCTCATTTGAGTCAAGAATGACAATCAGCCTGATTGTCCATGCAATCGCTCGCCCGTGGCCATTGTTCCTCAGTATTAATAGCTGTTGATGACCATGATTCGTGATTCGTTGACTACAAGGTCTAATCAACTCCTTACTGTATGGTGCCTTTCCCTTCACCCAGCTAGGCCCTCAAGGGGAGCCCTCCTGGGGGCTGGTGGGCTCCACCCACTGCAGCCTCGAGGGTGGGGCAGCCAGGATCAGGGGTCATTAGAGCCCACAGTGAGCGCAACCCCCAGCTCCCAGGTGGGCGTGTCCCTCAGACTCTAGCCTCTTGGGGAGGATCTGGGGACATTCCAGCCTGGTGCCACCTGAGAGGGACTGGGGAACCAGCAGAATGGCTTTGAGAGGCTCCCAGCAGAGCCACAGCACGGCCCTGGCTCCTCCCTGCCCTAGGCTTGCTTGGCCAGGACAGTGACAGCGGCTCTGAGCCAGGTGTCCAGAAGGCAGGGCAGGTACAGACAGTTCCTAGGCTCTGGCCAGTGTCAGGAGACAAGCCACAAACCCAGTGGGCACCTGAGTCTGTGCCAAGCCGGGGGAGGGACCAGGGGCCAGCTCGGGTGCAGGCTCACCTGCCAGCACCACCTCTGAAGGCCCAGTTATACGCACAGGATACACAGCAATGGGGAGCCTGTGTCCAAGGGGTGCCCCAGCCCACAGCCACCCATCTACCAAGGTGTCACGTGCGCAGGGACCAGATGGGCTTGTCATCTCATCACCCCACCCCTAAAGGGCCCAGGGCACAGAAGGCAAACACACTCCACAGAAATGCTCCTTCTCACCAGGGCTGGGTTAAGGTGGGGAACCTGACAATCTGGGGTGCCCCCTCCTCTGCTCACTCACACATTCAAGCAAGATAGGTGAGTTACAGATGAACGTGTGTGTGTGTGTGTGTGTGTGTGTGTGTGTGTGTGTGTGTGGTGTGTATCCATGATGTACATCCTTTTGGTAGAAAATGTCATTTCCAGCTCCTGGCAATGCTCCCGCACAGAACAGAACAAGCCCTTAGGGTTTAGACTCCTTCGTTGTTCTCCCACGGAGTGGCTGGTGAGTTTGAACTGGTGGCCTTCTGGTTAACAGTCAAGTGCGTCATAAAGACAGTTCAAAACCACCACTCCACAGGAGGAAGCCGAGGCAGCCGCGTTCCTAAAAGGAGCGCCCTTGGAAGCCCCTCTGCAGCAATGGGCTTGGTTCTGTGGTTATAATACTAGCGATGAAATGCAGAAGTGACGTATACCATGTCAGTGGCGTAAGATGAGCTGGACTGTAACATTTTGGTGGAGGTAAGTACTGAGATCCTTACTGTAGACCACATTCTCTAAAAAAACACAATTCTACACATTCTACAATAATACCCAGAAAACAAGTACACGAACTTTGTTACCTCAACAATCAGTGTCAAATTCGATTGCTTTGCCACCAAGAAAGGCAGATCTTCAGTAATTCCGCTTTACGCGGCTCACACTTCAATCATCATGTCCGCTTCATACTAAGTGCTCTATTTATCATCGACTAGAACTGATGTGCTAATTGCTGAACTCAACCATAGCAAATTGAAAATTAAATGGTCTAGAAGTGAATGGCTTGCAAACAAAACAATATTCAGAGCTGACAGATGGGAACCCACCAGCCACTTCCTGTTATAATCTTCTCCATTAGCTTTGCACCCACGAAATGCATTCTGCCTTCGGGACTTGTTTACTACATGGAAATTTCCCACTCAAATTTCCAAACAGTCCATTCAGATGTTGACAATCTTTTAGACCTCTTTTGATCTGATAATTGAAATTATTGGGAGAAAAAATATTCTCTGAAATAGTATCTCATGTGACTGTTACTTTGTAAATGTGACAATTTCATATTCTGAAATAGTTTCTCTTTCAACACTATTATTAATTGTGGTTTGATGGGGGGTTTTTTCACTATAGCAAGGATATGACAGCCTTTGGAATAAATTCTATTACATTTATATTCTAATTAGTGATTTTAGCACTAATGGTACTAGTACAGCTACTTACCACCATTAAAACTATTTTCAATGGAAGAAGCATGATGTCATCATACTCAGAAAGGCTTGGAGTCAGAGAAAGAGAGGAGGCCCTTCAACGAGATGGACACAGGCACTGTCCCTAGGGGCTTGGGCATGACAGCAACCGCAGGACAAGGTTCAGACCTGCTGTTCACAGGATCACTATGGGTTGTAGTCGACTAGACGGCCCCCGACCATAACAACAATGGAAGACGTTTCTTCCGATTCATTATGTTTTTAAAAGGAAGTTAAGTGGCTACCAGGGATGGGAATCAAGGGACAGAGAAGTAAAAATTAATAAGTGAGGTGGGTGAAGGGAAAGTTAGTACATAATAAGGAACTGATTCACCCACTCCCTCCCTCACTCGTTGCTGCCCAGTCAGAATGGACTCAGAGCTGACCCTTCAGCCAGTTCTCGGAGGCCATGAGTCACACGAGCGAGACCGTCCACCCTTCTCCCTCGGAGTCGCTGGCAGGTGTGAAGCCTCTTTGGATTAGCAGCGCCACTGCCTACAGAGCCCCTAAGGGTGGGGTGCCCAGTGCAATCAATTTATTAACCACGTTGACCAATTGTAAGCAGTGTTATCACACATAATACGTGTGAATGACTGGGTGGGAAACCAGTATCATTTATAAACCTCCACTCAATAAAAACTCTAAGAAACGCTTTCCCTCAAAAAGGAAAATATAAACAAATGATTCAACACAAAAACAAAAATAAGAAACATTTCAAGGATAACACAGGTAAGGAATAAAAGACCAATAAACACACACGCACACACCCCAACCCTATATATGTGATTGTAAAACTAAACTAAAATTTCATTTTTTTAATAGAAAAATGAAGGTCATTTTTAAATTGCCTTTGGGGATTCACAAGTTGGGTGTGTTTTTTTTTTTCTTCTTCAACTCAATAGGGCTGATAGAGAGAGAATTGATGCCTTTGAGCTGTGGTGCTGGAGAAGAGTGTTGAATGTACCATGGACTGCTAGGAGAACAAACAGGTTTGTCCTGGAGAGGGTGAAGCCAGAATGTTCCCTGGAGTCAAGGATTCTGAAGCTTCATCTGACATACTTTGGGCATGTTGCAAGGAGGGACTGGCCCTTGGAGAGGGACATCATGTTTGGCAGAGTGGAGGGAAAGCAAAGGAGAGGAAGACCCTCGATGAGATGGATCGATTCTGTGACTGGAGCAGTGGGAATAAGTGCGTTTGAGACGGCGAGGTTGGCACAGGATAGAACGGCATTGAGAGCTCTTGTACATAGGGTCGCTATGAGTCGCAAGTGACTCGACGGCACATAACAGCAACAATCCATATGAGTTGAAGTGCTAGATTATACACGCTGTTATTGTTGTTGTTGTTATTGTTGTTGTTACGTGCTATCACGTCAACCACAGCTCATCATGACCCTACACACAACAGCTCTGAACCCTGCCCTGCCACGAGCCGGCCTCACTGCCTCCAACACATCTACCCCCATTACGTCAATTACTGTGTCAATTCATCTCATCCAGGGTCTTCCTCTCCTGTGCTAACCCTCCAAGCATGGTGTCCTTCTCCAAAGACTGGTCCCTCCTGAAAACATGCCAAAAGTATGTGAGCTGGAGCTTCAAGATTCTTGCCTCCAAGGAGAAACTCAATTTCACCGTCTCCAGGGCCGACCTATGTGTTTCCTTGGCAGTCCATGGTATGTGCAATACTCTTCTCCAGCACCACAACTCAAAGGCATTGATTCTTTCTTCTCTTATTCTTAGTCATTGTCCTGCTCTCTGGTGCTGGACAAATTAGTAAGTCAGTGTGAAGGCCATGGCCTGAATCAGGTGCACTTTAGTCTCCAGACTGACATCTTTGCTATTCAGAACTCTGGAGAAGTCCCTGACAGCAGGTTTTCCTAACGCAATTTGTCTTTTGACTTCTTGACTGCTGGTGCCAAGAATGTTGATTGTGGATCTGAGTAACCTGAAATTATGAACAATCCCAATCTCCTCTCCATCCATCAGGGTGCTGCCAATTGGCGCTGTGGTGAGAATCTGTTTCCTTGAGGTTGACTTCAATCCATACTGGAGAATGTCAATTCTCTCAATCTATATATAGCATTAGGAGGTGCTATATAACCAAGATCATTTGTAAGCCTTCACTCAAAAATGTTAAAACATCATTTTTTCCTAAAAAAAATTTTACTTTAAAGCAAAAAATAAGAACCATTTTAAAGATTTTGTACTCATACAAAACCTATACCAATATCAAGAAGCTGTTGTCCAAACAGAGCAAGGGAACACATGGTTTAAAATCAGGAAAGGTGTTTGTCAGCGTTGTATTCTTTCTCCACATCTATTCAATCTGCATGGAGAGCAAATCATCTAAGGAGTTGGACTCTATGAAAAAGAATGTGGCATCAGAATCCAAAGACTGACCAACAACCTGCGCTATGCAGAAAACACAACCTTGGTTGCTGACAATGAAGAGACTTGAAACATTCACTACAGTTAAGACAACGGCCTTCAATATGAATTACATCCACACCAAACATCCTCACCAATGGACTGACAATCAACACCATGACAGACGGAGAAAAGGTTGACGTTGTTAACGACTTGATCTTACTTGGATTCACAGTCAACATCCTTGGTACCAGCAGTCAGGAGATCAGGAGACATTGCACTGGACAAGCCTGCTGTCAGGGACCTCTCCAAACTACTGAGGAGCAAAAATGTCAGATTTAAGACTAAGGTGTGCCTGATTCAGGCCATGGTCTTTCCAGTTACTTGCTATGCATCTCAGAGCTGGACAACAAACAAGAATGACAGAGGAATTTATACCTTTGAGTTGTGATGTTGGAGAAGAGTGCTTAATATCCCATGGGTTGGGGGGGAAAAACAACAACAAACACCCAAGCTGATACATCTTGAGAAAAGTGCAGCCAGAGTGCTCCTTGGAGGCAAGCCTGGTGACATTTCATCTCACATATTTTGGAAATGTTGCCAGGAGAAGCTGTACCTTAGAAAGGGATATCATGCTTAGAAGAGGTTCAGTAAAAGAGAAGAAACTCAAAGAGATGAAGTGACACGGTGACTACAGCAATGAGCTTGAGTGGTCAGCAATTGTGAGGGGGGACAGGAGAGGACAGGACTAGGATTTGTTGTTCGTTGGGTCAATGGCACCTAACAATAACAACTAATGGTGCTAGACTAGATGATAGAAGAAGTGGACTTGCTTTCTGAAAACGAAGACTTGAAGTACTTACTGATGAAAATCAAAGGCCTCCAATCAGGAGACACTGAACATCAAGGAAACAGAAGCCTTTACACCTGGACCAAAAAGCCAACATCATGATAAGTGGAAGAAGAGTTGAAATTGTCAAGGATTTCATTGCACTTGAACTCACAGTCACTGTGCATGGTGACAGCAGTCAGGAAATCAAACGACACAATGCACTGGGCAGAGCTGCTGTCAGGCCCAGGGACTTGCACCCCCTGCATCCCCACTCCTCACTGTGCCTGTGTGTCTGCTGGGCTTCAGGAAGGGTGTGGAGCCACGCCAGGGGAATAGAGAGGGTGCTCTGGTGGCTTGGTGGGGAAGGAGTCGCACTGCCAAACCAAAGGCAAGCGGTTCAAACCACGATGAGTAGGTCCCCATTCAGGGGCAGTGAGAGAGAGGGTGTTAACAGAAACTGCTCAGTGTCACCACCTCAGGTGGCACCCCAGGCAGGTGCCACTCTCTGTTGGCCCACCTCTGGGGGCTTCTTTATTTTCCCCACCTGTAACCCAGAGAAAAGGGACTCGAGGGGGACATCCGGGCAGAACTTAAGTCACGTTTAGTTCATGAAACAAAAAACCACATGCATAAGCCACTTAGATGGACCGTCACTTAGAGGCGGGGTCCCCGGTGGCATGGCATAGTCCTCCTCAGGCTGTTAACTGAACAGTTGGCAGTTCAAACCCACCAACTGCTCCAAAGGAGAGAGATGGACTGTCTCCTGCAAAGATTTACAGCTTAGAAACTCTCAGGAGGGTCACCCTGGGTCCGAATCACCTCAGCCCAGCAAGTGTCCTCTTAGAGAATCTGTTCGTTGTTGTGTCGTTGTGTGCCATCAAGTGGGCGCCGACTGGACTTCTTGCTGACCGGAGGAGCCCAGCAGCTTTGCAGAGGCTGTAAACCACGTGGGAGAAAATAGCTCATCTTTCTTCCGGGAGCTGGATTCGAACCACCTGTCTTTGCGCTGGCAGCACCACTCCCTGCCCACTAGCCCACCAGAGCTTCATGGCTTTGGCCCAGTGTGCCCCGACGTCCTTCCTCCAGCAGAGCAGACACAGGCTGTGTCATCGGCCGGCACTCAGTCATTACTCAGTGGTCACCAACTAGGACTCTGTCCACTGGCCGCCAGCTGGTGTGGCCGGACGTAAAAGCCAGCTCAGGGCGTGAAGGAGGACACCCCCAAGACCAGTTAACAAATCGTGGGTGTCCCCAAGCCTGGGGCGGAGCCATCGGAGCCAAACAAGCCAACACCTCACAGCTGCGTGGTGAATTCTGACCCACAGAGACCACGGAGGACAGAGAGGAACTGCCTGGCAGGAAGTGAGTGGACGCCCCATCTTTCTCCGGGGTTCTCACCTCTGACCTTTCAGAGGAAGCAGATAGACGCTTTAACCAGCACACCACCAGCAGTCCTGAACAGATTCTCTGTATTGGGGAGGGGGTGGTATCCTGGGATGGCAGGTGAAACCTTTTTTTAAAATTAATCTTAATGAAAGTTTACAGAGACTTTAAGGTTCCAGTCATTCATTGTAACAGTTTTCTCCCTGCCCACCTCCTACCCTCCAATTCACTCTTCTCCTTGAAAAAAAAACTCTTTCATTGGTATGCAATCCCTCCCCCAAGTTCACTCCACTACCCTTTTAGCCAAGAAAGGGGTTCAAGGGCCTCCAGTGTGGGGTGCGGCCTAGATTGTGCCTGTTCTCAGCTGAGCACCCAATGTAAGACAGAGAAGAAAGAAAGTGCCAGTGATCAACTTACATGATCTGCTAAAGCCAATTCCACCGTCTCAAAGGCTTCCCTGGATGGGGGGAGACGGAGACGGTGCAGTAAAGAGTGGCATCTTGATCTCCGTGGGGGAGCTGGTCTCACAGCAGCCACAGCTGTCCCTGCACCGGCTGAGCACGCGGGGTGGCAGCACTTGGCTACCTGAGCCACCCAGATGGCCTGGAGGGGAGTGGGCGCTGTCTGGGACCAGGACGCTCTGCTCCCTCCGCAGACAGGAAGGAATAGGAGAGGATGAGAGAAGACCAGGCCAGAGCGCTCCCCCTAACCCTAACCTCCTGCACCTGATACCTCCAGGCTCGGCTCCACCCGGGGCTCCTGCATCTGCACCTGGAGGACAAGGTAACACACCTGTGTGTCTGTGAGTAACGAGCGCATCTGTGCAGGGGGCGGGGTCTACATGGACACGACCCTCCCTCCCCCTCCTCGGTGGGGACCTGACATCGACCTCCAGCTGTTCCACGCGTCTGTGGGTTTATCTCCCTGCTGCGGGGTTAAACTCCCCCAGACGAAGGTCTAGCTTCCTCCCACCCTGCCCAGGGCAGCCGGCAAAGGCTGCAATCTACCCACAAAACCTGAATTCCCGAGCGGGCGAGCTGTGCAGGAGCCGCTGCTTAGCTCTGAGTGTTTGAAGCCACGTTACTGTCGTTGGGTGCCCTCGAGTTGAGGACAAGTCATAGCATCGCTTGAACAGCTGATCTGAGCCCTGGCTTGTCCTGTGCCGTCCTCATCAGCTCCGACACACTCAAGCCCTTGCTCCAGTCACTGTGTCACCCCATCTCATTGCGGGTCTGTCTCTCTTTCGCCGGCCCTCCACCTTTCCAAGGAGGACGTTTCTTTCCGAGGACTGGCCCCTTCTAATAACATGCCCAAATATCCTGGCCTCCAAGGAGCACTCTGGCCGCACCCTTTCTAAGACAAATGTTTGCTCTTCATTCCATCTTCCTGGGGAACTGAACTTTACTCCTAAATTATGACATGACCTTCATTAACTCTAATCACATTCTTTCCCTTTCAGATTCTTGTGATATAAACAGAAACCCACCAGCTTTCTCTGGGTTGGTGTTTGAGTTGGTCTCCCTTTCCCTTCATGACTGCCAATGTTTCTGTGTCCTCGAGTGTTAGATGGGTCACCTATAAACTGTTAAGAATTGAGTTCCCCTGGAGGAAGCAAGGCCATGTCCCCAGATGCCCCTAGGCCAGGTGAGAGTGACCTGGGTGTGAGCCCTCCTGGATTGTGGGTGAGCAGGCTTCATGTGAGGGGTCACAGTGACGGAGGGGACAGGCCCAGCTCTGGGTTTGGGGCCTAACTCCACCCATGCCTCCCTTGGGTGCCTGTGAGGCTATCCCATCTCTCTCAGGGCCTCTGTCTTCTCATTTGTAAAATGAGGGTAATGTGGAGTGTGTGAGGAGGAGAAGTGATGGGTCCTAAGTACATTTGTTGCCAGACGCTGAGAGGCAAAGCCTAGGTCCATCTCTCTGTAGGGCCTGGGGTGGGGTCAGAACTCTGAGTGCACATCAGGGGACAGCACCCCTTCTAAGCTAGTCCAAAGATGTCACTTTGAGGACCCAACACAGTATTTTCAGTCACTTCATATACGTGTGAGTTTTGATGGCTTTGTAAGTAAGGAGTTGTCCTGCCAATTCAAGAGCACATGGATCGAATCCACCGGCTGTCCTAAGAGAGGAAGATGAATCACTCCCCAGCAGAGGGTCAGCTGTGAGTCGGTTCTGATTCAACAACACAGCACACACATGTGAAAGCTGGGCGTGAATGAGGAAGACCAAAGAAGAGCGGATACCTCTGACTGTGCCACTGACAGAGAGTAGAGAGTATTCTACGGGCGGCGGGGAAACCCCAACAACTACCCGGGAGGAAGTGCAACCAGAGTATTGTTGTCAGTGTCCGGTGCTGTCGCATCGAGTCATGGTCATTCAAAGGGTCACTCACGGTGACCCTATGAGTGAAGGATCTGAGCCTGCCTTGACCTGTGCCGTCCTCATCTTCTCTGCCACACTTGAGCCGTTCCAGCCACTTCCTCTCTTTCTCCAACTCCCCACTTGCCCAAGCATGATGTTCCTCTCCAAGAACTAACCCCTCCTAACAACATCCCCAAAGTATGTGAGACAAGGCGTCACCATCCTGCCCTGTAAGGAGCACCCTGGCTGCACCCTCTCTAAGAGGTTTTTTGGCAACTCATGGGATAGTCAGTGTTCTTCTCCAGCACCACACCTCAAAGGCATCAATCCTCCTCCTGTCATCCTTAGTCATTATCCAGCTCTCAGATGCAGAGCAAGCGATTGAGAAAACCACAGCTTTGATCAGGCACACCTTAGTCTTTAGACTGACATCATTGCTCTTTAGCACTCTGGAGAGGTCCTCAAAAGCAGATTTTCCCAGTGCAACTTGTCTTTTGATCTCCTGACTGCTGGTGCCGAGGATCTAGATTGTGGATTTAAGCAAGACGAAATTGTGAACAAGTTCAATCTTTTCTCCCTCTACCAGGATGCTGCCCATTGGTCCAGTGGTGAGGATCTTTATTTTCTTGATGTTAAAACATAATCCATACCGAAGGCTGCAGGTTTTGGTCTGGTGCAGCAAGCATTCCAAATTCTCTTCACTTTTAGCAAACAAGACTGTACCATCTGCATAACACAAGCTGTTGATGAGTCTTCCTTCAATACTGATACCACATTCTTCCTCATAGAGTTCAGCTTCTCTAATGATTTACTCAGTGCAGAGGTTGAATAGGTATGGAAAGAGGATAGAGCCCTGACACATTCCCTTCCTGAGTTTAAATCATACTGTGTTTTCTTGCTCTGTTTGGACAACCTGGGCTAAGTATAGATTTTACAAGAGCACAGTTAGGTGTTCTAGAATTCCTGTTTTCCTCATTGCTATCCACAATTCGTTAGAATCCATACAGTCAAATGCCTTTCTATAGTGGATAAAACACAAGTCTCTGCTTTCAGGCAGAATCCATCTGACATCAGCAATTATATCCCTGGTGCCATAGACTCTTCTAAATCCAGCCTGAGTTTCTAGCAGTACTTGTTTTAGGTGGCCTGGTGTTAAGAAGCTGTGCTGCAATGCCAAAGGCACATGGTTCAAATCTATCAGCTGCTCTGCAGAAGGATGGGCAACCTCCTCCCGTGTGATTAATTGTCTCTGAAAACCCACTAGAGGGTCAACTATGGGTCGATTCCAACTTGACGGTATACAACAACAATATTCAGCAATATTTTACTTGCGTGTGCTATTAATGACATTATTCTATCATTTCCACATTCTATTGGATCCTTTTTTTTTTTTAGGATAAGAACAACTGTGGATCTCCACTGGTCTGTTGGCCAGGTAGCTGTCCTCCAGATTTCTTGGTACATCCTGGGGAGCACGTCCAGGGTTGTATTCTTTATGGAAACATGTCATGTCAGATGGTATTCCATCAGCTGGCGGACTCTCCTTTTTTTCCAATTCCGTTAAGACAGCTTGAACTTATTCCTTCTTCATCATTAGTTCTTGTTCATAAACTACTTCCTACAATAGTTCTGTGTCAGTCAACTCTTCCTGGTAGCTTGACCCAGTATATTCCTTCCTTTTTTTAAATTTTATTTCATCTTCTTTTTTCTATTTCTCCCTTTATTTTTTTTTAATATCTTGCAATACATTTTAGTTTTTACTTTTACACTGGTTTACCTCCAAAGTTTGTATACATTGCCCCTCATATCAGATTCCCCCCACTCCCCAACCCATCCCCCTCCACTCATTAAACCATGCAACCTAATGATTACCCCTCCCGCCCATCCCCACATCTCTGCAACCCCCCTTAGATCCTCATATACATTTTACTAGTTGTCTATTTCTACAATAATGGTCTTATACAGTATTTGTCCTTATGGGACTGAGTTAGTTCACTTACCATAATACTCTCCAGTCCCTCCTAAGATACTTGGATGGCCAACAGACACATGAAGAAATGCTCCAAATCACTGGCAATAAGAGAGATGCAAATCAAAACCACAATAAGATCCCATCTCACTCCAGTAGCAGTGGCAAAGTTTAACAAGACAGCAAGTAATAAGTGCTGGAGAGGATGTGGGGAGATAGGAACTCTTAGACACTATTGGTGGGATTGAACAATGGTACAACCACTCTGGAAGGCAGTTTGGTGTTTCCCCAGAAAGCTGAACATAGAAATTCCATATGACCCAGCTATTCCACACCTTGAAATATACCCTGAGAAAATGAGAACTGAGGCACAAACACACTTGTTCACCAATGTTCATAGCAGCATTATTCACCATCACAAGAAGAACATGGAAATAGCCCAAATGTCCAACCACAATTAAACAGATTGAGAAACTATGGTACAGTCACATGATGAAATATTATGTAGCACGCAGGAACAACAATTTTGTAAATTCCATCTTCTTTTGATGATTCCTGGATCATTCAGGATTTTGCCCATAACATCCTTCAGTGGTGCAACTCGAGCCTTGAATTTTTCAGTTCTTTCAACTTGAGGAATGCTGAGCGAGTTCTTCCCTTTTTGTTTTCTAACTTCAGCTCTTTACACATGTTGTGAGAATACTTTCCTTTGTCTTCCCCAGCTGCACTTTGACATCTTCTCTTCACCTCCTCACCTCAGCACTCTCTCTCTGTTTTGGCCTCTCAGCATTCCTGTGCGAGTCTCACACATCCATTCTCTTCTGACATCCATTTTGGTCTTCTCTTTCTCCCCTGCATTTGCGATGACCTTTTGCTTTCTTCCCAGGTGTTATCGTTGATGTCATCCCACAACTTATCTGGTCTTCATTCATTAGAGCTCAAGCCCTCAAACTTACTCTTAACACAGTTTCAAGTTTGTTGTTGTTGTTGTTGTTGTTGTTATGTGCCATCGAGTCACTTGCGACTCATAGCGACCCTATGTACAATAGCCCTAAACTCTGCTCTGTCCTGTGCCAATCGCACTGTCTCCGGCACTCCCATCCCAATTATCCCAGTCACTGAATCAATCCACCCCATAGAGGGTCTTCCCCTCCTGCGCTGTCCCTCCACCTTCCCAAGCATGATGTCCTTCTCCAAGGACCGGTTTCAAGTTTAGGTGGGATAAAGTCAACATCATACTTTGGTTCTTGTGGATTTAATTTTTCTTTTTCCAACTTCAATTTGAATTCACACATGAGTAACTGATGGTCTGTTCACCGTCAGCAGAGTGCTCCTTAGAAACAAGAATGGTGAAAAGGACAAATATTGCATAGGGCCACTGTTGTAAAAACGGGACTGACATCGGGGCTGAGGGAAGACAGAAGGAGGGGAGGAATGATGTATACTGCATTGAAACAGAGGAGAAGTGTTTAAAAGGGACATATGAATGGGTATTCTTGTCATTACAGAAGTCCACAGTGAAAGCTGCATAGTGGGAGTGGACTTGGGGATTGCATAACAATGAAAGAATTTTTCTTTCTTTTCAAGGAAAAAGATTGAATTGGCAGAGAGGGGTGGGTAGGGGAAAAACTGCAACAATGAATGACTTGAAACCCTAAGTCTCTGTAAACTTTCATTTAAATTAATTTTTTTAAAAAAAGAAAGAAGGATGGTGAGACTTCATCTCACACACTCTGGACGCGTTCTCAGGGAGGCGCGGGTCCCTGGGGAGGGACAGCACGCTTGGTAAAGTAAACTCTACTGCGGTCAAGTCAGAACTGACTGGTAGCGGGCCCTCCATTAGGCTTCCAAGGCTGTAAAGAGGAAAGAGACTGTCCACCTTCCTCCGTCAGACCTGCTGGTGGATTTGAACCACCGGAGAAGTGCAGCCTTTGAGTTAGCAGCGTAACTGCCCTCAGACAACGCCACCAGGACTCCAGTGAAGCGAAGAGTCAGTGACAGGAGGAAGTCCTGTAAGGCGTGTGGCTGGGGGATGGTGGCTGTAACAATGGCATATAGCACAGCGGGGGTGTGAGACTGTGTCACGGGTGGACAGGATCCCGTCCAGTTGTGCACGGGCCCACTGTGAATTGAAATGAACTCGATGGCACCTAACGACAGCAAGGGACGTGCAGGGTGAGAGGACAAACGCTCACCAGCAAGGCCAACTCTGTTGACCCACACAGACCACCCCTCACGTCCCCTGTCAGGGCTAAGCTGGGTGCAGAGATTCCACTCCCAGGGAGAGCCCAGGCCAGCTCCCCGCAGCCACAAGTGGGGCTGTGCCCAGGGCAGTGACCCAGGTGCTGCTGGCTGCAGCCTCTGTTCCGGCGGAGTTGCCAGGTCAGGCCCACCACCTCGGGATCACCAAGGCCCAGGCTGGCTCGCTGGACAGGAAGCGCTGGGAGAGGGGGACAGGCAGGTAGCAGAGTGGCCCAGCCAAGCACAGACCCCTCATCCACGACTCCTTTCTCATCAGCAGGGGTGGAAGAGTGCAAGGAGGGGGTCCCTCCGGCAGCCAGAGACTCCACAGTCAGGAAGGGGAGGGAAATGGAGGGGCCTGGGCCTTGTAGGTGGGAGACCAGGCTGCCAGGCCTTCCCGGATGGGCCACTCTCTGAGGTTATCCACTGCCACGCCCCCAAACACCCGTCCAAAGAGCACAGGGTCCCTGTATTTTCCCCTCATCATGCCCTGAGGGTCCTGGAGCCTGGCACAGCGTCCAGCTCTGAACGAAACATCTGGAAGAAATAAAGAACCAATAGAAATCTCTGCGCAAAGCAGAGCAGGCTTTTCCATAAAGGAACAGACAGCGAATGTTTTGGACTCCGTGTGGACACTCCATTCTCCCGTACGGAGAGAAAGGTCACCCACTGAAAGCTGACCCACCCGCAGCCACCGCTTCCATTCGGCCTCACGGTAGCCCTCCGCCGGGTTCCTGAGGCTGGAAATCTTTACAGGAGATGATCACCCACCTTTCTCCTATGCAGTGACAGGGATTTGAACTGTCAACCCTCCGGTTAGCAGCCGGTTGTGCTACACATTATGCCACTATTGTTCTTTAACAGGGAAGGAAGTACAGAGGATACTTAGAGGATCAGTGCAGATGAGTTTGGATAAAAGTATTAGTGGCATTGAAATGTTAATTTTGTATAATTATCCTACATCATAAAACAATACTGATTTTGCTTCCCCTCACCATTAAAAACATGACCCCCATGCTAAGCTTTCAAAACAAACAAACATACACAAAACAAACCCACAGCTGTTGAGTCCTTTCACAACCCCCTTCACAGCTGCCCAGAGAGGCCCGTCATCTTCGTGGGAGCCACTGGGCCACCAGCCTTCTCCACAGAGCTGCTGCGGGGTTGAGGAGGCGTGAGGTCAGCAGGCGAACACTTGAGCCACCTTCTCTCCAGGGCGTCTACGTGCAGCTTGCAAACTCACGGCCAGTCCAGGCAGTGCGGTCTCCTAACTGACCCTCCAGCGGGTTTTCAGAGGCACAAATCACCCAGGAGGAGACTGAGCCCCTTTCTCCCATGGCACAGCTAAGGGGTTCATGGCACAGCTAGGGGGTTCATGGGACAGCTAGGGGGTTCATGGCACAGCTAAGGGGTTCATGGCACAGCTAGGGGGTTTGTGGGACAGCTAGGGGGTTCATGGCACAGCTAAGGGGTTCATGGCACAGCTAGGGGGTTCGTGGGACAGCTAGGGGGTTCATGGCACAGCTAAGGGGTTCATGGCACAGCTAGGGGGTTCGTGGGACAGCTAAGGGGTTCATGGCACAGCTAAGGGGTTCATGGCACAGCTAGGGGGTTCATGGCCCAGCTAGGGGGTTCGTGGGACAGCTAAGGGGTTCGTGGCACAGCTAGGGGGTTCGTGGCACAGCTAGGGGGTTCGTGGCACAGCTAAGGGGTTCGTGGCCCAGCTAGGGGGTTCATGGGACAGCTAAGGGGTTCGTGGCACAGCTAGGGGGTTCATGGCACAGCTAGGGGGTTCAGACCACCTCCTTTGGTTGGGAGCTCTGGAGGTTTAGTGGTAAGGAGTTGCACTACCAAAGCAAAGGCTTATGGTTCGAATCCATCGGCTGCTCCAAGGGCAATCTCCCCCTGTGCAACCCGCAGCCTTTGAAAACCTGCTGGAGAGTCCAATATGGATTGGGTCAGACTCCACGGAACAAAACAACAACACAACCCTCGCTTTGCCCGCACAGGTCCTTAACCAGTAAGCGACCAGAGTGTAACCAGTAAGTGACTAGAGTATTTTTTGGAGTTTTTTTGGTTGTTGCTGTTGGGTTGGTTTGGTTTGGGGTTTTTTTGGTGAATTAAAAGATGATTAACTCGAAGCACACTCTACACTGATGTGATCTTTTGACATAACAAGGGAAGCACATCTTCAAATAGGACTGTAACCTTAGATATAGGGGTTCACCAGGTTTTAAAACTGGGCAGCAGGCCAGGTCCGGTATCTCCGGGTGCAGATAATAAACATTCAGGAAACAGCTACCGCCTCTTTCTTCTGAGAGTGGATGGTGGGCTGGAACCACTGACCTTCGGACTAGCAGCCAAATGTTTAACTACTGCACCACTAGGGCTCCTTGGGTAACAGAGAGGACCCCACATTGGCTGTCCTTCTCGAGAGGAGGAAGACCTCCCCAGAGGTCCCTGGCTGACACCCCGCCTCATGCACCAGTCAGTCCCCAATCCATCCGAATAAACCCAGGGCAAGGAGACCTCACCACGGCTGGGCAGCTCAGTGGACACTCACCACAGGGCCTGGCGTGCCACACCTGGGCCACTGTTCTCCCGCTGCAGGGCTGGCGGTGTCAGGGGTTTCCATGGCAACCAGGTTGCCAGGCTCTCACAAAGATAAACACCCGAAGCCCCCCCCCAGCAGATGTGACCCAGCCGAGGTCAGCCAGAGGAGTCCCCCCTCCCGGCCTGACTTGGAAAGGTGGAGGAACTTAGCTCAGTGAGGCCTCTTACCCTCGGGCGCTGCCCCCACCCGGACAGAGGGGCCTCAGTCCAGCATATTGATCGTTGGCAGCCCCCAAGGCCCTAAATGACCCTGCCAGCCAATGGGGATTCTTCATCTGCAGATGAGCCCCGGGAGCCTGGGGCCTTGTGGGGCGCACGTGGTGAGTGTGGAGAGGCTGTGGGGCTGTACTCATTATTAAGAACATTTGGGCAGCACTTCCTAAGCCATGAAGTCACCGTCGCCCCAGCCAGAACCGAGGACCCCCCATGGCGGGCCGGCCAGTGCGTCAGCACGTGAACGTGTGGCAGACGTGCCATCCCTGACCAGGCCGCACTGCCCGCCGGCCGGGCCCTCTCCACGCGCTCCGGCTCCACGTGGTCTCTGTGGGGACGTGGTCCAGCCTGTCCACCTCCCCAGGGCTGTAACCCCCCCCACCCCGTCTTTCTCCAGCACTCGGGAGTCTCACAGATGCTCCTGCCTCTGCTGTCACGTGGCATCCTGCCCCCCCACCCCTGCAGTGTCTGTCGATGATAAAGCACCTCTCAGAGGACACTAGGGTCAGCAACATCCCACTGGCCATGGGCAGGACCTCATCTGGCCCAACAAAGGAAACCCTACGTCTTCAAGTGAGGGGTAGGGGTTCACCACCCCCTCCTCACTGCCCCCCACCGTACCCCATCAGGAGGCAGGGTCTATCCGTCGCCTACATCCACTCCCACTCTGGGGCCAGCACGGAGGAGGGGGACACCAAACCAGAGGAGAGCAGGCCCCGCCTTCGCACTTCCTGGAAACGAGGGAGACTGGGTCCAGCCTGCTGGTCAACTGGAAAACTGACCAGTCATAAAATCCACCCGCCAGTGGGAATTGTTTAGTTATTTCTCTAATTACAAATTTGGTGCCAAAAAAAAGAACCAGACAAGAATCACATGGCATCCCAGAGGCCAGAGATGTTTACAAGTGGGTATTAGACCATCTTCTTGGTTTATAAGTGTATGTGTGTCTTATACGGAGCCCTGGAGGGGCTAGGATTCTGCTGCCAATCAAAAGGCTGGTGGTTCAAATCCACTAGCCACTGCTGGGAGGGAAAGAAAAGATTACAACGTCAGAAACCCTCCGGGACAGTGCGTCCAAGGTCCACATGAGCTGGAGTGGCCTCAACGCCGTGGATTTGGTGGGATTTGTGTGCGTCTCTTACGTAAGCCAGAGCACATCGAATATGCACTTGTCTAATGGTGAGACTTTGCCTCACATACTTTCGGCATGTAGTCAAGAGGGCCAGTCCCTAGAGAAGGACATCATACTGGAAAAACTTGAGTGTCAGTGAAAAAGAGGAAGGCCCTCAACGTGGTGGACTGACACAGTGACCTCAACAACAGTTCACACACAGCAGAGGTTTTGAGGATTTGGTCTGTAAGGTTTGGTCTGGTAAATACAGGGGTCTTCTCAATTACTTGCTATGCTTCATGACTAAAGATGACAGAAAAATTCCCTAACCCTGGTGGCCTAGTGGCAAGAAGCTGCACTGCAATCCCAAAGGCACACGGTTCAAATCCACCAGCTTCTCCACGGGAGAAGGATGGCAGTCTCTTCCCGTGCGATTAACTGCCTCTGAAAACCTGCTGGAAGGTCAGCTATGGGTCAATTCTGACTCGACGGAACACAACAGCAACAACGCTGATCCACAGTTAGTCTTTGAGGTGCTGGAGAAGAGGATTGAACATACCAAGGACGCCAAGAGAACTAACAGATCTGTCCTGGAGACGGTGAAACCAGGTTGCTCCTTGGAGGCTCTGAAGCTCCATCTCGTGAATGCTGGCATTGTTGCCAGGAGGGACCAGTCCTTGGAGAAGGACATCATGAAGAGTGCGGGAGAGGAAGACTCCCCAACATCCCTGAGCTTGTGCCTGGACGTCCCATCTCTGCCTGTGTGTGTGTCTTTGTGTGTTTGTGTTTGTGTGTGTCTGTGTGTGTGTGTGTGTTCTCTGCTTATGCGATGACCACTCCCAGAGTCTCTCATCTCACAATCCTCCCCTTACTCTGACCTGCAGAGACCCTTCCCACAAAGGCCACACTCACAGTTTCCAGGATCAGGAAGTGGATGTGTCTTTTGGGGACCACCCTTCTGCCCCTAGAGACAGGGACACATATGGGGAGTCTGAGGTGCTCAGGCAGCATGAGGTCTCCAGGAGGGGAGGCCGATGGACAGTCGCTCAATGACAACATAAGGACAGTACCATACGGGGCTGGAGGAAGGCAATGGACATCCGGGCATAACCAGGCCAAGAGGGGGCCAATGGTCAGCAGCTCCCAATGATAACATGACGAGGAAAGCACCACGTGGGGCTGGGGGCAGGCAGTGGACATCTGGGCATAACCAGGCCAAGAGGGGGCCAATGGACAGCAGCTCCCAATGATAACATGACGAGGAAAGTACCACGTGCGGCTGGGGGCAGGCAGTGGACATCCAGGCACGTCTAGGCAAAGCTGCTCCCCAATGTCATCATCAGAGAGGTGACACTGAAGGTCCACCCAAGGCAGGTGTGGCTTAGTTCTCTTTCCCTGGGATGGACTTGGAGACCAGGGTTCAAGGAATGGGAGTTCCCAAGAGGAGCAGAGAGAGGGGACAGGGGGCTGATCCCACAGGGCCTGAGGCTTAGGCCCAGCTGGGCCTGACCCCACAGAAGCCTGGGATAGGAATGCCACCACAGACCTGGGTCTCTCTTAAGGTCAGCCTGGCTCTGGTGCTCCTCACGTCCTACCACGTGCCATCCAAATTCCTGACCCACAGAATCCATGAGCACAAGAAGTGGCCGTGTATGGCATGAGTTTTGGGCAAACTTGTTCTGTAGTCATGGAAACCGGAGTAGGATTTTCCTCTGTGAGTCAGAAGGCCCTGGCTGGCCCCCGGTCCCACAGCCCGGCCTGGCTCCCAGGCCCATCCGAGACGGCCCTGTCTATCCCTGTGACCCACCCGACAGATCTGGGGCCACCTCACCCCCCGAATCCCAGGAGCCTCGAGGGCCCCGCCTCTACCCTCACACTATGTTGTTTGCTTTCTGGAATCTACGAGAGTTCTGAAAATTGACAGTGAAAACCCCGTCTATGGTTAGCAGGGGGACATCATGCGACAGTGAGGCAGAAGGTGTGCCCCTCAGGTGGGCAGGCGCTCGGACACGGCTGGGGAAGAGCCACCCTCAAAACAGAGTCGTCCTTAACCACAGGGTCAGAACAGATGCCAGGTCTCTTCTTCGTAGTGGGGGAAAGGTGGTCCCCGAAAGACACACATCCACACCTCACCCCAAACCTGTGAGTGTGGTCTTAGTCAGGAGAGGGTCTCGGCAGATGAGATTCAGTGGAAGATTTTGAGAGGGGCACATTCTGGACTCCCCAGTGCACCCTAAAGTCAGTGACTGGATTTAATGGAATAAAGCTTTGAGGACCTTCCTTTGGGAAGTCATGATGGTGCAGGATTGGACTGCCTTCTGCTACAAGGTCACACCGTGTAGGAGACGCTCAGTGGGAATTTCCCCCGAGGGCAGCTGCATGATTTGAAAACTTGTCTCCATCTCTGGGGTTCCTGCTCAGAGTTGGGGAGGGGGTCGTGGGGTGGTCTGTGACTCTAAGCAGAAACCTGCTTGTTCTCATGGCTGAAGGCTCCCCCTCCTCTGCCCTCTGTAAGATACGCCACTCTCCATGATGGGAAGGACCCCTCACAGCACAGGAAGGTATCGTGTGGGCTGCTAATCTGAAGGTCAGTGGTTCGAACCCACTACCGGATAGGAGAAAGACGAAGGCTTGTGTCTCTGTAAAGATGGATGACCTTAAAAAACCAAGATGACTACTGGCAAAAAAGCTGCACCGCAAGCCCAGAGGTGCGCTGTTCAAATCTACCAGATGCTGTGCTGGAGAAGGAGGGGCGATCTCCTCCTGTACCAGTCAGATCCGATTTGATGGTGCACACACGAGAAATAATAATTTTTTTTTTTAAAAAAGAGCCAAGATGAATGGCCTTGGAAAGCACACGGGGCCCGTCTATCCTGTCATGTGGAGTCATCAGGGGTTGGATGGGCCTTTGGCAGTGGGTTTGGGCCTTCTGAGTAGGGGGAGTTGGTCTATGGTGGGAGATCTTGCAGGGAGCCCACCAAGACGTCTGAACGTTCCTTCCTCGTCATTCAAGGGCGAGGGGCAGTGATGGCGCGGCCGTTGTTCATCTCCTGGCGTGAGGAAGGGCATCGCTGAGACCTGGGAGACCCCCACCCCTTTTACTACAGGAGCAGGAGACAGGTGGGGGGCTCTTGTTCTGGGACCCTGCCCATTGAAAGTGTCCCCCAGGGAGCTGAGAGGGTCAGCAGCCACGTGGGACTCACCCTCCCCGGACGGCTGCCTGCCGGCGACGCCGATTCTCAGCTCAGGATGGAAGTAGCAGCCTCCTCGTCATACCGCACATCGCATCGCAGGCTGACACCCTGCCTCGCACCACGTCCACCAGCACCACTGTCCAGTGCACGTGCTCACTCCGTGTCCCTGTGTCCCTGTGATCATTGTCGAGGCACTGAGAACTTTTTCCTCTGATACTGCTGCACATAAAATACCCAAACCAAACCAAGAATCTTACTGCCATCAGCTGGAGCCTGAGCCCAGAGCCCCTGGACACCACAGGCCACCTTGTCCTTCCCCCAAGGGGTGGCTGTCCACCTTTGTCTCAGCGACACTCGTCCAAGAGCAAGTGCTCTCGGCGTGCCTCTGTGTCACGTTGTGGTCGTCCTCACTTTTCAAAGGTTCCTGTCACGCTGTCCCACACCTGGTAGACTCGGTGTAATGTCAGCGTAACTTTCTCCGCACTAGAAATGAAAAATCAGCTGCGACTCATTTTATCTCAGTGGTCTGAGCCCAAGCTCCCAACCTTTCCAAGGTGGAAGACATCACAGCCACAAACAGGCCCTGGACACCAGGGAGAGGCTTCAAAAGGGGACTCGAGCCTCCTTCCTTCACTGAAGGGGGCGGGTCCAGATTCCTACAGACTCAGCTGTGTGCTACACACACATACACACACACAGACACACACACACACACACACACTCTCACCACCTTCATGCAACTCGCAGGCCAAGCCCTTCCCAGCTGTGGTCAAAGCCTGAGTGCATGACAGAGAGAGCAGGACTGGGGGGATTCCAGCCCCCAGCTGCACCCCCAACCCAGGGTCCCACTTCCACACCCAGCAGGTGTAAGGGTGCAGGCCCAGGGCTGATTCACTCTTGGTGCCCCCAAGGTGACCTGGCACAACATCTGCGTGGGAGGTTCTGAAGAACAGGAATTCACAGCCTCACGGTTCCACAGGCTGGGGCTCAAAGCCCGCTCCCAATTCCTGGGCTCTGGGTGAGCTCTGGCCTCCCTCACCTCTCAGCTCCTGACACCCTGAGCCTTTCCTCATCTTCCTCAGCCTCTAGACCTCACAGACAAGTCTTCCCTGGAGAACGCACACACATTTATTTACATATATATTTATATACAAATGGAGCGCTGGTGGCCTAGGGTAAGAAGCTGTGTTGCAATGACAAAGGCTTGTTGTTCAAGTCCACTAGCTGCTCTGCAGGAGAAGGATGGATAATTTCACCCCCGCACAATTTACTGCCTGAGAAAACCCACTGAAGCTATGGGTCGGTTCCGACTCAGCGGCACACACCACCACAGGTATCCTTATATGTATAAATACATAGATACAAAATTACCAAGTGGGATTGATCCCAGGAATTCAAGGTTGGCTTAACACTCATCCATCTTCTAATGCAATATTTTCCATGTTAACAGAATAAAGGACAAACCCCTCATGACCGTCTCCCCAGAAACAGAAGTACCTGTTCAACACCTACTCACAACTTAAAATACAATTCTGAAGAAACTAAGAATAGAAGGGAATTTCCTCAATCTGTTTAAAAAGGTTTTCTTTTTAAAAAATGGTTTTACAAGAAATTTTTCAAAACCTAGAAGCTGCAGCACTGCCCTCCAGCTAACATTCGACTTTGTGGTAAGAGACTAAGACCAGTCCCCAAAGACAGAGGACCGGGGTGGCTTCCCTGCCACCTGCAATGAGTGTTGGCCTCTGTTCTAGCCAATCCAACACAGAAAAGACAGAAGGGCATGAAGCAGATGTCCATGTTGTCAGCAGGGTGGGAGGAGGTGAGGGGGTCTTCGCTTGGGGGCTCTGAGTTTCTGCTGCTGTTGGTGGTGTGAGGGGTCATCTTATCAGTTCCAACCCACAGGGTCCCCACACATAACAGAACGAAACACTGCCAGTTCTGTTGTTGCAACCATAGTGCCAGCCAGCCGTGCTGAGAGTGCTTCTCCAAGGACTGGCTCCTGCTGGGGGCGTGTCCGAAGGGCCTGAGAAGAAGCCCGGCCGTGAGATTCGTGAGATTCACCGTGTGCAGGAAGGACATGAGACGCAGTCCCACCACCCTCCTTTATGAGGGGCACTCTGGCTGCACTTCTTCTAAGACGGATCTGTTTGTTTTTTCTGGGATCCATGGGGTTTTCATAATTTTCCTGAATATCCTGTAAAACCAATATTTCTTACTGTTAATGGTGGTGTAGTTTGGAGACAGTGTTGAAGTCGGCACAAACTTATTAATGTAATCTCTGATATTGAATGTTACAAGGAGGAAATGTTACCTTGGAAAATGTTTTACTTTTATGTATTTTCACGGTAAAATACAAGTTTTTTTAAAAAAATAAATGTACCAATACTTGAAAAAATAAAACTGTATTAATGGACAACATGATTGTCTATCTAGAAAATCCAAAGGAATTTTTTTGTAGTTGTTTTTTTTTAATTGTATATTGGTTTGCTCACAAAGTTTGTACACATTGTGTTTCACACCATTCTTCATTCATATTGTGTTTCAAAGGAATTTTTTTAATTACTTATAGAATAAACTAATTGCCAAAATTACAGGACATTAAATTGGTATATGAAAATTAATTCTGTCTCCATATGATAGATGGAAAAGAGATTGAGCTGGTAAGCAGTTACAGCTTGCTCAGCTCCACAATCAACACTCTTAGTATCAGTAGTCAGCAGTCGGGAAATCAAAAGACAAATTGCATTAGGTAAATCTGTCATAAGGGACCTCTCCAGAGTACTGAGAAGAAATGATGTCAGTCTAGAGACTAAGGTGTGCCTCATCCAGGTCATGGTCTTTGTAATTGCTTACTATGCATCAGAGAGCTGGACAATAACTAAGGATGATAGAAGATGAACCAATGTCTTTGAGTTATGGTGCTGGAGAAAAGTACTGAACATACCATGGACCACCAAGAAAACAAATAGGTCTGTCTTGGAGATGGTGAAACCAAGTTTCTCCTTGGAGGCTAGGATTTTGAAGCTCCACATACATTGCGCATGTGGCCAAGAAGAACCAATCCTTGGAGAAGGACATCATGCTTGAAAGGGTGGAGGGACAGCATATGAGAGGAAGACCCCAGATGAGATGGATTAATACAGTAACTGGGGTAATGGAAGCGGATACGTTGGAGTCAGTGAGATCTGCTCAGAACTGGGCAGGTTTCAGAACTGTTGTACATAGGGTCGCTATGCATCGCAGGTGACTCAATGGCACAAAACAACAATAATAACGTATACTAACAATGAACAACCTGAGTGAATTTAAGAACCTGACCAGGAAGCAGTAGTCAGGACAGAGCAGGAGAAACTCTGAATGTTTCAGGATCAGGAAAGGTGTGCATTAGGAACACATCCTGTCTCCATACCTTTTCAATCTATATGCACAAGGAATCATTCAGTAGGCTGGACTTTATGAGAAGGAATGTGGCATCAGAATTGGAGGAAGACTCATCAATACCCTGTGTTATGCAGGTAACACAACCTTGCTTGCTGAAACTGAGGAGGACATGAGGTATTTGCTGCAAGGTCAAGGACTGTAATCTTCAATATGTATTGAAGTTCAACATCAAGAAAAAAAAGATTCTCACCACTGGTCCAACTGTCAGCTTCATGATAGGTGGAAAAGAGACTGAGATTGTTAATAACTTCAGCTTGCTTGGTTCCACAATCAACACTCTTAGCACCAGCTGTCAGGAAATCAAAAGACAAACTGCATTGACAAAGTCTGCTGCTGGGGACATCTCTAGAGTACGGAAGAGCAATGATATCAGTCTGGGGACTAAGATGTGCCTGATCCAGGCCATGGTCTTCGCAATTACTTGCAATGCATCCAAGAATTGGACAATAACTAAGGATGACAGAAGAAAAATCGATGCCTTTGGGTTGTGGTGCTGGTGAAGAGTGTTGAACATACCGTGGACTGCCAGGAGAACAAATGGGTCTGTCCTAGAGGTAAGGATTTTGAAGGTCCATCTCACACACTTTGGGCACGTGGCCAGGAGGGACCAGTCCTCGGAGAGGGACATCATGCTTACAAGGGGGGAGGGACAGCGCAGGAGAGAAGATCATGGATGAGATGAATTGACTCTAGGGGTAATGGGACATAGTCTGTCAAAAGATGGTAAGACTGGCTCAGGATAGGGCAGGGTTCAAAGCTAATGTACATACAGTCGGTATGAGTCGCAGGCAACTCAACAGCACATAATAACAACAACAACCCCATTCACAACTGCATAAAAAATACAAAACAGAAAAGGTAGCAACCTTAGGAACACAGCTCACAGAAGTGGCTCATGGCTTTGAAAACTCCAGGTGCTAATCACAGAGACCCTCCCTGGGGTTCCAATTGTAACTGAAGGAGGCAGGACATCTTCTTCCCTCAAAGCTGCTGGTGGATTTGAACCACCACAGACGCACAGCCTTTGAGTTAACAGTGCAGCGTGGAACAGACACCACCGAGCTCCCCTGAGAAAAATGAAGAGCAGACACACGGAGCAATGCTGAGCGCTCCCGGACTGCAAGCCGCAGTGCTGCTCACGTGTCAGTGACGCTCAAACCAGGCTGCAGATTCAACTCCAGATAATTAAGATCTTAGCAGGCAGTGTTCTAGAAACGGGCAGACTGATCCCAACATCTCTATGAAATGCAAAAGACTCAGGATAGACAAAATGATTGTGAGAAAGAATAAGTTTGGAGAACTTACGCACACACCTCAGTTTCAAAGTTCAAGCTTACACATCTCAAACTGAAACTTCTATTTCAAAATTCCACACTTCAAACTCCAGTTCAAAGACTAGAACCACCGAATTGAGAGTCCAGAAATAAAACTCTACCATTTATGTCAAGACAATTGAATGATAATCTTTCCAGTAAAAGAGGCGAGAATAATTGGACACCCTACACACACACACACAGAGACCATCTTTATCCCACAACATACACAGAAATTAACCCATAATGGATACTAGACTTAACTTCAGAGGCTATAATTGTAAACTGATATCTCATGCACATGACAGGGCACCCAACATCACTAGTCTTTAGGGAAGATCAAATTTAAACTACAATCAGGTCCCACCAGACATTTACCAGAATGGGCATAATTAAAAAATAAAAACAAGTGTGGACAAGAATGAAGAGAAACTACAAAGGTTGCTCATGTTTTACTGATGGTGATATAAAACTATACAACTTTGGAAAAGTTTAGTCATTTCTTAAAATTATAAACTTACTACCCCCAAATCAACCAAACAGCAGAAGCCCAACCCACCGCTGTGGAGTGGATTCCCGCTGCCAGCGACCCTTCATCATGGTTCCAAGACAATTCTTCATGGGAGGAAGCTGTCCATCTTTTTCCAATAGAATCATCCGGGGATTTGAACCACCAACATTTTGGTTGGCAGTTGAACTTACCTCATGACCTAACAATTCTGTATCTGGGAATTCACTAAAGAACAATGAAATATACACTCATACTACGTGGAGAAGGCTGGGCAAGTTTCCATGTAATTAATGAATTCTGAAAACCCTCTGGAGGGTGAGCTCTGGGGTCAGTTCCAACTCGTTGGTACACAACAGCTCTGCAGGGAAGGTGGGGGGACGGTGGAGGAGAGGAAGACCTTCAGCCAGGCGGGTTGACACAGTGGCTGCAGCAGTGAGCTGGAGAGTGTCAGAGCGTGAGGATGGCTCAGGACCTGACGGGTTCGTGCCCGAGGGCATCAACAGCAGTGAACGTAACTGCACGCTTACATCAGCCACAAGGTGGGGCATCTCAGATGCCCTCCGTGGATGGACACACAAACTGCCACGGAGCCACACACTGGGGCAGCATTTAGCCGTAAAAAGCATATTATAAGTATTGGTCTGTGCTAAGAGCCAAGACGTGCCAGGCTAAGAGCAGCCCGATGCCAAGGCCCACACGCCGTGTGCTTTTGTTGATGTTTCTGGAAAAGGTAAATGAAGACAGAAAGCAGGTCTGGGGTTGCTTGGGGCTGGGCCCCGGATTGGCTGCAAATTAATGTGAAGATCTGAGGGACTGGGGGCACATCTCCCACACAGCCTTCAATCTTCACGAAAACGCAGTGACTCATGCACTAGGATGGGTGCACCTCAGTGTGGATTAGACCCGGAGACAAGAGAAACAGTCTGTGGACAGTGGAGGGCAGAGGCAGGCTAGCTGAACTGTGAGTCCATCGCGGGCGGATGGAAGGCTCCGGAAGAGGCAGAGGCGGGGGTGGAGGGGAGGGCAGGGACTGCAGGGACTCCCCAGCAGGCCAACTGTCCCGAGGTGGTTGAGAACTGGCCCCTCCTGCCCGTCCACATGAGAGGACAGCTTCCTTGCTCCAACTTTCCTCTAAGCAAAGCAGTTTCCAGACCAAATAAGGCTGCGGCGTTTGCAGTGTGCCTGGCATGGATCACAATTCCTTTTAAGTGCCAGCTTAGCACTCCCCTCAGCAACCCAGAGCAGCATGGGTGCCCCTGGGCGCCTCTTGGGACCACCCCCAAACACAAGAAGCATGGGCTTCCACTGAGGGACAGGCGTGAGCTCTACAGGGGGGCCCAGGGCAGGACTCCAGGGCTGTCGACCCTCTGCAGGAATTTCAGCCCTCTGGCGCTGGGGGCACCCACCCCTCTGCCTTCAGCAGCAACAGGCCACTTGCCGGACCCCTGCTGTTGATGCGAGTGGCCTCCAGCTTGCAGTGAGTGACCATGACAGGACTAGACACTGCCCCACCTGCACCAGCCCCATGATGGCTTACACACTGGACTCCTGTGATCTCTGGAAGGGGGGTGGGGGTCCTGGATGATTGCTGGAAGTCACTTGCCAGGCCTTTCTTCCTGGTCTATCTGAAAGCCATCCATCATCATAGCAACACACAAGTCTGTGCTGAGACACAGGTGGTGGCTGTTGAGTGAAGTGCACCAACCGGACATCGAACTCCAGTCTCCCACGTGGAAGGAGAGCATCCAACCCAAGCTGCAAACCCCTACAGGGTGCAGATACCTCTAGTTGTTTTATCTACGCTGCATTTTTGCAGGATGATAGCACCGGCAGCAAATGCTCCCTGCACCCTCTGTTCCCAGCACCTCACTGGACACGCACAAGCAGGGGAGGTGGTCCTGGAATTTCTCCATTCTACAGATGGGCAAACTGAGGCACAGACATTGATTGCAGTGTCCGAGAGGTGAGCCCAGAACCAAGCCTCAGACAAGGGCTGTGCGGTACTGCCCCAAGTAACTGGATGACAGGGTCCCCAACTTGCCGCCCTCAGAGGAGAGAAGCAAGCCTCCCGGCTGCCTGCCCCCCAGAGGGAACCCCCAGCTCTGGGTCTGCTTCTGGAAGGTTTGCAGGCTGAAGGCAGCAGGACGCTGCCCCCTGGTGGACAGGTCAGGCGTGCGATTCTGTTCTGGACCGCCCCACCCCCACCAAACGCTGCCATTCTTCAAGCAGCTGCACACATTCTCCTAACACGGTCGGTCCTCCTCGGCTGGAGAGTGGAAACTGCACGGCGGGCTCCCACCTGGCGTTTTAACGATGCCTCCACGGCTGGCTGGCCGAAGGCACAGGCGCAGGGCAGCGGCCAAGTGCCCACACAGAGCTGGCCTCCCCTGGAGCCTGGCCAGGGCTCAGGGTGTTTCGTGCAGGAGCAGCTCACAGAGAGCGAGTGTGGATGGTTATGTCCCAAGCCTGCTCCTTCTCCAGGGGACAGGGCACTGTCTCAGTGCTGGGGCCAGGCTGACCCAGGACAGGCCACCGCCATGGACACACCCGAGAACAGGAAGGCTCCAGGGCACACAACCTAGTCTTTCTCCAGCCATGAAAGGGCTTTGTTTGGGTCACTGGGAAGGACAGGGTGGAGATCAGGCGTGTCTGGATCCTGGTTCTGTGGGGACATCTCTGTGTACAGACAGACACTGCCTGGTCCAGTGCCACTCTCAGCTTCGCTGCTGCTTGAGCCATTGCTGCAGCCACAGTGTCTGTCCCCCGTGTTGAGGGTCTTCCTCCTTCAACCCTCTATTTCTCTGCATAATGCCTTTCACCAGGGAACAGCCCTCCTGGCAGCGTCACTGTCCATGCCTGAGGAGCTACCTGGCTGCACTTCTTACAACACAGATCGTTCTTCCGGCAGCTCGTGGAAGAGTCAATATTCTTTCCCAAACAAATCCAGCCACCTCAGTTCATCCATCTCCTTAGTCACTGTCCGACCCTGGGAGACTGGGACCACTGGGACCACGGCTCGGGTCAGGCCACCGAGTCCTCCCCTCGGGCAGTTTCCCTGAGGGTCACCTCTCCCTCAGACTGGCTTCCTCCAGGAGGCAGGGAAGGGGCTGTCCCCACCCCACTGAGAACCTCTGCAGCTGCACGTCCACCCCGGAGCAGGATGCAGCCTGGCCACCCGGGCACGGCGGGACGAGGTGGGGCTTTGAACCAGCAGAGAAAGAGGAGCCCCCTGCCCCCCACCCCCGTCGCTGAGCCCCTGGCACTGTCTGCACAGGGAAGAGGTGGGAGTGCAGAGGGAACAGAGGGAAGCACTGAGGCCAGACACGTGGAGCGGCCGACCCCAGGAGGACGAAGTGTTGGGCCCAAGCTGCCAGGGTGGCCAGCAGGGGGTGCTGGGCCTGGGTGGGGCGAGGGCACCTCCCAGGCACTCTGAGCACAGGCAGATGGCAGCCCTCTCCAGGAGCACAGTGTCTGGCCTGGCAGCATAGGGGACAGGGCCACCAAAGCACAGTGGTGACCCCAGGGAGCCCACGCCCCAGTTCCAGGTGCCGGGGGGCGCAGTGCTGAGCTTGACCTCTGAAAACCAGATCCAGAGGGCAGGACCAGTGGGTGTCCAGCTGCAGCAGAGTTGGGGGGCAGCCCCCAGGAGGCAGAGCAGGGCGTGAGGGAGCATGGGAGGGGGGGCACAGGAGCCACTGGGGAGCAGCCTCTCATCTGGAGGCACTCCGACCCCAGCCTTCCCCTCAGACTCCGCAGACCTGCAGGGGTGCTGTCCAGGGCCCCCCGACCCCAGGCTTGTGCAGACCTCACTGGCTCAGCTATGACTCACTGTGTATCACTGAACTTCCACGTCAATCCTCAGCTCTGGTGGACAGAGGCCAAATGGGGGTCTTGTCCCCTCCTCTCAGGGAGGACTTCCCAGCGCTGGTTTGTGCGCCCCGCCCTGCACTGACCCCACCTGGAAGCAGCTAGGTGGACACGCAGCTCACTGGGGAGTGGGCATCTCCAGGCACTGACCCACAGAGCCAAGCGCCTTCAGGCCTCTGAGCTTGGGGTACCTGCCAAGCTAGGCCAAGCCAGAGAGGCCTGCCTGTGGGCACAGCTGAGTGTCCCAGCCTCTAGACCTGTGCCCCAAGGGGTTCTGATCCTGTGGGTTCTGTGTGGCCCCTGCAGAGACTTCTGGAACCCAACAAAGAAACAGGGCTCACGGGAGGATGGGCTGGTGAGGTGGGGTGAAGGCAGGTCTGACCCCACTGGAAGCACTTGGCTGATGGAGATGGGGATTCTCTTGCCTCATAAAGTCAGAGGGGCTCAGACGCCCCTGGCCTGCACCCCGTTTTCACCGCCCCCTTCAGACTCATAAGCCAGCATTCCACGGACAGAATATGTTTTTATTTCCTCTTAAATAACTTAGTTCCCTGAGGCTGAGCCACACTGCCCTGAGGTGTGCTGAGGCTGGTGTGCTGGCGGGGGACACAGGGAGGAGCCCGGGCCATCAGTGTGACACTGGGGGGGTCTCTGTGACGCTCACTGGGGCTTCCCCACAACCCGAGCAGAGGTGGACAAGTGGGCGCAGGTGCAGAGCTGGGGGCCCCACAACCAGGGAGACACACGGGGTACCTGAGATGCTGCACACCCAGGGGCAGGGAGCTGGCCGACTGCAGTGCTGAGGGAGACCCCCTGAAGCACAGGACAGACAGGCAGACAAACTGACTGCTACAAAATGGGCTGGGGCCATGAAGGATATGGAACCTTCCGGGCCAGTGGGTGCTCTGAGGACCCCCAGGGTGAAGATGGGGGCGGTTTCTCTTCTGACTGGAGTGGACGGGGCAGAGAAGGGAGTGTCCAGGAGAGAACAGGTGGTGGGAGAGAGGGGGTGTTCAGGTGAGAACAGGTGGTGGGAGAGAGGGGGTGTCCAGGTGAGAATGGGTGGTGGAAGGGAGAGAGGGGGTGTCCAGGTGAGAACAGGTGGTGGAAGGGAGAGAGGGGGTGTCCAGGTGACAGCAGGTGGTGGAAGGGGACACAAGCCCTCACTGAGTCGTGACAATCAGGCCGCTTTCCCGTCTGTGACATCAGAAGAGCTTTCTTTCCCCTGAGGTTCATGTGCCCAGAGGTCCCCGCCTCGGGGTATCCCCACCTCAGGGCCCGGGGTGGGGGGCTTGGGGGGGTGGGGCAGAGACAAGGCGGACAGTGCAAGATGCTGGGAGCAGTCCTCAGACCCCCACCAGCGTCTGTGGTCAGAGACCTTGGTGGGTGGGGCTGAGTACTCCCCATCTCCAGGGACAGGTCCTGGGGGGGGGGGGTGCAGCCCTTGTCCACTCTCACTCACAGAGGGGGGCCCTATGGGCAAGTCTCGTGTGCCTCCAGCAGGTGAAGGTCCTGGGATGAGTCCTGCGTGTCCCCCACCCCGCAGCCGCCCCAGGGAGGCACGTGGCGCCATGGTCACTTGTCCTTGTCTTTCCTCTTCCTCTGGTTGGTCAGGACATCCAGCTTCGTGTCCAGTCGCCTCTGCAGCTGGGCTCTCCTGGCGGGGTCCAGGGCCCTCTCCTTGGTCCCGCTGCCGGGGTGCAGCACCCCCTCCCGGCTGATCCTCTGCCGTGCGTGAACGCGCGCCCGCTCCCCACAGCCATGCACCTGAGGACACAGTGGTCAGCGGGTCAGGAGGGGGGACTGGGATACGAGACCCCCTAGAGGCTGTGTCATCTGGCACCATGAGAAGGGCCACGGCAGGGGTGGAGGGGCAACCTCCCCCCAGAAGGCCCCTTCAGAGGGGCTCAGAGCGCCCCGTGGACCTGGGAGGACATCATCCGAGTGACATGACCTGTAGGACAGATGCCCCAGGTCTGACCGCCTCTGACGTCTCTGAACCAAGGGAGCCGCCCACCACCGGCTCCTGCCTCGCCACCACAGTCGACAGCCCCGCACCCCACACCCCCACACCTCGGGCAGGTGGTGGCCGAGGCCGGAGCTGCCCACTGCCCACCTGCTCTTCTGTCTCCCCACCAGTCGACCCCCACACCCCATCCCTGCCCAGGCACCTCAGGCAGGTGGTGGCCGAGGCAGTAGCGGCGGCCACAGTGCAGGCAGAGCTGGCCCAAGGTCACCACACTGGCTTTGCACTTGATGAAGGCACAGGTACTGTCGGCCTTCACGGCCGCAGAGAGCAGAGCGTCAAAGTCGTCATCTGTGGGCAAGGTGAGCCCTGAGGGGCATCCAGGAGGAGAGGGGTCACTCAGACAGGTGGAGGCCACACTGTCCAATCCCCACCACCGCTGAACGGTGCGGGCAGGACGCAGAAAGCGCCCCGCGGCGGGGCGGGCTTACCGGCCACTTCCTTCTTCTTCTTGCGTTTCTCCGCCGGCTTCTGTGTCCTGGAGCCCGACGACCCCTTCTTGGCCAGCTGCTCCTGCCGGCCCCCCGCCCTCTGCAGCCGTTCCAGGTGCAGCCCCTTCAGGTCCAGGGGGTCCCCACCACGACTGCCGCTGCTGCTCGGCTTGCTGGGGGCACAGCTGACCTGCTCGGCCTTCACCAGGTCTGCAGGACATTTGGCTTGCACAGGGCTGGACGGGCATTCGGCACTCCTGGGGCTCGGGGGACACTCAGCCTGATTGGGGCTTTGGGGACACTCAGCCTTATCGAGGCTCGGGGGACACTCGGCCTGGCCTGGACTGGGCGGACACTGGGCCGTCGGGTCACTGCGCCGCAGGGCTGGGTCCGCACCCCTGCTGACGGTCACCCGCCGGGCCTTGCCCTCCCCCGCGCTGCAATGCCGCAGCCCCAGCTCCTCTGCGATCTGATGGACCCGCATCCTGTCGTGGGCGTTCAAGGAGGCAGGAAACTCCAGCCGTGTCTCCTCACTGGCCACAAAGGCCATGATCACTGCCCTGAGGTGGTCTGCACGGTCCCCTGCGTCCACTGCCTCGGGTCCAGCCCCGTTCACACTAGGCTGGCAAACAGCTGCTGGATCTGAAGTCTTAGCGTCTGGCTTCCTGCGCTCCGGTCTGGAGGCTCTGGGCCGGTCTCCCACCTGCTGCCCGCCACCCTCAGGCCTCTTGGTGGCGGGGACAGCGCCCCGGGCCTTGGTGCCCGCCAGGCTGCTCTGGTGGGAGTAGTTGTCGGGCACGATGTCGTCCAGGTACTCGAAGGCCGTGCGCACCTGGCCGTGTTCCGTGAAGTAGGCCACCAAGGCCTTCAGGAAGGTGTGGTTAGTGACCGTGCGGGAATCACAGACGATGGCCACATGGCGGCGTGCCCGGGTCACGGCCACGTTAATGCGCCGGTCCTCGGCCAGAAAGCCCACCTCGCCTGGAAGAGAGCCGCAGTGAGGTGACCGGCAGTGCCAGCTCAGCCGCCTACAGCCCTGGGGACCCTGACCTGCCATGAGCTGTCGTCAGAGCGTGCGTGGCGTCTGTGGGGTGGGGTGAGTGTGAGCACAAGCATGTGTGTGTGTGTGTGTGAACATGAAGGCACACACCCCTGCATGCTGGCCTGCCGTGTGTGTGTGTGTGTGTGTGTGTGTGTACACACCCCTCCATGCAGGCCTGCCGTGTGTGGTGTCTGTGGAGACTTGTGCATATGTGTGTATGAATGCATGCACCCCAACATGCTGGCCTGCACGCATAGCTTCTGCATGGAGAGAGAGAGAGAGAAAGTGTGTGTGCATGTGTGTTTGTACCTGTTTGTGCACGCACACACACATGTGAATGCACGTACCTATACAAGCTGGCCTGCCTTGTATGGGATTATCAGTGAGGTGAATGCTTGGAAGCAGGCCTCAGGGTGGTTCGATCCTCCAACCTCCCTGCTAGTGGTAAAGCACTGAACTGAGCATCTCTAGGGCCTCCTGACGCCCCACATAAGCACACACAGCTACAGTGTCCCTGAGGGGCACCCCACAGGCCACGCACCTTTCCTGTTGGATCTCACGAAGGACAGGACCACGGCCTCCTTCTCCCGGCCCTGGAAGCCATCCACTGACCTCACTTCCAGCTCGGGGTACCTGGAGGCCAGGCTCTGCCGGAGCAGGTCCACCTGAAACACCAAGCAAGGACGTAGCTTCAAGGAGCCCTGGGCCCAGCAGCGGGGAGACCTGTCGCACCTCACCATCAACCTCCAGAGCGTGAGGAAGCCCCTGGGAGCCGGCCTCGGGCACTGCCCTGCTCAGCGCTCAAACATAAACACGTGACCCTCGTATTTGCCTTAGGTTCCGCGGGCTCAAAATCGCTGAGATTGAGCACACCCTCCACAGGGGGCTGTACATGGGGGAGGGGGTACACAGATCTGGGGGCTGTGTGCACAGGAGGGGGCGGGCACACAAGAGGGGGACATGTACACAGAAGGGGACATGTACACAGGAGGGGACATGTACACAGGAGGGGACAGGTACACAGGAGGGGGACAGGTACACAGGAGGGGACAGGTACACAGGAGGGGACAGGTACACAGGAGGGGGACA
>NW_006399876.1:6274398-6275037 GCF_000299155.1 Elephantulus edwardii
ACACAGGAGGGGGACATGTACATAGGAGGGGACATGTACACAGGAGGGGGACTTTACATAGGAGGGGACAGGTACACAGGAGGGGGACATGTACACAGGAGGGGGGCATGTATGCAGGAGGGAAACCTGCCCCTAGATCTGCGAGATGTGTCCACGGACCCAGAGGGACCAGTACAGAGGAGGGGTTCTGTCCCCAGACACAGAAGGAATGTACACGGAGGGGTAACCACACTGGCTGGGCTTCCTGGAGCCCCAGGTGTAGGGGTGACACCACGCTGGACACTGGGCCCTAAGAACCTACAGCCTCATTCCCTTCAGCCTTCTTGGCCTGAGGCCCGTCAACGCAAAGTCAGACAAGGGGTTCTCCACACCTGAAGGTTGTACGGCGTGATGACAGCGATGTCACGGGCTGGGACGCCGGCGTCCACCAGAGCTTGGACATGCAGACTGACAAGGCGGACCTCACCTGGACAGAGACAAATGGCAGGTTTGCCGGTAGACAGACCCTGGTCCCTGATGGCCACATGTCCAGGCACTGACCCCAGAGAGCTGAGTCTACACCAGTCCCAATGTCCTAAGGGGGTTCAATCCAGCCAGAGAGAACCCAGGGGACCCAAGTCAGTCAATGAGAGCTGCAGT
>NW_006399876.1:6275636-6286678 GCF_000299155.1 Elephantulus edwardii
ATTCAGGCCAGACAGCCAATGAGAGCTGGGGTGGGGAGCCTGATTCGGCCCAGACAGCCAATAAGAATGAGAGTACCGGGTGGGGGAGCCCAGGGGGTGAACTCTGGACCCCAGTTAAGCCTGAGTCTGCATATACAAAAAACAGCATGATCATGTCCCCTGTGTCCTCTACTTAACCTGGTAACTAGACCCCAGGACTCAGGGATGGGCCCCAGTTGAGCGCGCTCTCAGCCCAAGGCCATGTAGATTGAGGGGACGCGGTGGAGACTGGACGAGGCAAGTGCCCGGGCCAACTTCTTAACCCGTTCTGCCTGCTCCCTGAGAAGACTGATGTGGCTTCAACTTCCAGGGGCTTCAAGTACCCGCCCTCCTCAGCCGGGCCCTGCATCGGCCATATGGCAGCTTTGGGGTTCAGAGTCCGGGGTCTGTGTGAATGGCCGGCCCCTCCAGGCAGCCCACCTGGGTTTCCTCTCGAGTGCTCCTCGTCCCCCTCCAGCTCACACAGCCCGCAGCCGGCGGTATCAATGAGCAGCAGGGGCAGGGCGGTCTCCTCCGTGCTGGTCACTCCCGGGAGGTCCCTGGGACAACAGGAGCCAGAGAGTGAAATCTCAGACAGAGGCGTACGTCCCCCACTTCCTGCAGCACCCGCCCTCCTCAGAGGAAAACGGCAGCCCAGTCGGGAAGTCTGGAGCCACAGGGACCATGGACCGCTGCGCTGGGAGGGGTCCGAGTGGCGTCAAGCTGAAGTCTCCAGGGAACATGTTCCACTCAGCTTGTCACCAGACACGGCCCCTCAGGGCTGGGCGAGGGCGACGGTCACTCACCTCAGGAGGTGCTCAGCCACCGAGGGGTGTGCCACCAGCTGCCCGTGGTACAGGGCCTCGGAGGCCCAGCGCGCGATGGCCTGGTGCATGCGGTACTGCACGGTCAGCATCCGCACCTGCTCCGCACAGAACCCCGCCAGGCGCTCCATCAGGCTGAGGGACAGCCCCGCCAGTGCAGCCCTGAGGGGAGAGGAGGGTCAGGGAGCCCAGGACCCAGAGGGTGTGCAGGGCTGAGGGAAGGAAAACACAGGGTCCCAAGACCAGGGTGGACGGGAGGGTTGAGGGGGGAAAAACACAGGGACCCAGGATCCAGAAAGGCAGGGAGGGAAGGAAATCACAGGGTCCCAAGACCCAGGGTGGACAGGAGGTTGAGGGGGGGAAAACACGGGACCCCAGGATCCAGAGAGGGTGCGGGGGATGCTGAGGGAAGGAAAACATAGGGTCCCAAGACCCAGATTGAGGGGGAAAAAACCACGGGGACCAAGTTTCAGGAAACGGGGGCGCTGAGGCAGGGGAAACAAAGGACCCAGGACCCCGGGAAGGCTGAGGAGGGTAAACATAGGACCCCAGCACCCAGAGAAGGCGGAGCACTCAGCTGGGGCGCATGGGCTGAGCTGTGGCACACAGGACCCCAGAACTTTGAGAGGGTGGGGAGGGGGCAGTGGCTGAATGGAGTAAGCACAGGCCCCCAGAACCCAGAGAGAACAGAGGAGGCCTGAGTGGGGCCATGTGGGGCTCCAAAGCATAGAAAGCTGAGTGGGGGCCAGCGAGGCCCTGGATCCAGAGAGGAGGTGGAGGGCTACGCAGGGACCACAAAGGATCCCAGAATCCAGGAAAGGTGAGGCGGGGGGACAAGGTGCACAACAGCCCTCAGTCTCTGAGGGGTGTGCACCACCCGGAGGGACGGTCCCCTGAGAAGCACGTCTATCGTTTGGCTGAAGCTGAGCCCCACAGGTGAATTTCATCCCAGGTCGGAGACTCAGGGTCCCACCTGTCACCATCAGACCTGCCAGCCTGGTGGCCACAGGCCTCTAAGGCCATGACCTCTCAGAAGCAGATCACCAGGCCCGTCCTCTGAGGCCCCTCTGTGTGGGTCTGAACCCCCAGCCTTTGATTTCATAGCTGAGTGCTTAACTGTGTGCACCACCCAAGGACCCTCAGACCTAGCAAATCAGAGGACGGAGGGGAGGGCCGGGGAGGGCTGGGGTGGGGAAGGGGCCCCAGGCAGGGGGCCTTACTTGTGCGAGACCACAGTGGGGGGCAGCTGTTTGTGGTCCCCCGCCAGGATGCACTTCCGGGCCTTCAGCAGAGGAATCCAGCAGCTCGCCTCCATGGCCTGGGCGCACTCGTCGATGACCACCACGTCAAAGTGGCCCTCGGGCAGCAACTTCAAAGGCCCGTCGGGAGAAGCACCTGGCCGACACAGGGACGCCAAGACGTCACAGGAGGCTCCGGTTTGTCACGGCACTAAACGTGACCGCTGCACGCTCAGGAAAGTGGTGGCCACAGCCACGTGGGACACAACCACACACCGTCCGTGAGGCTCACGTTAAATATGAAGACACGGACCGGATGTGAGCGCAAGGATGGGAAGAGATGAGCCCAGACAAGGTGTGAAAACAAGAATGAGTAAAGTGTGCCAGGTAACCCCACCACGAAGCTGGGTGCCCCCTGCACAGACACAACACGCTCGCAAGATAATACACATACGTACAACGCACACCATGATCATGTGACGTTCGTAACTGAGAGGCTGCGTGGTGTGCAAGAACAGGGATATGCATCGTACTCATGTAAAAATCAGCTGTTTTAATATTAGATGGCAGACTGAAAAGACAAAATCACCAGGGCTCACAGGTCATTCAGAACCGGCAAACTGGTTCACAAAGAGAGAGAACCTGGCCTAAACGCATGCGTCCCTGGCGGCAGGGCTTCGAAGGGCAGGAAGCAGAGCCGGCAGGAGCTGCAGGGGACGTGAACGAGTGAGGGGATCCCCGTCCTTGAGGAGAGGCCGAGCGGGCAGGAGGGAGGCACTCCAGAGCTGAGACTCACGCTCCACCACGTGCCGCGTGGGCTGCCATTTATAGCGCCCTCCACCCAAACCCAGTACACGTGGCATCTGCCAGGGTCCAAGGCCACCGCTCCTCTGCCCTCCGTCAAGCCCCGCCGCAGTCTGCACGCTGCTGTGATGTGGAACGCTACACCACCAGGATTTGAAAACCCAGCACGGTGGAGAGCTGTCAGTGCAGCTTCCAGACTAAGGCAGACTAGAAGGAAAGGCCTGGTGATTCTGAAATAACATTTGGCAGGTGACATCAAGGCAAGTACGACTCATGGCGACACTACAAGCAACAGATCTGAACCCCGCCCCGTCCTGTGCCTTCCTCCCAATCTCTAACGCACTGGAGCCCGTTGCTACCGTCGTTCTGTCTGGTTGAGGGTCCTCCTCTCCTTTGCTGTCCCTCCACCTCTGCAAGCATGATGTCCTTCTCCAAGGAACAGCCTCTCCTAACAACATGCCCAAAATACATGAGACAAGGCTTTGTCATCTTTGCCTCCAAGAGGCTTTCTGGCTGCACCTTCCCTAAGACAAATCTGTTTGTTCTTTGACAGCCCATGGAATATTCAGGACTCTTCTCCAACCCCACAGTTCCAAGGCATCAATCCTTCTGTCATCTTTATTCACTGTCCAGGTCTCACATGCATAACAAGTAACTGAAAAGACCATGGTCTGAATCAGGTGCACCTTAGTCTTCAAAGTGACATCATTGCTCCTCAAGAATGTGGGGAAGCTCCTGATGGCCAGCTTTCCCAAAGCGTTATGTCTCCTGTCTCTTTGAAAATCCTGTGAGTAGCAGCAGAATGTTGTCTGACAGAGGCTGGAAGATGAGGCCCTGAGACTGTGAAGACATCCTCATATACAACCGGGGAAGAGCTGACTCCTCAGAGCAGAGCCCACGCCGGGGTGGGGTGGAGTAAAGAAAGCTCTCACCCAACACAAGAACAGAAGGGACAGTGGCTAGAGCAATGGCCTCAGACCCGGCGGAGACTGTGAGGACGGCACGGACTGCATGGGGTTCCCCGTGGTGTACACAGGACCCCACGAGTCGGAGGGAACCTCATCTAGAAGCAGGGAGTCAAGGAGAAGCGAGTCCTGAGAAGCACAGGTTGAAGCAGGACCCAGCGGCAGCACACGCGCTTATCAAGCAGATGTGGGACATTTACCAACATGACCCTGTTCTAGGACCCTGTTCGAGACTTCCTGATGGAGTCTGCAGGAATTTGAGTGATAAAACAAAACACATTTTCTGCCCCCAAAGGGATCAAACCTGAAATCACCAACAGAGAGACTCTGAGAAAGTACCCAAGGCCTGGGAGCTAGCCAGCACTATCCTCAAGAGACGAGGGAGAGAGCCAGGGGCGGTCAGAAAGGATCCGTGAACAAAGACCAGCACAGCGCACCCGTAAACACGGGGCCCCAGAGCAGTGCTGTGTGTGAGGGGACAGTCAAGCACAGGGTGCCCCAGTCAGGAAAGAAGAAAGGGCTCAAGACGGTGACCTCAGCAGCCACCTAAGAAAATCAAAAAGGAAGAGCAAATTAAAGCCAGGCTGTCAGGGACCTCTCCAGAGAAGTGAACAATGAAGCCAGTCTAGAGACTAAGGTGCGTCTGATCCAGGCCATGGTCTTCGCAATTACTTGCTATGCATCAGAGAGCTGAATAACGACTAAGGATGACAGAAGAAAAATTTATTGGAGTTGTGATGCTGGAGAAGAGTGCTGAACACATCATGGACTTCTAGGACAAGAGACTCTCCTGGAGAGGGTGAAAGCAGGCTGCTCCTTGAGGTAAGGATTCTGAAACTCCATCTTACATACTTTGGGCAAGTTGCCAAGAGAGACCAATCCCTGGAGAGGACATCATGCTTGGTGGGGTGGAGGGGACAGCGCAGGAGAGGAAGACCCAGGATGAGATAGATTGACCGGGATAAATTATTAAATTGGTGGGGAATCAAGCAGGGTTCAGAGCTGTTGTATGCTGGGTCGCTGTAAGTCTCAACCGACTGGACGTCACATAACAACAGCAGGAAACAAAGGCAAAGAAAGGAGGGACAAGCAAAGATTAAACAGAAAAATAGTAACTGTAGTTGGAACCTGAGAAGAATAAAATAACTACGCCTCTGGACCTGTTGGGCTTAAGTTACGTGTCCGGCTGCTAAGTCACAGGTCAGTGGTTCGACTCAACTGATGGCTGTGGAAACGCGAGGCGAGGGGTCACCAGGACTGAGGACAGAGCCATCAGCAGTGGGGTGTGGGGTCCACTCAAGATAATCCGGACACTGAGAGAGAAAGGACTCGCTCAACTGTCTCTACAACTGTCCCCTACTAGGAATGGGCGCTGATAGAACTGAAGAGTCCATGGATGTCAAAGGGACAGCAGGGGACGTTAACAAGTTACACGGTCAACCGAAAGCCGAGGTAGAACAGAGGAAGCCTCTGAGGGCCGCCAGCTCCCTGGCGAAGCAGGAACGTGACGGCTCGCCTGGAAATAAAGCGAGTGACGGACGGGAGGGTGAAACGCGGCGGCGGTGACTCTGCCTCAGAACAAGGAGGGAGGCTGGTCGACAGGAGCCCCGTGTGCTGGCCGGTGCTCATCAAGGACACAGAAGAGAGGACCTGACTGTCCCCACATCTATAAACAAAGACCAGCAGGCCTGGTGGCGTGCTTGTTAAAGCACTGATCAGGTGGGCGGTTCACCTCCACCAACCACCTGGCATTCGACGTGCGGATAGAGCCACCGCTGGGGACGCCCCCTGGGGCAGCTCGACCCTGTCCTGAAGGGTCACTGCGGGTGTGTGCCATCAAGTCAGAACTGGCCCAGAGCTGACCCGCCAGTGCGTTTCCGGAGGCTGTAAATCACGTGGGAGAAGAAGGTGCGTCTTTCACCAGGAGACCAGCCGGTGAATTCGAACCGCGGGTGTTTGGGCTCGTGGCGCACCTCCTTACCACGAGGCCACCAGGGCTCCCCCGGGGTCACTACGGGTCAGAACTGAGTCACTGGCGGTGTGCTGGGCTGGTTCCTGAGGAAACTGATGGTGGAGTTAACAAGAGACCAGCCAGCGCAGAGGTGTAGGGCGGCCTTGTTGTTGTTGTTGTTGTTGTGGGGTGCACTGCGCCCTATTAGGCCCGTGGCGCTGCTCACCCTCCCTTTCCCAGAGGAAATGAACCACATTTCGGTGAGGCCACCGAAATGAACCACGGGAAACAGCGGCTGTAACTGGTCATCTCTGCCAGGGCCGCAAAACGACTGGACCTCCGCTTCCCAGGAGTAACTATCTACGACCCCCAGTCTGCTCCCTGACCTTGTAAAAACTGCCAGCTCCCCATTCCCCATGTCCCTGTCAGACAACATAAAACCCCACTCTAAGCAGCTGCAGGTCTCTACCCTACTGGACGCAGCCCGGCAGTATCCCCTTGATAAACTGTCTTTCGGGGCCTGAATTGCGTCCTGTCCTTTCTCGGCGACCTTACACACCCGACGCTGAAGGCTGAGAGAACCGCACCCCGATCCAGCGCTCCCCCTCCCTCGGGCCCCCCCAGCAGGCCGCACTCACCAGTGTTGGTGGCCAGGACCACGTGGGCGGAAGCGAGGCTCTGCAGCATGGCCGCCTCCTCCCTCTCCTTCAGCTCCTTCCGCAGCTGCCTGATCTCGGTCTGCAGATGACCCCTCTCCCTCCTGTCCTGGGCCTTCTTGGTTTTCATCTGGAGGGGAGCAGAGAAAACGCGGCTGTCCTGACACGACCTCGCGTTTCTTCATTCAGGGGTGGAGGTTGTGTTGTTGTGCGCCATCCAGTCGAGGACCACGCACAACAGCCCTGCAAGCAGGCAACAGAACCCGGCCCGGCGCGCTGCCAGCCTCAGCGTCCACACCGACCCGCTGCTGCAGGACGAGGCTCTCACCCCATTCACCAGCAGCTCCTGCACCAAAACGCCCCAAACTTCCCTCAAAGGAGCAACAGAGGGGAATGTGGCGAAGCTCCTGACCCCTCACCTGACTGACAGACCCGGGCCCACAGCTGTGGAGGTTTCCTTCTTCAGTCAGTGTGGCAGCAAGACTAGAGGGAAACGCACCGACCACCTGCATTATACACCTGACAGGACCTTGACTGCAGGAAGTGAAGAGGACCTGAAGCACTTAGTAAAGATCAAAGACTACAGCCTTCAACGGGGACGACATCTCAACGTCAAGACAACAAAAATCCTTACATCTGGACCAACAGGCAACATCGTGATGGAAGGAGAGTGCCTGAAGTCGTCAATTAGTTTCTTCTACTTGGATCCAAAATCAACTACAAGTGCAGCAGGTAAGAAATCTAAAGACACGCTGCGGCTACTGCCGTTGTTATGTGGCGTCAAGTCACCTGGAACTCACAGTGACCCCGTGTGTGACAGTCCAAAACTCTGCTCTATCCTGTGACTCACAGCGACCCCGTGTACAACAGCCCAGAACCCCACTCTAGCCTGAGCCAACCTTATTGTCTCTGACACACCTACCCCCACTACCCCAGTCACTGAACCAATCCACCTCATAGAGGGTCTTCCCCTCCTGCGCTGTCCCTCCACCCTCCCAAGCATGAAGTCCCTCTCCAAGGACCAGTCCCTCCTTGCAACATGTCCAAAGTATGTCAGACAAAGCCCCAGAATCCTTGCTTCCAAGGAGTAGCTTTGTTTAACCCTCTCCAGGATGAATCTGTTTGTTTTCTTAGCAGTCCATGGAATATTCAATACTCTTCTCCAGCACCACAGCTCAAAGCCATCAATTCTCCTTCTGTCCTCCCTAGTCATTGTCCAGCTCACTGATGCATAACAAGTGATTGCAAAGACCACGGCCTGTATCAGGCGCACCTTAGTCTCCAGCCATGCTACACTGGGGCAAAGCGCCGCCCAGGACCTCTCCAGAGTGAAGAACAAGACATCAGTTTAAAGACCTTGGCACCTGACTCAAGTCACAGTATTTCCAAGTGTTTCCTAAGCACCTGAAAGTTGCACAATAAATAAAGATGACAGAAGGATCGACGGCTTTGAATTGTGGAATTGGAGACATGTCCTGACGGCCCCACAGAACAAACATTCTGTTCCAGAGGAAGAGCCCAAGGGTGCCGCCTAGAGGCAAGGACGTGGAACTTCGCCCCACAGTCTCGGGACACGTTGGTCCTTGAACAGGGACATCGTGTCTGGAAAGGTGGAAGGTCATCAAAAGAGAGGAAGAGCCTGAAGAAGACAGAGTGTGACCATGGGCTTGACATGACAGACCGTGAGAAAGGTACGGGTCAGGGCGAGGCCCGGGTCTGCTGTCACGGGGTCACTGGGAGTTGTAGCTGACAACAGTCAAGACTGACAACAGTCAAGAGAGAAGGAAGCTTCTACGGCTGACACTGCACTCAGACCGTGAGCGGACGGTGCTTCTGTTTGCGAAGGCCACATTTCTGTGTTGTTCTGGCAGCACTGAAGAACCGAGGCCCGGCAGGACGGGCCGGTCACTGCGGAGCGTGTAACACAGAGAAGCAAACAACTCGGCAGGGCCGGACCCGCCTTACGGAAAAGGCGCATCTCAGGTGCCCTCCCCGCCTGGCTCCCGGCCCACAGCTGGGCAAGCCTGCCAAGAAGGCCCATGTGCGGAACTTCTTCGGCCAGGCGGGGTTTTGTCCATTTCGTGGTTTGATTTTCTTACTGGTATCTAGACAACGTGATCCGTATAGGAAGGTCTCTATAAAACGCTGAATACAGTTCTCGTTCAAAAGCAGCTGTCCCCAGAATTCCCAATTCTCCTGGATTCCAGACTTTCTAATGTCATGGGGGCTGGTGGAAGTCCCAAAACTACTGCCTCCATCTTCAAACCTTAAACCAAAAAGATTGCCAGAAGCCTTCTAAAACCAAGCAAGGGTCTGTCAGAGCTGGTGAAGGGCACCGGCTTTGAGCACACTACGCTCTTCAGGGCTGCACAGGACCAAAGTGACAAGAGGAACTCAGGTTAGAGAGGCGTGGGGGGCGGGGTGTATGTGAACGAGGAGGAAAAGGGGCCTGGAGAACACCCTCAGAGTCACGGGACTACGGACACGGGAACCGCGGCACTGGTGCGTGTCTCGGTGTGTAAATCCTCAACCACAAAAGTAAATGTATTTTTTAAAAATTAATGATAGTAACACTTTTTTAACAAGGAAACTGGGGCCTCAAAGGGGAAACGAGTCTACAGAGCCGACCACCTCCACAAACCACGGCCTCTTCCACTCTGAGACTAAGGTGCACCTGATATTCAATCACTTGCTGTGTATCCGGGAGGTGAACAATAATTAAGGAGGATGAAAAAATAACTGATGCCTTTGAGCTGTGGTGCTGGAGAAGAGCACGGAACGTCCTACAGATGGCCGAAAGGACGCACAGGTATGTCTTGGAGAAGGTGCGGCCAGAGTGTTGGTGAGGTTTCGTCTCTCATACTTTGGGCATGATGCTAGGCGGGGCTGTAACTAGGAGAAGGGCATGCCTGGAAGGGTGGAGGGTCAGCGAAGGAGAGGAAGACCCTCAACCAGGTAGACTGACGTGGTGACGGCTGCAATGGGCTCAAGGTGTTAGACTGTGAAGCTGGCACAAGACAGAACAGAGTCCAGATCTGGTGTTCACGGATTGCTCTGAGTTGTTCCCAACTCAACTAAAAACATTTCTTGATTCTCAGAAATGTTGGCTGGGTTGGTGTTTTGGGATTTTTTTAAGAATCATGAAATATTAATATGCAGAACTTTAAAAAACTAACAAGAAAATCCAAAGAACAGTCTCAAGAGCCAAGAAATCAAAGCCCGCACTGACTGGGCCAGCGCTGCACAGGTCTCGCCAAAGCGCTGTGGGCCAGGGGTCACTTGGAAGGCTGACGTGTGCCTGACACGGGCACAGAATTTTCAGTCACCTCAGGCACACGTGAAACGTGGACAAAGAACAATGATGAGAAAAGCTTCAACGCCTTCACACTGCAGTGCTTGCCAAGAATACTGAATACATCACAAGCAGACACACGTAGGCTGGGAGGAACCCCAGCCGGAATGCCCCTCAGAAGCACGGATGACTGACAGCAGAGGCCAGTCCCTGAGAAAGACATCACGCCCGGGTGGAGGGATGGTCAGTGAGAAAGAAGACTCTCGACAGGACGGGCTGCCGCGGAGGCAGCAGGCGAATCGGGACTGTGACGGACACACCACGCTCATTCCTCCGAGAAGGGGCACGCTGGCCGCGGAGACACCTACCAAGACCTGGTCCATGTCCTTCCTGATGTCGGCGACGATCTGGGCGCCGTCGCTCCGCGCCAGGACCGCGTCCAGGGAGTGATGCTGAATGGAGTCCAGGAGGCGGGCCGGGTGTCCCAGGCGCAGGACCCTCTGCTCGCAGCGGGCCAGGCGCTCCACGAGGTTGTCCACGGCCACGTTGGAGGGGGCGCAGCACAGCACCTGGGGAGGCAAGCCCGGTCCTGTGTGACTGCACACGCACATGTGCACACGCACACATGCACACACACCCACACATGCACAGGAGAAGAGCTGGAGGAGAGCGTGAAGCGCTTGGCTGTTAACAGAAAGGTTGGCAGTCCGCACCCACCAGCCAGGCAGCTTCCCCAAACCGCCCAGCCTCAGAAACCCCGTGTGGCAGGTGCCCTTTGTCCCCGGGGCCCGCTGACCGCAGGCTGGAACCGACTCCACAGCCCGCCCCGAGCACCCGGTCAGAGCTGCCCTGAGCAGCTGGCCTTCAGGGTTCCCACCCCAGACTGGACAAACAGGAGGCCTCTGTAAGGACCTGGGCGTGCAGTCTAAGTCCATCAGCAGCTCCACGGGAGAAGGATGGGCAACCTCCTCCTGAGACTGACCGCCTCTGAAAACCACCGCAGGGTCAGCTCCACAGCACGTGCAGCATGCGCTCAGAGCCACGATGACAGGTGTGGACGCAGGAGGTGAGACGAGATCCCACTTCAGGGGCTGAGACAGGACACTGGCAGCTAATGTGACCCGGTCTCTATGCGTCCACAAGAGTCACAGAAGGAAGCCAAGGCCCACAGACAAAACCAGGCCACAGGGAAGACTCTCCTCACAACCACGGGCCCCCACTACAGGACAGACCCCACACACACACCACGGGCCCCCACTACAGGACAGACCCCACACACACCACGGGCCCCCCC
>NW_006399876.1:6286843-6292086 GCF_000299155.1 Elephantulus edwardii
CAGGACAGACCCCACACACACCATGGGCCCCCCCCACAGGACAGACCACATACACACACCACAGGCCCCCATACACAGGGCAGACCCCACACACACACCCCACAGGCCCCCAGACTACAGGACAGACCCCAACCACACACCACACCCCATCCACCACAGGGCAGACCGTCCACACATACCACAGCCCCCACAGTACAGGGCAGACCCTCCAAATGCTCCATGGGCCCCCTTACTACTCCACAAGGGTAGACCGTCCACACGCACCACGGCCCCTCCCACTCTGAGACCCGGAGACCCTGACGGTGCCCAAGACCACTGCCCTGAGGTTCTCTTCAAACACTGACTGAAACTAGCCCCAGAGATCCCCCGTCTCCAAGTCACAGACTGGCTCACAAAACGCAGCGTGTCAGCCTTGAGCATGCGTGTCTTCACAAAATCACCAAATCACCTCTCTACGTGAAGCCAAGTGGTCAACGGTGACTTCAGACACAGACGAGGCTGTAAGGAGGCAGGCAGGCGAGCTCAAGGAAACAGAACCACCAGACGGGACACAGTATGAATGTGTCCTTGTGTATGGAGAAGGAGCCACTGTCCCTGAAGCACCTGGGCAGAAATGACTGAGTGGGACCCCGGCCTCTGCACAAACCTTCACCCACAACATAGTGTCATCTGAGAAATGCACGCAGTGACAAAACGACGTTCCGATCCACGTCGGAGAGCCAGGCTCCTGAGAGCACACGTGGCCCAGGTCCACCAAGCAGGAAGCTGACTACATGACCTGTCCCCCCACCACCACCAGGCCCAGGGCTCCCCGAGGCACAGATGAGGCCGTGTTCACACCAGCCCCAGCTCAGGTGCGAGTCCAGCATGGGCAGTGGGACGGGCAGATGCGCCCCAGGCAGGGCGAGCAGGAGCCTTTCTCATGGCCCAGATGGAAGTGCCTGGCTCTCCCGTGGGGTGGTCACTCAGAAAAGGTCCAGCCTGTGTTCTGTTACCCAACACTCAGTCCACAGGTCCACTCTGCCCACAGGGACTGACTCGGAAGCAGCCAGAACCCCAGGGTGACAAGCCCACCCTGCTCACTCAGGACCGGGGGTCTCTGATACTCGGCAGTGCTAGTATCACCAAGTGGCCTGCCCACAGCTGTCCATGGACCTTCACAGTGGCCAGGCGCGACGGAGCTGACCTGCCTCTGAGCTGCGGTCCTCACAGTAGCTCCCATCTCATCCTTCCCCCACGGTGCAGCTGGTGGACAGTACTGATCTCCTTATTCACAGCCAAGTGCTTTAATCACTGTGTCACCAGGGCTCCAGGACAAATGAGGCAGCTGACCACCCGCTGGGGGCGTGACCCTCATTCTGCACACACCCCGCCCCCCCCGGAGGTGATCACAGCTTTTCTCCCAGCCCGCTGGGCGAGACACACGCCAACTCCGGATTCGTGTCACTCACACACGTTCTCAGAAAACTCTTCACCAATGAAACCTGAGCTTTAAATAAAGTCAAGAACACGCCCCCGGGATTGCAATCAACGCCAGGAGGCACAGTGTGCGTGAACTGTGCGTGGAAAACCATCAGCTCGTAAACCTTCACCCCAATCACGATAAAAAATTAAAAGTAAATGAATAAAATAAGTCACGCCCAGTCATGGCCCCAAGCAGGCACAGGCCGGAAAAGCCCCGCCCAAAGGACTGTCCAGGACGGTGGTCAGTCCTTGACAGCGCCCTGCCCACCTTGGAGCCCTGCTTCACGGCCTGCAGGATGATCTCCACCACCGTGGTGGTCTTGCCGGTGCCAGGAGGCCCATGGATGATGGCCAGCTCCTTCTGGGCCAGCGCGAAGGACACAGCTTCCTTCTGGGAGGCGTCCAGAGAGGGGTTGTAGAAGCTGAGCGCATCTGTGGAAGGAGGACAGTGGTCAGGCCTGGCACACACTCACCTCCCTCCAGAGTGCAGGTCACCAACGAGGCCGTGCCTGTCACAGACGGGAACCGTGCCCATCACAGGCAGAAACTGTGACCATCACAAATGAAAACCAAGTCTATCAGACGGGAACTGCGCCCATCACAGACAGAACCCCGTCCCATCGGGTGGCCTCTCAGTCTCAGTGATTTCTCTATTTTTTTTCAGAGAAAGCTTGTGGCCGCCCTGCCTTGAACAAGTTTACTAGAGCCATTTCTCAACGGCATGTGCTCACCCGGAGTCTCGGGGCCACATTTTGGTCATTCTGACAATACTTCAAACTATCCCATGAGTCTATTCCAAGAGTGTCAACTCTTCCACACACTGTTGCTGTTGTTGTTGTTATGTGCCGTCCAGTCCTTTGCAACTCATAGCGACCCTACGTACAACAGCCCTAAACTCTGCTCTATCCTGTGCCAACCGCATTGCGACACACCCATCCCGATTACCCCAGTCACTGAATCAATCCACCTCATAGAGGGTCTTCCCCTCCTGCGCTGTCCCTCCACCCTCCCAATCATGATGTCCCTCTCCAAGGACCAGTCCCTCCTTACAACATGTCCAAAGTATGTCAGACGAAGCCCCAGAATCCTTGCCTCCAAGGAGTAGCCTGGTTTAACCCTCTCCAGGATGAATCTGTTCGTTTTCTTGGCAGTCCAGGGTACATTCAATACTTTTCTCCAGCACCACAGCTCAAAGGCATCAATTCTCCTTCTATCCTCCTTGGTCATTGTCCAACTCTCTGATGCATAACAAGTGATTGCAAAGACAATGGCCTGTATCAGGCACACCTTAGTCTCCAGAGACACACCATTGCTCTTGAGTACTTTAGAGAGGTCCCCAACAGCAGACTTTCCCATCGTAATACGATTTTTGATTTTCTGGCTGCTGGTGCCAAGAGTGTTGACTGTCGAGCCAAGCAAACTGAAGCTGTGAACAATCTCAATCTCTTCACCATCCATCCTGATGCTGCCAATTGGTCCAGTGGTGAGAATCTTTGTCTTCTTGACATTGAGCCTCAGTCCATACTGAAGGCTGCAGTCCTTGACCCTCTGCAGCAAGCACTTCAGGTCTTCCTCAGTTTCAGCAAGCAGGGTTGTGTCATCTGCATAGCACCAATTGTTGATAGATCGTCCACCAATCCTGACGCCACACTTCTCCTCATAGAGCCCAGCCTCTTGGATAATCTGGTCTGCATACAGGTTGAAAAGGTATGGAGATAGGACACATCCCTGACATACACCCTTCCCAATTTTGAACCATGCGGTGTTACCTTGCTCTGTTCTAACTACTGCCTCACTGGGAAGTAAAAAAATTGTGTCTCCCTTGATTGTGGTGGCCTGGGACAGAAGCCACACCACCTCCAAGGTGAGACTACAGATGGAATGTGTCCCAAAAAAAAATCCAGGCCGTCCTAACCCTTGTTCCTCTGAGTAGGGCCTTTATTGGACACAGAGGCTGTCTTCTGTCCCACTACTGAGGCCAACCCAGTGCACGGTGGGCACTGACTCCCGCCCCTTCTGAGTGGTGTCTATAAAAAGAGCAGAATGGACACAGACACACACGAGGGAAACGCCACATAGAGGCTCGTCCACAAGCAAAGGAGCAAGGGCTCAGGAGTCACCACCAACCGGAGAGGCCCCAGAAGGACCGACAATGGCCGAGACCCCAGCTGGGACTCCTAGCCTCCAAAACTGTGAGGAAATAAAGTCCTGCTCCTTACAGCTCCCTCCTTGTGGCATTTGCTACAACACCAGCAAACCAACACAGCATGCTCTAAAGTGATTTAGTTTTCTTTTTTTATCTGCATCTTTATTTGTAAATCTTTCCCAATTGGAACATAAATTGCTATTAAAAGCAAGAAAAAAAAATTGCCATCAAAGGTGAGGTGTGCTTCATAAAGTTTCTAATTACAGATTTTTTTCAGAAGGAAATTAACAAGCTTTTCTTCTGAAGTGCTTCTAGGTGGACTTGAACTTCAAACCTCACAGTTAGTGATCGAGAATGCCAACCATCTGCCAGACTGAAGGACACTACAATCACAAATATTGTCATAAGTGCTATTGAGTCAAATGAGTCACAGCGGCCCTATGAAGATCTGAACCCTGTCCTATCCTGTGCCAGCCTTGTAATCCTTGACACACGTGAGCCCACTGCCACAGACACCGTAACTATCTGAGATTTGAAGAATGTTTCAAAAATAAATCCTTGAGAATTGATATTTCTCAAAGAAAGAAAGATATGCTACAAAGCATAAAAAATAATCAATCATTCACTAATTTCACAGTGTACTGAGCTATAAGAAAGACTTTCATTCTGGAATAAAACACTTAAGACACATTAGGAAGAATATTCTCAAAAACAACAAGATGAGCTACTTTTCTGTCCTAAGCACAGCAGAGTCTAACACACAGGAGTCATTCGGAGATGCCCACAGGCCTGTAGACCAGATCCCTCATCACCCCACACCAGGCAGTCACCTGGTCAGCAAGACTCCTGATGGTCATCAGGTCAGCAAGGACTCTCAAATGGTCATCAGGTCAGTATGGATTCCCAGGTTGTCATCTAGTCAGTAAGGACTCCCGGGTGGTCATTGGGTCAGTAAGGAGCTCACCCCAGAGCAAGGTCACTCCCAGAGCTCACCAACTTGCCTGACTGGGTGCAAGCTCTGAGTTCTGTCCCGGCAGGGGCTGTAACTGAGAAGAGGGGCCCTGGTCCTGCAGGAAGGTGCTGTGGGGCTGAGAGCAGGCTGGATGACAGCCAGATCAGGCATCAGACTCTCTGATGTGCTGGGGAAAGTGAAACTGTCCCCTGCAGATCACTGAGTGACCACAAGTCAGCCGGCGCTTACCTTGGACACCCCAGAGCCTCCTCGAAGGTCTGCTAAAATGGACTACGGCCTAGCTCTCGAAGATGCTTCAACAGCAATTTGGGGGGATAAGGGCAAATTGAAGGTTCTTACGTGTGTCTCCAGCTGGACTAGGAGCTGATCCACCGAAGAGGACCTCAATAAGGGAGGACGCGGGCCCCGAGTGGTGCTTCTTCAGGGCAAGCAGGGCCCTGTGGAAAGAGGATGGAGGACAGGGGCTGGAGAACCAGCGATTCCCTGCCCCCTCCATGTCTGAGCCCTGCCTGAGCCCCTGTCCCAGGCTCCAGCACCACCCAAGACAGGTCTGAGACCCAGGCTCGCCCACAGCTCCCTAACCAGCCTGAGCCACGCCCACAGCCCTGCCTCAAACCCAAACCACGCCCACAGCCCCCCACAGCCTGAGCCACGCCCACA
>NW_006399876.1:6292336-6297146 GCF_000299155.1 Elephantulus edwardii
CTGCCTCAAACCCAAACCACGCCCACAGCCCCACCCCAAGCCTGAGCTATGCCCACGGCCCTGCCTCAATCACAAACCACGCCCACAGTTCCCCAAGCCTGAGCCACGCCCACGGCCCTGCCTCAAACACAACACCCACAGTCTGAGCCACGCCCACAGCCCTGCCTCAAACACAAACCACGCCCACAGTCCCCAAAGCCTGAGCCACGCCCACGGCCCTGCCTCAAACACAACACCCAGTCTGAGCCACGCCCACAGTCCTGCCTCAAACCCAAACCACGCCCACAGCCCCACCCCAAGCCTGAGCCACGCCCACGGCCCTGCCTCAAACACAGCCCCCACAGCCTGAGTCACACCCACAGGCCTGTCTCAAGCACAAACCACGCCCACAGCCTCACCCCACCTGAGCTACGCCCACAGCCCTAATTCAACCCCCCAAACCCCGCCCACAGCCCCACCCTAAACCTGAGCCACGCCCACAATCCTGCCTCAAACACAAACCACGCCCACAGGCCTCCCTGAAACCCAAACCATGCCCACAGCATCTCAACACCCCCAAACCCCGTCCACAGCCCCGCCTCAACCCCAAGTCCCGCCCATGGCCCTGCCCCCAAACCCCGCCCACATCAACAAACTCCACCCACAGCCCTGCCTTAAACCCAAACCCCGTCCACAGCCCCGCCTCAAGCCCAAACCACGCCCACAACAAGAAACTCCACCCACAGCCCTGCCTCAAACCTAAACCCCGTCCACAGCCCCGCCTCAAGCCCAAACCACGCCCACAACAAGAAACTCCACCCACAGCCCTGCCTCAAACCTAAACCCCGCCCACAGCCTCTGCCCAACCCTAAGCTTGTCACAGCCCCACCTCAAACCCAAACCCCGCCCATAGTCCCGCCTCAAACCCAAACCCCGCCCACATACCAGCCTCAAACCCAGGGCTCCGGGCCCCAGAGCTGGCCTCAAGCTCCACCCCCATACCCTCCCAAAGGCTGCCTAGACTATCAGCCCTGCCCCCACTGCAGGCCCCGCCCCAGCCTGAGCCCTGCCCCCAGCTCTTCTCCCAGGTAGATATGCTCAGCAGGAAAGGGGGCAGGAAGCAGGTATGGGGGCACGGAAACGCTCAGTGGACCACTCACTCACCTTTTCAGCCGCTTGTAAGTGACATCATTAGCCAGTTTGAGGAGCCTGTAGGAATTCTCTCGGTCCAAGTTCAACTGGAAATCATGGGTCTCATCAAAGGCCACGATGACTGACTTCTGAGTGACCCGGGTCAGGATCCCCGTGGCCAGCTGACTGCCCTCATTAGCCGCCTCGTACAGCCCCACTATGTCTCCTGAGAAACGAAAACTCGGAGTCACTTAAAAACACTGAAAAAGGTTAAAGGCAAGAAGTTCTAGAATAAATTCCTCTCCATTTCCAAGAATGTACCTTTGCTCATTTCTTCAATAAACAAAACCAGTAACAACAAAAAAAAAAAATTCACAACAGTCAGGCTGTGGGCTATGTGATGGGCAGTCACCGTCCACTAGCAGTTCCACGGGGCATTGTGTCTGCTCCTGGAGAAATTTACGCCTTGGAAGCCTAGCAGGGTCACCGGGAATGGGAATCCACACAAGGACATGGATTCGGTTGTCCGAGGTCTCTGGATGGTGCAAACAGTGTGCCCTCCAACTACTACCCTTACAGATGGCAGTTCAAACCTCCACACCCAGCACTGACCCCACCCGCAGGCTGGGTGACTGGAAATTACTTAGAATCAATAAGCTGTTTAAACAAAGAAGACAATCAAAACAAAGCCCAAACGCATAAGCACAACAACCCACAAGAGTCTGTCTCAGTCAGATGCTGGCTCTGTGCTATGCACCGAACACAGTGCCCTCCTCAAAGTACGAAGGAGATGCCCACTGTGCCAAGCGCTACCGAGGTCGGGGGCCCAGGAGGGGTGAAGGGAACGAGGCACCATGGCCACATCACAGAGGTCTCCTGGGAGGGGAAGGAGGTAAGCAGGTATCTCCTATGAGTGAACAACATGACAGCCAGAGAGGGACATTCCAGGCAGGGACCGAAGCAGGATGAGGGATGGCGGTCCACGGCCACTGGCTCTCATGCCCTCCTTCCCAGAAGTCCCTGGTGGTCCTCCACCCACAGATGACACTGAGGAGCATCCTCTCCCACTCCAGGGGCCCAAGCCCACTCAGCAGACAAAGCTCTAAGCACCTACATCAAGCGGCCACCTTGGGATGGGCTCACGATGATCAAATATAGCCCCAGAGCAGCCCCAGAGCACACAGACGTCCTCCTAGACACCTGGAAGGAGCCTCTCCCCAACACCTTCCCGCTAGCCCAGCGCCTGAGAGGGTGAGGGTGAGGGGAGCGGCGAGATCACATCCACATGCACCCCAAGAGGCCAGAACTGGAGAGAAACCGCCCCAGCCATGCCGCCCTGGATCCTGCAGCCGGCACCCAGCCTATGCTCACTTCTGCCTCCACTGGCAGACGGCCTACGGCTTCCTGTCACCTAAGTGCAGACAGCGCTGCCTGACCCAGTGTCCACAGTGGGATGAAAGCTGTCACCTCTGTATCAGAGAGCGTGTCGTGTGCACCTCTAGGGTCAGGATCTGGCTCGGCCTGCTGGCTTCCCCCCGGGGGTTCCTGCACTGGAGTCCAGTCTCCTTCCCCAGCTGCACGCAGAGGTGGCACCAGAGCTGCTGGGCCATTTCTACTCATGTCTGCTCCCCAAGGCGGTGGCATACAGAGGGCCTGCCCCCGTGGACCCCCAGACCACTGTCCTGGGGTCTGGGGACACAGGCCTGCAGGATTTGTATCTCTCAGTTCCTGAGCCAAACGCTGCCTTCCAAGACGAAGTAGTAATCACGCCTCCGGACCCACCTCGGCAGCTGGGAGGACACATCCACGATCACCTACATGCCACTTCCCCCAAACTCCACTCATCAACTCTTCATTCTCATGTCACCCACTCCACAAGTGCTAATTACACAAACGTGCGACCACCTTTGCACCTCAGAGTTCACAGTCCGCCCTCACATTTGTCCAACCTGTTCCTCTCCTGCTGAGGGCAGTCCCCCGGACCCGACCCAGGGCTGTCTCGTCGGCCCGACTCACGGCGACCCCGCAGGACACACAGACCTCCTAGGGGTCCACGCCCGCCAGCTCCACGGGAGCCACGGCCACGTACTTCTCCCACAGAGCTGGTGCTGGCCAGTTCACCTGAAAGACTCACCGCCATGGAGGCGGAACCAGCGCCCAGCTGCCCCTCCAGCGGGTTTCAGAGGCTGTAATTTACACAGGAGGGCACTGCTCGTGCTCCTCTCGAGGAGCACCGGATGCATTCGAACCACTTGCTCTCAAGTTGGCAGAACAACTCCTTACTCCCGAGGCCACCTTAGCGGCCCAGCAAACCCCCACTGAACCAGGAGAGCTCCTTCAGCAAAGTCGCAGTGCGCCCATCATTCCTCTTCAGAGAGGGTGAGTTCCAGAAAGTCACAGAGCGGTCTACAGATGACTCATGTCCGGAGAAGACAAGCGCACAGCCAGAAGACACGTAAGCGGCTGCGCAGGCCTTGAGGAGGGAGCCCTGCCTTGTGGTAGTTAAGCATTTGGCTTTGAACAGCAAGGTCAGTGGTTCAAACCTCTCAATCACTCCGTAGGAGCACATGGAGCCACCTCTTTCATAAAGATTTGCAGCCTGGGACATCCTATGGGGTAGTCGTCCTCTGTCCACCAGGGTCACTCTGAGTCAGAAATGACCCCATGCTAATTCGTGGGTTTATGGACTGAATGCTGGGGACAGGGAGGTGAGTCAGGAGAACTGGGATTCTCTAACAGGGACCCACAATGTCTCGCTAAGGCAGGCTGAGCTCCACACGCACCGGAAGTGAAGCTGTGGCTGGGCAGCACCGCCTCAGGTCCGCACTTCCTGGGCTCGAAGGTGGCCAGCAGTCGTCCATAGAGCCCAGTCCGCTGGCTGGTCACCTGCAGCCTCAGCAGACAAACACCACGGCTCTGCAGCTCCTTCAGAGACACGCTCTCCTGCCAGGACCTGGAAGACATGGGCACAGATGGAGGACTCACTGACACGGGCACAGGGAAGGGCAGAGGAAAGCCCAGCAGGGGAGACCTGGGCACGGCCGCCCTCGTGCGGCACAGCCCTTACTGTCCCCTTACTGCCAGAGTCCTCCTTCAAATCTTCATCACTGCTCACCTGTTTTGAATACTTCCCCAACCGCCTTGTCAAAGTCCCTACGGGGTGAAAACAGCGTGTTTGCCTGGAAAGGTCAATGCTCAAATCTACACACAGCTGATGTGGAAGAAAGGCCTGGCGATCAACTCCAGTACAACCAGCTACTCCAAACCCCTCAGAGCACAGCCTCCCTGGCACATAACGGGGTAGCTGGGAGTCAGGTCCACTGAACGGCAGCTGGAACTGGTAACCCCACAGCACCTATGAGCTTTCGTGTGCTTGCTTAGTCTGCTTGAGGGAACTCTTTCCCAGTTTCTCACCACATCAAAGACTCTGCTTCCAGGTGTAGCTGGCCTGTCTCTCCCAATCCTACAACTCCTTTCTACAGAATCAAAGCCTCTTTTCAAATGAACAGTCCCTCGCAGAGGCAGAATTTCCTGCAAGAAAGGCTAAGTACAAGGAATATTCATTGTTCTGGCGACGCAGCGCGAGGGCAACGCAGTGCAAGGGCGAGGCCGCCAGACCGGGGAACGCCGGGGGAAACACACGCCGCGGCCAGCCGGGGGAACGCCGCCGCCAGCCGGGGGAACGCACCCCGCCGTCAGC
>NW_006399876.1:6303550-6319869 GCF_000299155.1 Elephantulus edwardii
CTCTGTGCTTACGAGCCCCGAACCTCACCACTGGGGCGAGAAGCAACATCAGGACAGATGGCGATTGAAGTTGTCATCTCACTGGGATCCACAATCAACGAACACGCTTGTTACCAGCAGACAAAAAGTCAAAAGATGTTGCACTTGTCTGCACGAGGAGCCGCTTTCCCGCCCCCCCTGGGAGTGAATGGATGCCTGCACCAAGTCACGCAGCGTGCCTGCACCACTGCCAGGTCGGGAGCGCCTCTCTGCTGCTCACGAGGCGCAGGGGCTGGAACTGCGCTCCCAACGCGCCAGCCCTGCCCGCTGAGGGTACGCTCGGAAAGATCGAGAACAGAAAGGGCGTCCTAGGGTCCGAAAACGCAGCCGCGGGCAGCTCGGAGGTCCCCACCGAGGTGGCCGAGCCGAGGCCGGCGGCCCGGGCAGCGGCGCTAAGCGGGGAGGGCAGCGGCCGCAGGGCCGCGGTGGGCAGTACCTGCGCTCCTCGACCTCCGCGTCCCTCTCGAGCTCCAGCAGGTCCAGCTGCTTGCTCACGAAGCTCTCCACCGCGGCCGAGGCCATCTCCTCCGCCAGACCGCCGGCCCCGCGGAACCCTCGGCCGCTCCGAACCCTCGGCGCCTCGCCCGGCCCGGATCCTCCCACCCCCGCTGCAGCTCCCAGCCGGTCCCCGTGCGTCGACGCACACGCTCCCGCCACTTCCGCTTCCGGCCGCGGTTCCGGAAAGATGGCCGCGGCCGTGGCAGCCATGGCGTTGCCGGTGACACTCGGGCGGCTGGTGTCCGCGTGCAGCCGCAGCATCGTTAGGGCTTCGGGACCCGCAGCAGGTGAGAGCCGGGCGGCGGGGTGAGGGCGAGGACGTGGCGAGGCGTGCTCCCGGCCTCCGTCCTCCGTCTGCGTCCATGTCTGGTAGTGTCTGTCTAAGCGCGTTATTTTTGTGACATTTGTGTTGTTTTGTGTCATCGAGTCACCTACGACTCATGCCGACCCTATGCACAACAGCTCTGTACCCTGCTTTATCTTGAGCCAATCTCACCCTCTCTGACACCCCTGACCCCATTACCCCAGTCACTGTGTCAATCTGTGTCATCCAGGGTCCTCCTCTCCTAGGCTGTCCCTCCGTCTTTCCATGATGTCCTTCTCCAAGGACTGGTCCTTCATGACAACACGCCCAAAGTGTGTGAGTCGGAGTTCTCCCTTGCCTCCAGGAGCAGCCTGGTTTCACCCTCTCTAGGGTGAACCTGTTTGTTCTTCTAGCACTCCATGGTGTGTTCAACACTTCTCCAGCACCACAGCTCAAAGGCTTATGTTCTTCTGTCATCTTTAGTCACTGTCCAGTTCTCTGATGCATAGCAAGTAATTGCAGAGACCAGGCCCTGGATCAGGCACACCTTAGTCTCTAGACTGACATCTTTGCTCTTCAGTGTTCTGGAGAGGTCCCTGATAGCAGATTTTCCTAATCCAGTTCATCTTTTGATTGCCTTGCTGCTGGTGTCAAGAGCATTGATTGTGGACCTGAGCAAGCTGAAATTGTTCACAATCTCAAACCCTTCTCCATCCATCATGGTGTTGCTAATTGGCCTAATGGTGAGAATATTTGTTTTCTTGATGTTGACCTTCAGTCTTTTTTTAATAAAAAAAAATTTTTTTATTTATTTATTTTATGTGTGTACCATCAAATTGGATCTGACTGGTACAGGAGGCGATTGTTCCTCCTTCATCAGCAGAGCATCTGGTGGATTTGAACCATGCACCTCTGGGACTGCAGTGCAATTTCCTGCCACTAGGCCACCAGAGCTCGCCTTGAGCTTCAATCTTGTTGTTGTTGTTGTTAGGTGCCTCTGAGTTGAGTACAACTTAGAGTAACCTGATGAACAACAGACCTGAATTCTACCGTATCCTGAGCCATCCTCACACTTCCTAACACGTTAGAGCCCATTGCAGCAGTCATGGTGCCAGTCCGCCTAGTCGAGGGTCTTCCTTTTCCTTCACCAACCCTCCACCTTTCTGAGCATTATGTCTCTTTTCAAGCAGCAACATACCCGGAGCATGTGAGACAAAGCCTCACCATGGCTGCACCCTCTCCGGAACATATTTGTTTGTTCTTTAGACAGTCCTGTAGCATCAGAGCCGCCAGAGTTCAGATCTCGATTTCTCGCGTGAATATGGCGTTTCAGCTACTCATAGTATCTGTGTGTATACAGGGGCTATGGGCAACAGGCAGAGAGGAATCAGGGTCGCATAGTGGGAAGTGGGGAGGAGTGATTCAAATGCACAGGCATCAGGTGCCTGTCACATCCCCAAAATGTTCAGGAAACTGGAGCGGAGGACGTGCATGAGCAACAGTTCCTAGATAGAAGAGTATCTTATCCTCCAAGCTTTGCAGTCCTCTTGTCAGAAATAAACACCTCAGTAGTTTATTAGACGCCTTTAAAGTTTGAGGATCAAGGTATGCCTGATTCAGGCTATTGTCTTTTCAGTTGTTTTCTGTGCCTTTGACTTGTGGTGTTGGAGAAGAGAGCTGAATATCCCATGGACAGCCAAAAGAACAAACAGGTATTTCTTAGAGAAAGTGCAGCCAGAGTCTCTTTGGAGGCAAAAATTACAAAGCTTCATCTCACATACTTCGGGCATGCTGCTAGGAGAGGCTATACCTTGGAAAGAGGCTGCTTGCTGGGAGAGGTAGAGGGTAGGTGAAAGAGAGGAAGACCCTCCTCCACCACGTGGATCGACGCAGTGACCGCAGCAGTGGGCTCAGGTGTGTCAGGTTGGCATAGGACAGGACAGCGTTCAGCTCTGTTGTTCGTAGGGTCGCTGTGGGTCATATTCACCTCGACGGCACCTAGCTACAGCAAGGTAGCCATCATGTTTTTATTAAGTACATCAAGGTGCCGACTGAAGTATTTGATCAAGAACTTTGAACAAGGGATTTTGATTTGTTGACCATCGTGTTGAGATACTTACATCTTTAAAGAGAGCAGTACACAGTAAAACATTGCAAAGAAAGAGGAATAGGAACCGTGTGAAGGCTGATCACAAGATCACCGAGACACAGAAAGTTCTGGAGTCCTGGAAGCAGGAGGTGTTCATCAGTCTGAGGTAGTTTTCTGAAACAATTAAGTTTCAAGTGCTTCAGTGAGCCACATCAACTGAACACAGTATGTGAAACAAGATAAAAGAATTCATGTCTTTGAATGGTGTCATTGGCAGAGAATACCAAAAATACCGTCAGCTACCAAAAGAACTTTCAGATGCATGAGAAGCACTTGAAAATACTAGGGCTTTCATCAGGTGCACTTAGACTTTGACATCATTTCCCATTAGCTTTTTTGGAGAGGTCCTTAACCACTGCTAACGCGTGTGCTTGTTGGAGTTTGTTCTCCAGAGGGAAAGTCTATCAGGGTTCATTGTCACAGCCAGACAGAAAAAGTGACCCAGAGACAGACTAAAGGACAGTTTTAGATGTTGGGGACAGGAAGCTTACAGACTGGGGGACACAGTGCTACAGAGCTCCAGCAGCAACCCAAATGTTTTCCACTAAAGCTCGGAGGAAGCCGCTATCGTCTACATCTACACAATCCCGGTATGTGGCAGAGTTAAAAATTACATGTTGTTATAGCTGCCTCTAGGCAGAACCCACCCCAAGTGACCCACCAGCAAGTTGTTGTTGTTGTTGTTAAGTGCCTTCGAGTCGTAGGCGACTCATAGCGACCCTATGAACCAAAGTCCTCAGTCATCCTTTCTCCAGGTTCATAGTGTTTCTGGAGGCAAGCTATTACAGACATGGATGCCACTCCTGCTTCCAAGCTTGTTTTAATTGGGAAACTCCACCAAACACTGTCTCCCATGGGTAACCATTAATGCATTTGACACATCAGTGTCACAGTGTTCAGCCTCACAGCAACCACAAGTTACGCTGTACGGCAGGTGGACACACACCAGGGCTGTATGACCTAAAAGAATGTTTGACCAAAAACAATGAAAAACAGGCCTGAGGGCCATGGATTAGAGTCACCCACCTTTGGTTTGGGAGCATCACTTTCTGTGCACTAGGCCAACTGGTCTCTCTCTATGTTGGTGTTATTGTTGTTAAGTATAAGTACCGTTGAGTCTTAGGCGACTCATAGCTACCCTGTGAATGAAAGTCCTCAGCACTTATGTGACTTTTATCCTTTCTCCAGGTTCATAGGGTTTCCGGAGGCAGGTGACTCATTGTCACATAACAACAACATTCACACAGGAGGAAATTGTCCGTCTTTTTCCCTCAGAGCAGCTGGTGGATTTGAACCACATTCCTTTGGGTTGCTAGCCCAACTCCTTACCATTAGGCCACAAGAGCTCCCTAAGAATCACATAAGCTCGTGGAAATGTTAACAATATGGCTTAAGAGAAGCTCTCACCTGCTTGATATGGATCTGGTTCTGCAAGCGTGGCTGATAACAACAGGGCAGGCAGACAGCTTGTACCTGTGTTCCTGGAAGAAACTAGAAAAACAGGTCTAAGGACTCAGCTATTTTAGCATAAATGGAACCGTTTTAGGATTTGCCAGGCAGTGTTGATTGTAGATCTAAGTAAAATGAAATGCTTCTGAAAGTTAAAGCTATGAATAAGGATGACAGAAGAAGACAGTGTCTGTGAGTTGCGGGAGCTGAGTGCTAACTAGCCCGTGGCTAGCCCGTGGATAGCCTGTGGATAAGCCTGTGGATAAGCCCGTGGATAGCCCGTGGAGAGCCCGTGGATAGCCCGTGGATAAGCCTGTGAACCACTGAAGGAAACAGAGTCTGTCCTGGAGGGAGTGCAACCAGGCTGCTCCTTAGAGACAAGGACGGTGGAACTTTTTCTCACGGAGTTTGGACATGTTGTCAGGAGGGACCAGAGATTTGTTGTAGTTTTAAGTAGTGTTACAGTGGTTTAAACTGGGTACAGCAGTGACTGCACCGAGGTGTTGATGGAGATGGAGCGGTGTTGCATATCACCTTAGTAATCACATCTCTTGTCCCCGCAGCTTCCCTCTGGCCCGCCGCTCGCAGCTCCAGTTCCCAGAGCACTGCACGTCCTCAAGGGTAAATCCAGAAGAGCCCTGCGGCAGCCTGTGCGGTGGGCGGGGTGGGCGGGCGCTCAGGTGTTCCAGAGCATCTGGGTCTTCCCTGGCTGCAGGCGTCCCCTGAGAGAGGTTCCCAGAGCCCAGGCCGCCTTCACCCGAAGGAAGACGTGTGACTCCTGCTTAGAGAGTTCTGCCTGAGACGGGAGAGAGGAGGTGCTCAGAATCTTGAGGAGGAATGCGTAGCAAAGCGGACTGGGGTGGGAGGAGGGAAGAAAATGTGCAACAAGGAATTCATTTAAAAAATTAGAAAGCTTAGCTGTTGTAAAAAAGAGAAAAAAATATCTCCAATAAACTAGGTACTTACCTGAAAAAAAAATGCAGGAGTAAGTTTTGGCAAAGCGGGTGAACTTTACCAAGACATGGTTGCTGTGGAGTTGGCCCCTAGGTTGCTGTTGGGCGACTCCAGGTATGAGGAGCAAGGCCGTCCACAGCTTCTCAGAGGCTGGTTTTGTTTGGAAGGAGACCACCAGGCCTTTCTTCCAAAGAACCTCTGGGTGGATTCAAACCTACAGCCTTTCTGTTTGTAGCTGGGCACTTCACCACTTACCAACCCCAGGAGCAGTGCAAGGTGTCAGTGGTGTTAGGGACCCACATTGGTCCGGCTCTCTGCCCCTGCTCGCTAGAAATGCTGGACAAGGAGCTGGTCAACCCGGGCTGCATTTCCTCCCGAAAACGGGGAGTGAAGTCTGTACCAGAGTAAAGAATTTGTCCCAGTGCTGGACGGTACCTGAAGTCCAGCAAGCCTTCCTATATGCCCGCTGTCATCGAGGGTCGTAGTGGAGGTTGGGGCAGGACAGCCAGTCTGGAAGGAGCAGCTGAAAACCGAGACCAGGTGGAGGTGGATTCCCAGGCTGCATCCTAGCAGGTGGGGCTGCCTTTTCCTTTTTTCTGAATGATCCCACCCTCCGGGTCCAGCTGTCGAGTTTATCCTTCTCTCAAGTCTGTCTGCACCTGGGCCTCACCAGAGCCCGCCAAGGAGGCCAGCTTCCCACCAGCCACAGCAGCATCCCCGGTCCACTGCCCAGCCACCCCCGGGGAGTTCATGAGAACCCCAGAGTGGGGGCAGCCGTCCCCCCTCACTCAGGTCACACAAAGCACCCCGAGTCCCAGTGAACAGTCTGGGGAGACCCGGCCTCTCGGGACAGCAGAGTTACTGCAGGGCAGCGCTCTCGTTTAGTCAGGTTTTGTTGGGGTTTTATGCAGATAAGGGCTTACTGAGACTGTAGGATAGTGGTTGAAAGGCTTGTCTGCTAACCTCAGAGTCAGCAGTTCAAACCCATTCTCTGTTCCTCAGTAGAAAGACAAAACAGTCTCTTTCCCAAGGAGTTTACAGCCTTAGAAACCCTGCAGGGCAGCTCTGCCCGGTCCTGCAGGCTGACCCCACCGCTCCCCTCTCAGTCGGCCTCACAGCGGTGGGGGGGGGGGGGGTCCTCCTGCAGGCTGACCCCACCGCTCCCCTCTCAGTCGGCCTCACAGCGGTGGGGGGGGGGGGGTCCTCCTGCAGGCTGACCCACCTACTCCTGGCTCAGTCGGCCTCACAGTGGTGTGGGGGTGTCTGCCCTGTCCTGCAGGCTGACCCCACTGCACCCCACTCAGTCGGCCTCACAACAGTTGTGTGGAGGCAGGGCAGGGGGTGTTTTAGTAACAGGAAAAGCAGAGAGACCACCTGAGTCCATCTAGATGGCCTGGGGGGGGTCCAGCCGCCCCTCCCCTAGAGGGAAGAGTGGTCAGGGAATGAGAGCCCTGCCTGTTCCTCCTGCTCCAGCGCCCCTTTCTCCATCCGTGGGCGTCAGTGGGGAGGGGAAAGCCACCGGAGGTTACGAGCGTGAAGGACGCTGCCCACACTGCGTCCACTGTCACTAGGTGAGAGAGAGCAGACGCGGGCACAGGGGAGCCTGGCACGTGGCCCACCTGCCAAGTCCAGGTGCACATTCACTCCCTGAGCCCGTGGCTTTGTTCTCTCCTCTGCTAGGGGAGTCGGGGATGGAGTAGCTGAGTAACTTGCTCGCGGCCTTGCTACTCAAAAGTGGAAGGGCGGGCGTGAAATGGGGGCTCCTGTGTGGGAGTGAGGGGGTCAGGTCCCACCTGGCTGGGGCTCTCCCTGAGAGAGGACAGTGCTGATCATTGTGGGGGAGGTCACTGGAGCCCGGCTTTTGACGTGGCCCGTCCAGAGCGCGGGCTAACTGAGGAGCACTGGCCCAGGACGGGGTGCCTAGGATCCGTGAGTTAACTACTGACCTGTAGCTATTGTCCCTGCAAACACAAGGTTCTGAGAGCACGTGTGCAGGTGGACACCTGGCCTCGGGTCATAGCAGGGGTGGGGTCTGCACGAGGGCACAGTGGCTCCACACCTGGCACGTTTAAACGTGTGCACACGTGCCCACGCAGCATCCCACCCCGTCCTGTACATGTCACAGGACAGCTCACACGGACCCCGGCTCAGGACCTCCCACCATTCCGTGCGCACTGCTTCTTGGGGGGCTTGTGCCACCACATCACGTGTGACCTGCTCTGTGAAATTATCTCCCCAGATACGTTCCGAAAACATCCCTGAGCTCCCCGCCATGGCCAGAGATCGTGCTGCCCGACCCCAAAGAAGAGGCGAAGCACCATGCAGGTAAGGGCCTCCCCGGGGCCAGTGCCCGGGAGGTGACCTCGTCTCCAGGGGCTGTGGACACACAGGTGTGAAAGCACCTCTCCATTTTCCTGGACTAGAAACCATGGAACCACACGATGGCCCCTGGGCGCCTGCAGGTGGCAGTGCCCAGTGAGGGTGACCCGGCCCGTGGTGCACATGTGGGCTCAGAGCAGGACCCTCCCCCAGCTGCGAGAGCACCGCCTCGTGGCCCATGAGGACGAGGTGGCCTTGTACTAGCCATAGGCAGGGCCATCTGAGCCAAGTGGCCTGGACGCAGGGGCACAGCCAGCTGCCACCCAAGCTGTGACAGGCACCGAACCCGCGCTTTTCCAAGAAGCTGAGAATCCTGACTATGATAATCGAGTCCTCTAGTCTTACAATCCTGTCGTGGGTGCTGTGCAGGACACAGTCGCCACAGCAGACGGCTTCCTCCTGGCCGAGGGCCATGCCGCCGGGCGGAGCTCTGGTAGCAGGGGGAGGGATGGTGTGCCCCAGTCACACTCCTGCCCTGCCAGTGTCGGCTGTGGCCTCAGTGTTGTGTCCAGGGCAGAGCCAGGCCAGCTGGGCTTCTGCACCGGGAGTCTGCTCAGCATTAACCAACCTGGTGACACTCGGGGCTGAGTCAAGGTGAGGACAGTGACAGCACGCCCGGGGCCAGCGTGAAGCCGTGTGTTGGGTAGCGTCCTTCCCGGCGGCTCCAAGGGCTGTAACTCCCTGGTTTCCTGGTTTACAGAAAGGCCTCCCTTTTCTCTGATTTCACACACTCAGCCTCGGGCCCTCCATGAACCCTGAAAGAGAGCCAAGCAAGGGGGGCATTTCCCTACCTCAGAAAGATGACCCAAGAGCTGGGGGAGCCACACAGGACACGGCGTGGGAGGAGACCCCTGTGAGGTGGTTCTGGGGCTCCATGCAGCACAGGGCCGTGAGAAAGTGCACACCTCACATGAGGAGGTGCCCATGTGAACGTGACCGACCTCACCATGCTGGCGTGGGTGCCTCCCAGCTGTCACAGGCCAGGACCCAGGACAGAGTGGCCTGCCACAGAGGAGGCTGAGCAGTGAAGTCCCTGAAGGATCAGGGTGGAGGGGACAGAGCAGGGAGGTCCCTGTAGGGTCGGGGTGGGGGCTGAGCAGGGAGGTCCCTGGGCGGGGGTGGAGGGGAATGAACATGCAGGTCCCGCGGGGCTGTCACAGGGCTGTTCCCCAGCTGCTCACTGTCCAGTGTCCTCTCCCGGCAGAGGTGGTGGGGACCGTGAATAAGCTCATCGCCGAGGGCCACTATGGCAGGCTCTTCGCTGTGGTGCACTTTGCCAGCCACCAGTGGAAGGTCACCAACGAGGACCTGATTCTGGTGGAAAACGAGCTGGACGTCGCCTGTGGCGAGAGGATCCGCCTGGAGAAGGTACAGAGGGGTCTTGGTCACCCAGCTCCTCACTTGGGTCCAGGGAGGGGCGTTCACTATAGGTGCATGGCCGGGCACTGCCCCCGGGCCTCAGAACACCAGGCACTGCCCCCGGGCCTCAGCAGACTGGGCACTGCCCCCAGGGCCTCAGAACACCAGGCACTGCCCCCGGGCCTCAGCAGACTGGGCACTGCCCCCAGGGCCTCAGCAGACTGGGCACTGCCCCCAGGGCCTCAGAACACCGGGCACTGCCCCCAGGGCCTCAGAACACCGGGCACTGCCCCCAGGGCCTCAGAACACCGGGCACTGCCCCAGGGCCTTAGCAGACCGGGCACTGCCCCCCGGGCCTCAGCAGACCAGGCACTGCCCCCGGGCCTCAGCAGACTGGGCACTGCCCCCAGGGCCTCAGAACACCAGGCACTGCCCCCAGGCCTCAGCAGACCGGGCACCGCCCCCCAGGGCCTCAGAGCCTGCGGTGTTTGTCCCCAGGGCAAGCGTCTTCCACGGCCCCTATGGGACCAAGCTCGGCTTTATTGATTTGCCTTCTGCTCAGAGATGTTCCCAGAGGAAAACGTTTGAGCCCTAGATGTAATAACCGTCACAGGCAGCTGTGTGAGATTAAAGCTACGTTTAATCTGGAAAACAACCTGGAGGGTGTAGATGAGTGTAGCAGCGCTGGCTGTCATGGCCCCCGTCAGTCAGCTCGCATCTCCATCGGGGTGAGAACCTAAGCGGTGCCGCTGACGGTCAGCGTGTTTCACAGAGACCGTGACCGTGACCATCGAGGAAAGCAGGTGCACGCACACTGACACGAAGGTTCTGTCCTGACGAGACACTCACCTCTCTCTTCTTACCCTGAAGGTTTCACTATGACTGAGCTTGGAACCACTTTCCGTTCAGCATAAAGATAATTTAAAATTGAATAGATTTAAAAAAACAAAGGCAGCTCTGGTGGCCTGGTAGTAAGAAGCTGTGCTGCCAACCCGAAAGCACACGGTTCAAATCCACCAGCTGCTCTGTGGGAGATAGACGGGCAGTCAGTTCCTGGGTGAGTTCCTGCCACTGACGACCTGCTGGAGAGCCAGCGATGGGTCGGTTCTAACCCAACAGTACATGACAGCATAGAACGATACCTGTTAGTCCTGTTAAGTACTGAAATGCCCCGCCGAGGTTGATTCCAAATTGTCCCCCATCCTGGGTCCCCAGGGAGTTGGATCCACTTTGGGCACTGGATCGGCGTCTATCCATTCAGAGTTGTGTGGTTTGCCTGCTGGTTTAGCCACGTGTTTCCACTCCTCCTGTGCTGTTGAGGGCCTAGTTGTCAGGATTGGAGGAAGACTCACCTATACCTTTCGTTATGCAAATGATAGAGCCTTGCTTCCTGAAAGTGAGGCAGAGTTTTGAAGCACTTGCTGCAGAAAATCACAGGCTGCAGCCTTCACTATGGGTTACATCTCAACACCAAGAAAACAGAAATTCTCCCCACTGGACCAGTAGGCAACAACATGATAGATGGAGAAATGGTTGAAACTGTCAGCGGCTTCATCTTACTGGAATCTGCGTTCAGTACACTGGATATCAGCCCTAAGGAGATCAGAAGACTTACTGCATTGGAAAAATCTGCAGTTAAGGACCTCTCCAAATTATTCAGGAGCAGTGGTGTCCCTTTGAGTACTAAGGTGTGCGTGGTTCAGTAACTTGCTGTGCATCGGAGAGCTGAACAGTGAATAAGAATGACAGAGAAACTGACGCCTTTGAAGGGTGGTGCTGGAGGAGAGTGCCCGATGTCCTGCGGACGGCCAGAGGAACAGATCGGTTATGTCCCGGAGAAGGTGCAGCCAGAGTGCTCCCTGGAGGACAGGAGGGTAAAGCTTCCGCCCACATACTTTGGGCGTGTTGCTGGGAGAGGCTGTTCCACGGAGGACGTCACGCTTGGAAAGGCAAAGGGGCGGTGAAGGAGAGGAGGACCCTCGGCCAGGTGATGGCACAGCGACTGCCGCAGCGGGCTCTGCTGGGTCAGGAGGTGAGGACGGCGCCGGACAGGGTTCAGATCTGCCGTCCAGAGCGTCGCTGCGGGTCGTGCTCCGCGACAGCACCCAACAGAAACAGATGGTTAATCTATGTGATTGGGAAGCCCCTGTGGCGTAATGTGTTAGCGGGCAGGCTGCTAACCTGAAGGTCCGCGGTTCATCTGCACCCAGCGCTCTGAGGAAGGATGGACAGTCTCCTCCCCTCAAGATTTACGGCCTCACAACCTGACTAGGGGTCTTCCTGGGTGAGTCTCTGCGGGCTGCACTGCAGGCTTCGGTTTGTGGTGGCTTTAGTTCTGGACCACGCTGAGGATCGTGGGCCAGCCACGTGGACAGCACACTGGGGACACGGGTCAGCGCGCCCTGGTGGGGGACACGGGTCAGCCTGCCGTGGTGGGGGACACGGGTCAGCCCACCCTGGTTGGGGACACGGGTCAGTCCACTGTGGCACGCCATCTGCCGAGAGCTCCCGCAGCCTGGGACCCAGGTGTGGTCTAGCTCCGAGTGGACCACGTTGATTGTGAAGCATGAACAGCCTCCCTGTCCCCCCAAGACCTCGGGGACCCCGCCCTGCGCACGAGGGCCAGGGCACGGGGACTTTGAGCATCAGTGTAACAGGCAGCGTCAGGACGACGGGAGGCTTTTGCAGGTGGCGTTTCCTACCTTGGGAAGCCCTGTCGTGGGGAGGGGTCACACTGAGTAACCCCAGGATTTCTCTTCATTGTGTGGGAGTCTGCTGCCCCCCAGCCACGGGTGGTGGAACAGGCACTGTGCCCTCAGACGTCCCCGCTTAGGGCTGGTTTTGTTCTTGTCGGCGCAGGGTGAGCAGCCGCCGACGTCTAACCGGCTCCTCCGAGGCCCACAGGCTCCTCCGCACAGGCTCTGTGCTCGCTCAGCGTCCACTTCATGTCAGCGAGACCACCTGACTGTGCCACAGAGGCCGGCAGCAGCCGTGAAGGACCAGGCCGAGCCTGATCTCAGTGACATGGGTGGTACTGTGGACGCCTGTAAAGGCCCCGTTCTGTCAGAGGTCACGGAGGACACTGCCACAGTGCAAAACCCCACGGGGAGGAGTCTACTCTAATGACCCATGGGACCGAGGGCTCTGAGCCACCCCCCCAGTCACCCCCTAGGTCTCAGAGCCACCCCCGAGGGCGTCCACGGCTGAATCTTCAGTCAGCTCACAGCCTCATCTCCCCTTCAGAGCTAACAGTTCAGCTAGCAGTCCAGTGCTTAGCCCGCTGGGCCACCAGGCTTTCCCCCACTTTGTTGTGTTTTTACATGTCTCACTGGGGACATGAACAGGAAAGCCACCAGGGCTACCACCCAGGAAGCTGCCTCCTCAGGGTCAGGGAAGGCCATGCCCACGGGGAGTTTGGGCACCGGGTCCCCAGCGTCTCTGTCCCTCAGGAGCGTGGCCCCCGCTGGTCACACGTCTCTGGTGCTGCTCTGTTGTGAGCCAGTGTGTGATGGGGGTGCCCTGGGGGGAAGTGGGTAAGCTCTCATCTGCTACCAGAAAGGTCAGCAGTTCAAGCCCACTGCTTGTTCCACGGGACAAAGAAGAGGCCATGTGCCTCCATGAAGGGGACAGCCCCGAAGGGGCGCTCTGCTCTGACCCGCGGGGTCACGGTGCTCATTGATTAAAGCAGTGCTCTCCTTTGATCTCTAAAGGTCCTGCTGGTCGGGTCTGACAACTTCACGTTAATCGGCAAGCCACTCCTTGGGTACGTGCTCTGTGACAGGAATGACCTCGAGGCCGGACGGGGAGCTGACCAAGGGGGTTGGGGCAGTTATGACAGGAACAGAGGCTGGTCGGGGAGCAGATCATGGGGACAGGGCCCTTCTGACAGAGACAGGCCGGGCAGGGAGCTGACCGATGAGACGCCCGAAGAGCTGCCCCAGAAGACAGGGCAGGTAGGCTGGTTGGGGGTTCCGGTCCCACTTGCTGTGAACACCACGCACAGCACGTCGCCTCTTGGCCACAGTGGGTCAGGGTGTCCTTGTGCCGGTCACCAGCCAGCCCACTGGGTCTTTCCCGGCTGTCCTACGGTCCCCAAGCTCAGCCTCTTTAGGTGAGTATGTGGTTCCCACAGCATCACGGTGTGGGCTTTCACTGCCGTAATCAGCAGAAGGGAAAGGAAAGCATTCTAGAACTTTCCACGGGAGGCATTAGAATTGAGAACCAGTGGATGCAGGTCCTCATTTCCTCTGCTTCCTTCCAGAAAGGACCTTGTTCGAGTGGAAGCCACCGTGGTGGAGAAGACAGAATCGTGGCCTAAAATCAACATGAAGTTTAAGAAGAGGAAAAACTACAAGAAAAAAAGAAGTGAGTTGGTGCTCGGGTGTCCCGTGTCCCCCTGGCCTGGCACATCCTTTCTCTGCTGGGGCAGTTCCAGGGCTGAGGACTTCAACTGTCAGGGCCCTTTTCAGACAGACCGGGGCCTGGAGGAAGGTCCCTGCCTGGGACTGTGGTCAGTTGTACCTGTACCACGACCAGCAGCTCCACTCCCCCAGCCAGCTCACATCACACCCCGTGAGGCCAGCCCCTCCGTGAGGCCGGCCGCTAAGTGAGGCCAGCTCCTCCATGTGGTGTGATGCCCATGGCGCTCAGAAGCGAGGAGAATTCACCGAGATAGGCCTGAGAAACCAGGGCAGAGAGACTCTCTCACATGCTGTGGCCATGGCCTCACAGGGCCCCGTAGGAATCATGTTTGGAAAAGTAGAGGGTCATGCACAAACAGGAAGCCCCTGAATGAGACAGATGGACGCTGTGGCTCCCACGCACAGCAGTGGCCGTGAGGATGTCAGGGCCAGTGGGACCTGTTCACCTGGGCTCTGTTGGATCCACAGCTCACACAGGACAGTAGGTGGTGTCACACGGCACCTTGCACGAGCTGTAAGCATGACAGCGTCACAGCCACGTCCGCAATCCGGGCCCCTGTGCCAGGCGGCAGGGGAGAGGACTTGGATTCCCACCACAGCCTCGGACAGCACCGGGGCTGTGAGGGCGGCATGGGGAAGTCGGGGCGGCCAGCCCAGGGTCTGTAAGGTGTTCCTCATTGTCCTGCCCTGGCACGCTGGAGGGAGCACAGGGAAGGTGGGGTCACTGGGCAGGACTCCCTCCAGCCACCTGTGTCCACACCGCATCCACCCTGTCCTGAGGAAGCTCTGAGCTTGAGCCTGGTGGAGCCCCCCACCCCAAACACACACACACACACACACACGCACAGTGCACTGCTCCGGTCCAGCCCCTGGACACCGCATAGCGACCAGGAAGTCGTAAAAAGTCCATGCCATGAGGCCTCAGGGCGGGGGCTCTTTGGGGCCCACTCTTCCTGGCTGGGAGAAAGCTGCAGAGTCCTGCTGGGGAGGTGGACGTGCCAGCCCTTCAGACGTCCTCGCCGCCTGACCTCCCAGTGTTCACGTCGGCCCCCTGCTCACGAGCCCTTCAGCGAGATGGGGGGTTTCACTGGCAGAGTTTCATAAGCTCACACATGCGTGCTCAGCCTTCCCTCCTAGCCCGTGTCAGCCCGCACGCCCTGCCGGATGCCTTCTCGGCATCAAAGCCACACACACACCTCCACTGAGTGGGCTCGTGGCCACACTTACGTGTCCTGGGTGGAGTTGAACCTGGGTCTCCTGCGTGGGAGGCGAGAACCGTACTGCTGAGCCACAGGGTACCCTGCCGGCTGGTCGGTGCGATCGGGTCTGTCCAGCTCCCATCACGGCGCCCTGTGGACGGCAGAGCCCGGCCCTGCACGGCGCTGTGCCCTCCTCAGTTCTGCCGTGTTTGCCCACCGTCACAGCCTCTGTGTCCATCCTTCTCATCAGGGGGCTTCCCCACCATCACTGACTACCAGGCATGATGTCGTCCTTGGGGCAGAGGTCGTCCCCCAGGACAGGTCATCCCCCGGGGACAGGTCCCCTGAAAGCCAGTCTGACGGCCTGAGATAAAGTCCTCACTCTAAGGAGCATCTGATCGCACTTCCGACAAGAGAGAGTGTTCGTACGGCAGTCCATGACCCTGATGTGCAGCCCTTGACCAGGACGTGCAGCTGTGACCGTGACGTGCAGTCTGACAGTGACGTGCAGCTGTGACCATGATGTGCAGTCTGTGACCGTGACACGAAGTCTGTGACCATGACGTGCAGCTGTGACCATGACATGTAGTCTGACGGTGACGTGCAGCTGTGACCGTGACGTGCAGCTGTGACCGTGACGTGCAGTCTGTGACCGTGACGTGCAGCTGTGACCATGACGTGTAGTCTGATGGTGACGTGCAGCTGTGACCGTGACGTGCAGTCTGACGGTGACGTGCAGTCTGTGACCGTGACGTGCAGTCTGACAGTGACGTGCAGCTGTGACCGTGACGTGCAGTCTGACAGTGACGTGCAGCTGTGACCGTGACGTGCAGCTGTGACCGTGACGTGCAGTCTGTGACCGTGACGTGCAGTCTGTGACCGTGACGCGCAGTCTGTGACTGTGACGTGCAGCTGTGACCGTGACACGCAGTCTGTGATCGTGACGTGCAGTCTGACGGTGACGTGCAGCTGTGACCGTGACATGCAGTCTGTGACAGTGACGTGCAGTCTGACGGTGACGTGCAGTCTGACGGTGACGTGCAGTCTGTGACCGTGACGTGCAGCCCGTGACCGTGATGTGTTAAGTGCTCCTCCAGGCCCCCTCATTCAAAGGCATCCACTTCCTGCCAGCAGTGGGGAGTAATTCAGTTACGCCTGAAACAGTAGCATTTCCGACTGCTACACGACGTCCTAAGTGAATTAGGGTTCCTACTACAGCCGCCCCACGTCACCTTCAAAGTCCCTTAGCCAGGAACCTTCTGCACTGGGAGCTTCCAGATGGGAGCCATCCCCCCCAGGCAGGCAGAGTCCCCTTGGGAGGGCCCTGCGTTTCTGGTCTCTGCAGCACCTAGGTGAGCTCAGGGGACACCTGCACCACAGTGCTGTCGGCAAGGAGTGTGGCCAGTAGGGAGCTCAGTGGACAGGCAGCTGTGAGGGCAGGGGGCTTAGCCAGGAGGAGGGAGGGAGCTCAGTGGACAGGCAGCTGTGAGGGCAGGGGGCTCAGTGGACAGGCAGCTGTGAGGGCAGGGGGCTCAGTGGACAGGCAGCTGTGAGGGCAGGGGGCTCAG